>NC_090026.1:19155716-19493216 GCF_037176765.1 Anolis sagrei | reverse complement strand
ATCCTAAAGCCAATTCGTTGACTCCAGGATCTTGCTACCTGTGAAACTCTCTGCTGCGATTCCAAGTTTCTCAATTTGTTATATTTTTAATTATATTTATGACATTGTAAGCATTGAATTTTGCCCTGTTAACCACCTTGAGTCGCCTACAGGCTGAGAAAGGCGGTATACAAATACAGTAAATCTATATAAATAAAAATGTAATGCTCGTTTGTGGGATTAACATAACTCAAAAACCACTGGCAAATTTGGTGAATTGACACTAAATTTGGACAGAATACACCTATCAGGCCAACAAGTGACCATCACTAATAAAAACACTGAAAAAAACAGCAGAAGATACTTTAAAAGCCAAAAAACAAAACAAAAATACATTACAACGCATGTGCAAAACCACATATATACACAAACACTTATATACACATATACAGAAATATATACACACATATACGCACACACAAAACACGTACACAGAAAAGGGGAAGGAAGGAGAGAAGGAAGGAGGGAAAGAAGGAGGGAAGGAAAGAAGGAAAGAAAGAAAGGTAGAGAAGGAAAGAAGGAGAGAAGGAAATAAAAAAGTGAAAGAGGGAAGGAAGGAGAGAAGGAACAAAAGAGAGAAAGAGGGAGGGAAGGAAGGAAAGAGACAAGGAAGGATGGAACCAAAGAGCAAAGGAAGCGAGAAAATAAACAGGTAGAGAAGGAAGGAAGAAGAAGGGAAAGGAAAAAGAGGGAAGGAAAGAAGGAGGGAAGGAAGGAGAGAAAGAAAGAAGGAGAGAAAGAGGGAGGGAAGGTTGGCCACAGCAACACGTGGCGGGTACAGCTAATAAATAAATTAATTAATTAATATTTTGAGCCGGGGGGGGGGGGGGTCCGTGCTCGACAACAATCCCAGCTGTTAGAAATTGTAGGACTTGAAGTCCAAAACACCTGGAGGGCCAAAGTTTGCCCAGGCCTGGTGTAGAATCTCTAGACCCTGGAAACTGACCATAGAATAGTTCTGGAAGACCTAGAAATAGCTAAAGAGGTGTTTCCCTCAAACTAATGTATATAGGGGCACAAGACCCCTGTGAAAGTGAAAAACCATATATATATGGTTTTTCACTTTCACAGGGGTCTTGTGCTCCTAACCAATGCAAATATGAAGGCCAGAGTGGACTGCACACCTTCTCTATCAAGACATGGCCTACTCTTCCCTCACTACAATCTTTGCAGGCATTTTCTGCAGGTTGCTAGGCAACTGGTTCAAAAACCTGGCAAAGATGGCCGCATGGGGGATAACACACAGTCAATAATTAGATGACAATAGGGAAAATCGACGATGGAGACTGTTTGGGGATGCCATTGAGTGAGGAGCATTGAGGATTCACAGCCAGAGAGCTCTCCTGTCTTCAGTAGGAAGACATGTAACATCATACATGTGATTCACGCTGGATCAACACCGCCACATAATCCAGTTTCTCAATCCAGATTATCTGCTTTGATCTGGCAAAACTGGACTTTGATGTCGTTGAGCATCCTCCAGCATTATCTCTCAAAAATGTACAAAATGATCTAGCTCTAAGAAATATTAAGACAGCAATTGTCATTGAGTCCTCCCGTGAATAATAGAGGCTGCTTCCAATCTGCCATGTGCATACTTGGGAGTAAGCCGCAATAAACACATGGAGAGCACACATTGTCCTTGCAAGCGTCTTTGTATTGGTGGATGATTCAATGATAATGAATGGGAAATGTTATTTCCGTCTCCCTGCAAAGCACTGCAAATTGGTAAAATTAATAACAAGCTGTCTGCTAATGTAGGGGCCCATTTATTTATATTTATTTATTTACGACATTTATATGCCGCCCTTCTCACCCCAAAGGGACTCAGAGCAGCTTATAAGATATATATATATATACACACACACGCATACAGTATATTATATTACTAGCCGTCCCCAGCCACCTGTTGCTGTGGCCCACATGGGGGTTCTGTGTGGGAGGTTTGGCTCAATTCTATCGTTGGTGGGGTTCAGAAGGCTCTGTGATTGTAGGTGAACTATAAATCCCAGCAACTGCAATTCCCAAATGACAAGGTCTATTTTCCCCAATCTCCACCAGTGTTCGTATTTGGGCATATTGAATATTTGTGCCATGTTTAGTCCATATCGATCACTGAATGCACCGTGCTCTCTGGATGTAGGTGAACTACAACACCAAAACTCAAGATCAATGCCCACCAAATCCTTCCAGTATTTTCTGTTGGTCATGGAAGTTCTGTGTGCCAAGTTTGGTTCAATTCTATCGTTGGTGAGTTCAGAATGCTTTTTGATTATAAGTGAACTATAAATCCCAGCAACTACAACTCCCAATTGACAAAATCAATTTTTTTTGAATGAAGGACATACATTGGGTTGTTAGGTGTCTTGTGTCCAAATTTGATGTCAATTCGTCCAGTGGTTTTTGAGTTGTGTTAATCCCACAAACGAACATTACATTTTTATTTATATAGATTAGCATAGTACAATATCAGTATTAAATATTACTATATTGTACCATACCATTATATTGTATATATACTCACCTTTAAAATCAATTCTATAGTCCCTGAATACATCCAGTTAATCCACCTTGGACTCACTGACACAGAAGAAAAAAGAACAGCATATAACTTCCAACAAATCTGAATAATTATCAGATTTTCCACATTTTCAACTATTTTAAAAAATGTTCCAGTTTCTAGCTTCCTTCCACTTTCCTTCAGCTTACAGGTATGTGAATTACTGTAGGATAAGATCCCTTCCACACTGCCCCTATATCCCAGGATCTGATCCCAAATTATCTTCTTATCCCAGATTATCTGGCAGTGTAGACCAGGCATGAGTAAACTTTGGCCCTCCGGGTGTTTTGGACTTCAGCACCCACAATTCCTAACAGCCTACCAGCATGGGCAAACTTTGGCATGGGCCAAAGTTTGCCCATGCCTGGTGTAGACTCATATAATCCAGTTCAAAGCAGATAATCTGAGATCAGATCTTGTGATACAGGGCAGTATAGATCCAGCCTGAATTAATTCACATTTAAGTCCATGGGGCAGATGAGAAAGATGGGTGGAATCTTTCCCTTCCCAGTAAGCTCGGGCAAAAGCAAAAAATAAAATAAAATAACAACGAATAGAATGAGATTTAGCACTGAGGACCCTCTCTTCCTCTAACCCCAAGTCAAAACTCAATAGTTTTGCCTTTAAATTATTGCTTTTGGCTATTAGTTTTTCTAATATGGGGATTGGCAACTTCTGAGCACATCTGTTTCCAAACAGTGTACCCAGGGTACTTTGAACATTCGAGAGTTCACTGGCTCTTTACCCTTCATCTACATTCTACAATAATGAGAAGAATGATGTCTACCTGTATATTTTACTAGCTGTACCTGCCAACCTTCCCTCCCTCTTTCTCGCCTTCCTTCCTTCTCTTCTTCTTCCCTTCCTTCCCCCTCCTTTTCTTTCCCTTCCACTTTCTCCCCTTTCTTCCTTCTCTACCTATTCTTGGATTGCAACTCCCAGCAGTCATCCTGATCCATCTATCGTCCTAGCTATCTATCTATCTTTATCTAATCTATCTTATCTATCTGGAGGATTGCTGGAAGTTGCAGTTCAGGAATAGGAAATTGGAAAGATGCAGGGATTGGGATGCTCTCAATGAAATCCAAGGAGAAGAAAGCTTGCAGCTTGAAAACAGTGCATTTAGATCATCCTCCTCTCCTAAAGGGCCTGGTCTAAGGGATTTTTATTTATATAGATTGGACTGCAATTCTCATCAGCCCCATACCAAGTGTAAGGCATGGGGTTGCGGCCCAACAACATCTGGAACTATACATGATCCATAGACCTGGTCTGGAGAACCAATTGTTTCCACATTCCCTGAGATGAATCCTCTTACCAAAACACCTCCAACTGATTCTTCAGTTTCAACTGATCCTTTGGTTTTAATATCTAGGTAAGACTTTTTGTTCACTCCTATTCTAAGACTGATGAATGACCCTGGAGAACTGGAAAACTTGGCTTCTTAGCAATATTTTAGTGGCTCAGTAACAGTTTTATCTAACCCCGTTTCTGCCACAGAAGGGCAACCAAATGAACCTTTGCCCACTAGAGATAGAGCTAATTCACATTCAGAGATAGAGCTAATTCACATTGCTCTTTAAAAGCAAGCAGGAATTCGATCAGGCGATCTCCCTCAGGAGAAAGCCACAGGAAGGAAGGAAGGAAGGAAGGAAGGAAGGAAGGAAGGAAGGAAGGAAGGAAGGAAGGAAGGAAGGAAGGAAGGAATTGCAAACTTTGAAAAATATTCTATTCCAAAAGCAGACTGTTGGAATGCACTATTCCTAGGAAAACAGTATGCACTCACAGAGTAAAGACAGATTTCCTCAACCATAGTTAAATTTGGTTACTATTATTCATAACCCAGAAAGATATTTCACCCTAACTATAGGGAAGACAAGGGTATATACCTTTGAATATTTAGAAGGAAGAAGAGGAAGAAACCAAGCAAAAGCTTCACAAGGCAGCTGGACACTGGGAAGAGGAAAGTGAGCCTGCCACACAAATGCCACTGGGAATAAACTCATTGTTTGACATGTAAAAAAAGATGTAAAATGGTTGTCTGGAGCCAGCAGAGGTCAGGCATATAGGCATTTATTCTAAGGAGAGAAAAACCCCAGCACTGTTTGTATATACAACGTGTGCTTGTATAAGAAGAAGAGGTGAAGGTCTCTACTGACGACAAAAGGATTGTTTTCTTTCTGCCTGCCAAATGCCAAATCACTGAGCCAGAGGATATATTCTGGTTGCCAACTGGGATTCTATCGAAAACAGGCTCAGTGCAGTGAGAGATTATCCGTCCTAGAGGTAATATTTCAGAATGCTCAGTGTACCTTAAAAGTCACCCCTGCTCTGTGTTCCCTGTAACAACATGACAAAGGTCATTGACCTAATGAATAACCAGATTGGCACATCTTCCAATTCTCCCTGTTTACCTGGGACAGTCCCTAATTCCTTGTTTCTAGTAACTCGTAAATGAATCCTTCTAATTTTTTTGTCCCTACTGTTTTATTTAATGAGATGTTTCAACATTGATGAATTGCAAGCACTTCTTCAGTCTTGAGCTCCCTTCCCATTGCATGGATTTATAGCTTCCAGTTGTCCCTTTTTGGCAAGGACAGTGCCAATGAATAGTCTGTTGTCCTACTTTCCAACTGCTTTTAAAATGTCTTCTCTTCTCTTTCCCACATCATCAGGTTACTTCAAGCTGAGTTTAAGGACAAACATGACCTGTACTTGACTAACTCAGGACAGTTCCATATGTGGCAAAGTCCACTTCAAACCAGGTTTAAGAAACCCGGGTCAGGGCGGACTGTAGTCCACACAGCTGCCGCAAAAGCCCAGGGTGTCCAGATGTACTCCGGGAACCTTCCGGGAGAAAACCCCGACACCCTAACCTCCTCCCCAAAAAAACCTTTTAAGAATAAAAGAACTTGCCCGGCCTCCATTAGTGTGGTGCTGAAGTTCTCCTGGTACATAGGAATGACATGCCAGGAGAAAGCTGGGGATGATTGATTTTCCTCCTCCCACTCCTTCTCCTGGCATGTCATACCTACGCGTCAGGAGAGCTTTGGCACCATGCTAATGGAGACCAAATAAATTCTTTTATTTTTAAAAGGAGTTGGGGGGGGGGATTTTGGGGAGGGGGTTAGAGCCCTCCTGCATTCCCCAGGTCTGATTCAGACAGGAAAATGTGAGACAGCTGTGTGGACAGCCCCTTCAGAAATCCCAGGACTTTTGAAAAGGCACTCCACACAGTTGTAAAGACACGGGTCTTTCAAGAAGACCTGCTTCTTTCCCACTAACAAATAATATCGCCACAAAGCAGAGCTTTCCTGCTGTGTGGTGAAAGCATTTGAGATTTCATGGGGGTTAGAGCCCTCTCACGTTTCCCAAGTCTGATTCAGCCCAGAAACCATGAGACAGTTTTGCAAACGGCCCTTTCAGAAGTCCCGGGACTTCCGAAAAGGCAGTCCACACTCCACTCACAGCGGGAAAGATGCGGTCTTTCAAGAAGTCCTGCTTCTATCCTACTAACAAATAATCTCTCCGCAAAGCAGAGTTTTCCTGCTTTGTGCTGAAAGTATTTGGGATTTTGTGGAGCATCCTTTGGACACCCTCCACGAATATTCAGGAACTTGAACGCTTTCCACCCTGTGCGGATGTGCCCTCAACAAGATAGAAAGAAAAAAGGGTTGAAATTCTTCCCTTGACCAAAAACTGATTTGTAACCCTTTTGGTACTCATGTTGGAGGATGGTCCCTGGTCAAAGTGGTCCCTGGTCAAATAAAAGGTTGGAAACCTCTGCTCTATATGATGAGGAAACAGAGCTTGGAAGAGTTCATGTTTGGACTACTAGGCTTTCCTGAACCAGCACAGTTGGTACTTTATGGGGAAGGCAATTTTGCAGTTTTAGACTCCTGCCAGAAAGCAAATATTCCAAGTTCTTTAAAGAGAAGTGCACCCCTTACTCCTTTTGAATTGTAAAATAGTGGATGATATGGACCTTCTGGCAGTTGTCCTTTCTGTCATGCCCTTGAATTTATTAATGATTTGCAATCAGTGGACAAAGGAACAGTATGTGAAGTCAACGGAGATAGAGAGGTTAGCAAAGAGGTGGCCCTCTTGCCCAAGAGAACATGACAGGTTTCAGGAAAACCATGGGTAGTTTTCCTGAAAGGACCAATCTGACCTCAGTTGAGGGGTCCCTGGGTAAACATCAGCTATGTTCATAGATAGAGCAATGGAATGAGCAACCTCCATGGCTCACAGAGTCTGGAATGAAGTAGCCAGTTTCTTTTACTTGTAAACACCAAAGTTCACTTTGGAATAATTGAATCCGTTCTGAAGAAACTATTTCTACACAACATTAAACATAGGTTGTTGTAGGTTTTTTCGGGCTATATGGCCATGTTCTAGAGGCATTCCCTCCTGACGTTTCGCCTGCACCTATGGCAAGCATCCTCAGAGGTAGTGAGACCTCACTACCTCTGAGGATGCTTGCCATAGATGCAGGCGAAACGTCAGGTGAGAGTGTCTCTAGAACATTGCCATATAACCTGAAAAAAACCTACAACAACCCATTGATTCCGGCCATGAAAGCCTTCGACAATACATTGAACATTAAACATGTTTTTTGGGGGGAGGGGTTGTGTTTTCTTGGATCTGTAACTTACTCTGTAACTTTTCTTGGCTCTGTAGCTTACTTGGAAGCAGTCTTCCTTCCTCCTGCCAGCACGGGCAAAAAGGTCCCTGTTCTAAGTTCTGTTCTGTAATAGAAATGTCAAACCATCTCTCTGTTGCTGTAATTTAGATTTTTCTATAATTTAGAAGAAACCAGCACTCTAATACATAGCTCTCTAAGTCCCCTTGTACACTGTCATATAATCCAGATTATAAAAGCAGATAATCTACATTATTTGCTTTGAACTGGGTTATATATGTTTACATTACCATATAATCCAGTTCAAAGCAAATAATCTGGATTATATGGCAATGCAGAAGAGGCTTCAGTAGTAAATGCCAAATCTCGGAATTTCATTGGATGGAACCATGGGAGTTAAACTGCTATAACTGCATAATGTAGACACATTCTTAAGGTGAATGTCAAGATTTCCCCTTGACATTAAGTCTAGTCATGTCCAGCTCTGTACGGTGGTGCTCATCTCCATGTCTAAGTCGAAGTGCTGGCGTTGTCTGTAGACGCCTCCTGGGCCATGTGGCCAGCATGACTGCATGGAGTGCTGTTACCTTTCCTCCAGAGCAGGACCTATTGATCTACTCACGTTTGCATGTTTTTGAACTGCTAGGTTGGCAGAAGCTGGGGCTAACAGCAGGAGCTCACACTGCTCCCCAGATTCAAACCACTAACTTTTCAGTCAAGAAGTTCAGGAGCTCAGTGGTTTAACCCGCTGCGTCACCAGAGGAATGCATTAATAGCATATTCTTATGTCTGCTATTAATTGATAGGACAGGTGTCCATACAGCTGATAAATGATTTCCATAAAGTAGATAAATTATTTTTTAAATTAGGGACTACTTGGGCCAGGGACCACTCCCTAACATTAGTACCAAAAGGGTGACAAATCAGTTCTTGGTCAACTTTAGATTCATTTTGGCTATTTGGGGTGCTGATTCAGAAAACTGCATTGGATAGACCACATCAGCTCTAGTTCCTAATACAGAGCATATGCCATCCATTAGTCGCCATCTGCTCACCCACAGAAAACCATATTTAATAAGCCTCGGCACTATAATAGGATTTTACAAGACCAATCACTCTCGTTGCAACGGTGTCGTAACAGTGAGGCTGTGGACCACATTTTCGTTCTTATGGACTACTGATGGTCCACGGACCACAGGCTGGGAACCACTGCCATAGAAGTTCAAACAAATTCTCTTTTATTTCTCATCTCTCTAATCTTGTAATAGCAAATGTGAACCACCCTTCAGAACAGGTGGGATTTGGATGGCTAGGGGAAAGATGGAACTATTATTGCTAAAATTAGATAATACAATACAGGATAGTTTATTAGTAAGAGGATTGATAGGAAAGTAATCTGTAAATATCTGTGACCTAGAGAGGCAGGATGGATGGGATGCGGCAAGTGCTTAGATTGTGATTTGTTGCTTTACTGTGATATTGTGGAAATGTAATAACATTTTCAAAAAATAATAATAAACACAATGTATTTATTTATCATATCGGAAGCAAACAAAGTGTACAGTTATAATGTATTTTAAAAACACAAAGTTTAAAAACGTAGCATAATATTAAATGTCCTTTGACCAGTAGCTGGCGACTTGGAGTGTCTCTGGTGTTGCTATAATGAGGTCCTCCATTGTGCATGTGTCAGGGCTCAGATTGCATTGTAATAGGTGGTCTGTGGTATGCTCTTCTCCACACTTACATGTAATGGACTCCCCTTTGTGACCCCATTTCTTAAGATTGTCTCTGCATCTTGTGGTGCCAGAGCGCAGTCCCTTCAGTATCTTCCAAGGTGCTCAGTCTTCTGTGTGTCCAGGGGGAAGTCTCTCATTCTCTCATTCGGCTTGAGGTTCCGGGTTTTAGCCTGCCAGTTTTGGACTCTTGCTTGCTGAGGTGCTCCTGCAAGTTATCTCAGTTGATCCTAGAAAGCTATTTCTTGATTTGAGTCATTGGCTTGCTGGTTGATATCCTAACAGAGGATGGGTCGGAGATGTCACTGCCTTGGTCCTTTTATTATTGGTTGCTACTTCCCAGTGGATGTCAGATGGTGCAATACCGGCTAAACGGTATAATTTCTCTAGTGGTGTAGGATGTAGATATCCTGTGATGATGCAGCAAAATGAACAAGACCATTTGGTTGTGCAGTTGCTGCTTTGTGCATGGTTACACCTTTTCAAATATCTTGGAAAACGACCCCAATGGGGATTAATTGGGAAGCAGGGTTTATTTCCTGCCCTATAGGCAAGAAGTTATCTCTTATGAGATGCTGACCGCCAGATGGTGCTACTGGCACAAGTTTCAAAATAGTATCTGGACTGATTATTAGAAAATGTCTGTGCCAGTGAGATCAGGCGCAAAGGGAGGAAAGAACAGAAGGAGGGGAAGAAGGAGAAAAGAAGGAGGAGGTAGAGGAGGAGAAGGAGAGGAAGAAGGAGAAATAAATGAATTTTAAAGAAAGTCAAATTCACAAAGTTTCATTCTTTTGTGGAACAGAAACAATAATATTGTGTGACATACTGTAACCTAATATATATTAATAATATTCTATATACAAGAGTATAGCAGGCTGTAAAACAATGTTTCTCAATCTTCCTAATGCCATGACCCCTTGATACAGTTCATCATGTTGTGGTGACCCCAACCATAAAATTATTTTTGTTGCTACTTCAGAACTGTAATTTTGCTACTGTTATGTATCGTAATGTAAATATCTGATATGCAGGATGTATTTTCATCCACTGGACCAAATTTGGCTCAAATATCCAATACACCCAAATTTGAATACTGGTGGGGTGGTGGGGGGGTTGATTTTGTAATTTGGGAGTTGTCATTGCTGGGATTTATAGTTCACCTACAATCAAAGCGCATTCTGAACTCTACCAACAATGGAATTGAACAAAATGTGACACACAGAACTCCCATGATCAACAGAAAATACTGGAAGGGTTTGGAAGGCACTGACCTTGAGTTTTGGAATTGTAGTTCACCAACATCCAGAGAGCACTGTGAACTCAAACAATGATGGATCTGGACCAAACTTGGCACAAATACTCAATATGCCCAAATGTGAACACTGGTGGAGCTTGGAGAAAATAGACGTTGACATTTGGGAGTTGTAGTTGTTGGGATTTATAGTTCACCTACAATCAAAGAGCATTCTGAACCTCACCAAGAATAGAATTGGGGCAAACTTCCCATACAGAACCTTCATGACCAAGAGAAAATACTGTGTTTTCTGATGGTCTTTGGCGACTCCTCTAACACCCCCATGACCCTCTCCCCAGGGGTCCTGACCCTCAGGTTGAGAAACACTGGTGTACAATCTATGCGATATATTGGAGCGAAGATTATATACATCATGCTATTTATTTGCATGCAATGCCCTTAAAGTTTAATTTTAAAACACCAAATATACAAAAGGTTATTCATTATGGAATAACAGAGTAGCACTTTACAGATGTTTGCATACCTCACACACACTCACACTGTCTTCTGTATGTCATAAATTGTCATAACTTCTTTCCATTCATCTTGCACGTTAAGGGTTTTTTAATGAATTCAGTGTTGTTGGTTTGTTTGGTGTGTTTTTTAAAAAACACACACACACATAATGCTTTTGAAGTGAAGGGTTCCCCTTTTAGAGACAAAACAGAAGGTTTCCTAGCAACCAGCTTTGCAAAAACAGTGAATTTGCTCAGCTCTGACCATGATGAATCCCTGCTTCCTAATCAAAATGATAGGTTGAGATCATGTTTTTTGGAAACGATACAGAGTTGTGCATTCTTTTTCCCTTGTTTGGCTCTCTCTGAAATCTCAAGCGTTTTTATAATGCTCAGGAAAGTAAGATAATCTAGTTAACACACAATACAGATGTGACTTCGGATTTGCTTGTACAGCTGTCTCTTATACTGGCAACATTATAGTGTTATTTCAGAGTAGAAAAGGAAATGTTAAGCCTTAGTGACAGCACACCTGCTTTGTCTGCCCCAGGTAAATGGAAGGGCTGTGTCAAGGGATCATACATGTAAACATGTGACATGTAAATCCCAGATCATTTCATTCTCACATGGAAGTACACGTTATTAAAGTAGGGGTTTTTTTCTTGCTGCAGAAGATAATTCCTCTATAATATTCTCCCAGTATTTGAACATTCCCAGGTGATGTTTGGGAATTATGCTGAGGAGAAAAGCTCTCTGTCTCTGTCTCTGTCTCTGTCTCTGTCTCTCTCTCTCACACACACACACACACACACACACACACACACTTCCTGCTCAGGAAAACGTATTTTGTTTGCAGGACATCATTGTCATGAAAAGTGTGTGTGTCTATGTGTGAATTTATGCAGAATAAATCCTGCATCACACTTTAGGGTGGCCAAGACTAGAAAACAGTGTGGAATTCTTCCCAATGGAATTTCTTGATTGTTGGAAAAACCCATTTTCCAAGCTGACAATGAATGACAATTAATACCTCTTTCCCTGTGGAAGCATATGCTATGGAAGTCCAAGATTTACAAAAGCCAATTCATGCAGGTATGAAGATTTAAATCCAGTCTGTTAGCCCAAACTTCAGTAAACCCATTGAATAAATTACCATATACATCAGTGTTTCTCAACCTTCCTAATGCTGCAACCCCTTAATACAGTTCTTCATGTTGTGGTGACCCCCAACCATAAAATGATTTTTGTTGTTACTTCATAACTGTAACCTTGAGTTTCGGAGTTGTAGTTCACCTACATCCAGAGAGCACTGTGGAGTCAAAGATAGATGTGGACCAAACTTGGAACCAATACTCAATATGCCCAAATGTGAACACTGGTGCAGTTTGGTGAATATAAACCTTGACATTTGGGAGTTGTAGTTGCTGTGATTTATAGTTCACTTACAATCAAGGAGCATTCTGAACCCCACCAAGAATAGAATTGGGCCAAATTTCCCACACAGAACCTCCATGACCATCAGAAAATACTGTGTTTTCTGATGGTCTTTGGCGATGCTTCTGACACCCCCTTGCAGCCCCCAGTGATCTGACCCCCAGGTTGAGAAACACTGATCTATTTATTTATTTATTATTTACCATATTGATACCCTGCCCTTTTCACCTCAAAGGGGGCTCAGAGCAGCTTTACAGAAAGGCAACAATTTGATGCCATATAAAACAAACAATCAATTAAATAAACAATTACAAAAACATAGAATTAAAATTTCTTAGTATTAACAATTAAAAACCACATAGTCCAAAATCTATGTGGGGATTTATGCACAATAAATCCTGCATCACACTTTAGGGTGGAAGAAAATGGTGTGGAATTCTTCCCAATGGGATTTCCTGATTGTTGGGAAACCTATTTTCCAAGCTGGCAATGAATCACAATTAATACTTCTTTCCTTCCCTGTGGTGGAAGCATATGCTATGGAAGTCCAAGATTTACAAAAGCCAATTCATATAGGTGTGAAGATTTAAATCCAGCCTGTTAGCCCAAAACTTCAGTAAACCCATTGAATAAATTACCGTATACGTCAACACTTACATAAGTTTCACTGATTCAATTCTTGCTCGATCTTGGCTACTTCTGCTACTGAATGAGATGGTAATGTGATCTGTAAAGCTCATGCTTGGAAATGGCAAGTCCTATTTCCTCCCAGGTGTACTAATTTTGACTTGTAAATCCCCTCCAACTCTCCCAGTTTGGCAGGGAAGGTCCCCATTAATAATCTATTGAGGGGGTTTTTGGCTGCTTTTGAAATGTCTCCGTTTTTTTTCCTTATCTGACTTTCTTCAATTGCTTTAAAGCAATTTGCACTCAATTAATTCAACAAGGAGAGGACAGGAGGGGATGAAGGCTTTCCTTTCCCAATAGGTTCCAGCAAAAACAAGATACGGCAGCCTCTCCTAGCTTGTGTGCTCTTATTCATAACTTTTACCATCTTGACCATTCTGTGATATAGTTTGGCCACATGTGTCAGTTTTCATCACTAAAGTATTAAAGGAAGTGATTGTAAGGTGTGTGATCCCCACCTGAATTCTGAGGAAATGTGACTCATTCTAACATCCCTGGACCGTTTTGGCTCATTCCCCCTTCACATTCTTACTCATGGGGCCCTACCCTGGAGCCCCAAATGTTTAATCAACCCATTGTGTACTAAGTATGAAAATGTACAACTAGAAGTGTAAAGTACTTCTCTCCCCCAAGACCAGGTGCCCCATTTGATGTCATTTGTTGTAGATAGAAATCAGCAGAACAAGGCATACCGTTGCTAAGCTTTGCGTTTCTGCAGTAACCACATAACTTTGCAACTTTGCAAAACTGATTACAGACAACCTTAAGCCTGGGATGAAAAGATGGAAGATGGGGATAGGGTTGATTATTGTCCTCCTTCCATATCTGCAATCCCAAGGGCATGTCCAAATCAGTTTTTTTCTATTACATTGGGTAACTTTATCTACCTGTAATGTCTGTTTAAGCCCCTTAATCTAACAGTACACAATCATTTTCAAACTAAGGTTTGAATTTCAGTTTGGTAAAAATTTAGAGGCAATGTTGCTGGGTGAACTCCTGGAAGCCCAAACAGTATGATACGTAATAAGGGAAATTCCTGGAAATGTAAAGGTAAAGGTTTCCCCCTGACGTTAAGTCTAGTCATGTCCGACTGGGAGTTGGTGCTCATCTCCATTTCTCAGCCAAAGAGCCGGCATTGTCTGTAGACACCTCCCAAGGTCATGTGGCTGGCATGACTGCATTGAGTGCCGTTACTTTTCCACTGGAGTGGTACCTATTGAATTCACATTTGCATGTTTTCGAACTGCTAGGTTGGCAGAAGCTGGGGCTAATAGCGGAAGCTCACCCTGCTCCCCAGATTCAAACCGCTGATCTTTAGATCTGCAAGTTCAGCAACTCAGCGATTTAACCTGCTGTGCCACCGGGGACTCCACATATTAGAAACTACTGGTGGGCAGGCCCGTAGCCAGGATTTTGATTCGGGGGGGGGGGGGGGCTGAGTCTGAGTGAAAGAGGGTGTACCCTAGCAAACCTTTTGTATCGTTACCCCAATACCCCCATGCATATGGGATATGTTGAGCATGGTGATCAGATCATGATATGAATAAACATAACAGTTTAAATAATGTACCAGTAAGGCCTTCTCCCGGACCACCATGAGAATTTCGGGGGCTACATGCCTGCTGGTGGGGTGAGCAAAAGACAAACTGGGCACAGCCAAATATAATTGATATCACAATACAATATAATTAACCCACCCACCCCACCCCACTCTCCCATATCCACAGATTCTATTTACAGATTCAACTTGGAAATGTTTTTTTATCCAAACTTTGATTTTGCCATTATATATAAGAGACATAATTTTACTACGTCATTGTGTTTAATGGGTATTGAGCACCTTGGATTTTGGTTTCCGCAGGAGCCCTGGAACCAAACCCCAGCAGATACCAAGGGTCTATTATATCTGCAGCTTGTGGATCCAGATTTACACTTTAGATTTCATCCAAAAATTGAAGCTATAAATAAAATTCAGTCTTATCACACTGGAAAAAAAATCATCCACTCTTCAAATATCCTTTCCATTTCGGTGTGCAAAACTCAAAGATTCAAGTCAGCCACTCAAAAATCCCCAAAGTAGATTGATAGGCATGCCTACCTAAATTTAATTGCACTTTCAGATACCATAGAAAAATATGTGTCACTTTCCAGATGAGTAGCTATGGCATGCTATACATTTATTATGACATCAATTTTCAGGCACTGGACTCCATCAGATGAATGAGGTATCATTCTACATTGACAGGTATATATGAACATTCCTATGGGGTAGGAGGCAGACTTGCAGGCAGTGATCATTACTCATAACTAGTTCTTTACATCGTTTCTTTCTGTCTTTATTCCCTTTTGTTAAAAGGCAGCCTTGCACTGTCCACTTATTAAACAACTTGAATCACTCCTGATTCACTGGGGACTTTTAATTGTACAGGCATACCCCAACTAATGAAGCAGGTACATTCTTGGAATTTATTTATTTAATGTATTTAATTGAAAATTTGGTAGCAAGGACATAAAGGTTTTGGACAGAGCAGGGTCCCTGCCCCACAAAAAGACTAGCTCGACATGTTTTAGGATCCAAAACTAGCACTATGCACTAGTCATGGGCCCGAAATTTGATTCATTTGTGTTTCTATTTCATTCCATCCATTCGAATGGCACAAAACGGAAAGGCCCCTCCTGAAATGAAAATGCAATCAATACTCAGGGCAGGCAGGCCTGCTTTTCAGATCAACTCTGTGGGGCCTGGCATGATGGCATCGATTGCGACTGAGCCTATGGGTGCAGGCTTTGGGCCCCGCAAATGGAATACAATTCCATTCAGGGCTGGCTAGACATGTTTCTCCCTTCCACCCTCATTTGTGTCTCTTAAAATTCCACAGCACTGTTGGTAACAGCTGACCTCCTGTTAGAACACTTGAGGTCCAGGGCTTCCCAATTCTCAGTGTCTATGCCACAGTTTTAAATCTCTTTTGCTCTCCACCAACATTACATTTTTCATTCTTGAGTTGAGAGTAGAGTAACTGCTTTGGGAGATGGTGATCGGGCACCCAGACAACATGGCAAGTCCTGCCAAGTTGATGGCGAAGGATCATCACTTCAGTGCTGGCGGTCTTTGCTTCTTCCAGAACACTGACTTCCCAAGAGATTTGCAAGATTTTTCAGAGGCAACACTGATGGAATGGTTCCAGAAGCTGAATGTGACATCTGTAGATGGTCCATGTTTCTCAGGCGTATAACGGTTGGGGGGGGCAATGGCTTTATAAACAAACATCTTGGTCTTCCTACGAATGTCGCGATCCCCAAACACTCTCTGCTTCATTCGCAAATGCTCCTTACTTGGCACTCGGCTGCAGACTCCGCGAGGCTCGGGCGCATAAGCAGAGTAACCTGCACCCGTAGGTCCAGGCACTTTGGCCCTACATGTGAAGTCCACCCCCCCCCCACACACACACACACAATAATGGGTCAAAAGAAAATGGATCTTTTGGCCCCAAAAACAAAACAAAAACAAAAATCTGACCTCCCGATTTTGGAAGGCTCAGACAAAAACGGATCGGAGGCACCAGTGAAAGCTGGGACACGAAACGGATTAAGGTATTTCCCGAATGCACATGACTATTATGCATATGTGAAAGAAATTATCAGGGTCATTTCAAACCACACAATCACACTGCTACTTTAACTGTTATCTCAAAATCCTGCAAAATCCTAGGAACTGTAGTTTGGTGAGGCATTATAGCTCTGTAGCTGAAAATTCTAGGTCACCCTCCCCAGTCTAAGGATTTCATAGGATGTTGCCATGAAATTTTAAGCAGAATCATTGAAGTATAACTCTGCAGTCAAAAGAGGGCATGGGTTCAGATAACCTTTGCATAAATAAAGCAAAATAGTTTGAACCTTCTAGAGACTACTCGAATTCTTCTTCCAAAGGAATTTGCAGATTTCATTTTTCCTTTCACCACTTATAAGTTGCATTTCGGTGACCAAAATGCTTTTTTTCTATATTTTGGAGTAGCTGCTGTTGCTTATCTTATTTTCGTTTTCTTTCTCTTGTGTTGTCCATATAGTCGAACCCCCTTCCTCAGATTCTGTATCCATGCATTCAATCCTCTTAAAAAACCAAAAAGCAAACCTTTAGTGCATCTACACTTTTTTGGCACCACTTTAATAGCCATGACTCAGTGCTATGAAATCCTTGAAACTCTAGTTTTACATGTCTGCAGAAGCATACAAAAAGTTTGGCCTCTCATTGAACATCGAGAAAACCAAAGTGTTCTTTTAGCCATTTCCTCTGCAGTGCCAGAAATACAGCTTAATGGTGTAACATTAGAAAATGTTGACCATTTCTGCTACCTTGGCAACCACCTCTCACAAAAGTCAACATCAGCACTGAAAAACAACACAGCCTGAGCTCTGCAAGTGCAGCGTTTTCCGAAATGATGCAGAGTGTGTTTGAGGATTGGGACATTTGTAGGGAGAACAAGGTGCTTGTTTAAGTTTGTAAAGCCACTGTCCTCCCAACCTTGTTATATGCCTGCGAAACAAGGACTGTCTGCAGATGTTACACTCAACTCCTGGAATGATTCCACCAGCGTTGCCTCCGAGAAATCCTGTAAATCTCTTGGGAAGATAGGCGGACAAATGTCAATGTTCTGGAAGAAGCAAAGACCACCAGCACAAGTGATGATCCTTCGCCAAGACTGGCCACATTGTCCAGATGCCTGATCACCGTCTCCCACAGCAGTAACTCTACTCTCAACTCAGGAATGGAAAATCAAATGTTGGTGGACAGCAAAAGAGATTTAAAGATGGGCTTAAATCCAAACTTAAAAACTCTGGCATAGACACTGAGAACTAGAAAGCCCTGGCCCTTGAGTGTTCTAACTGGTCAGCTGTCACCAACAGTGCTGTGGAATTCAAAGAGGCACAAATGAAGGGCAAAAGGGAGAAATGTGTCTAGCCAACCCTGATTTGGGACCGCCTTCTATCTAGAAACCAATGTCCTCACTGTGGAAGAACATGCGGGTTAAGAATAGGTCTCTGTAGTCACCTACAGACCCACTACCAAGACCTTACACTTGGCAGATAATCATACTCGGACACAAGGAATCATTGATGATGATTATGAGTTTTACAAGATCTTTAGCTTTCTCTGTCAGAGTGGGCTGGGGCCCCAGCAAGCTACAAATTCCAGGAATCCATAGCATTGAACCATGGCAGTAAAAGTGGTATCAAATTGCATTATTTCTACAACGTAGACGCATCCAAAGTCCCTGTTTCTCCGGTCCTTCTTCTCCACCCTCACAGAGCTGATGCTGCTAAAAACTTCCACTCAAACAGAGGGCAAAGACTAAACAACTGGATGCAAAAAATACTGTAAAAATGAGCTTCTTTTCTAAAGGCTTTGTTAACTGAGATACACAGCAATACTTTTTTAAAGTTGCACAAACTCTTATAGATTAAGGTACAAGTAATCTGTGCAAAGTGATCCTAAATATTTATTTACTATATTTGTATATCACCTTTCTCAGCCTGAAGGCAACTCAAAGCGGTTTTGGAGATGGAGATTCACAGCTTCAAGCCAAAGTTCACCCACTACGCTACATACGAGGGTTGAATGAGAAGTAATGCCTCCACCTTCGTAATTCCTCAACGGATGGCAGTATTGGTATGTGGCAGGTACTGGCTTGTTCAATAGACTCTCCTCTACAGTTCCATTTTGGTGGGAAGCCTTAGCATTGAACGGTTGTGTTGTTAAAGTGCGAAGTATGGAACCCTGCGCAGACGGTCAGTCAATGAGACTTAAGCAATGTGCAGTCATTGAATTCTTGACAGCAGGTGTCACCTCAAAGGAGTTTCATCAGAGAATGCAAGCTGTTTATGGTGATTGTGTTGATGTGAATACTGTCAGTCATTGGGCGAGTAAGTTTAAAGATGTTGAGGTGGGAACATCTGGTGTGACAAACAGTTGGGCGTCCTGTGACAACAACCACCGAGTTTCACAAGCAAAAGGTTGGCAGATTGATTCAGGACGATCGTTGTATCACTCAGAGAGAAATTTCAAGCATAATCAGCATTTCACAAGAACATGTGGGTCACATTATTGCTTTGCTTGGCTATCAGAAGATCTGTGCACCATGGGTTGCTGAAACAGAGTGTGGACTTCTTCCGTGACGGCTTCAGAAAACTTGTTCATCGTTGGCAGAAATGTATCCAATTGTCTGGTGATTATGTGGAAAAGTGAATAGTGGTAGTTAAAGAGCACATTCTAAGGATTATTTCTCCATTTGATTTATTAAAATATCCCCATCTAAACTCAAGTAACGAAGGTGGAGGCATTACTTTTATTCAACCCTTGTACATTGCAATAATCCCCAGCAAGTGCCAATAAGTAACTGGTCAATGTGGTTTACCACGATCTATCACCCGCTCAAACTCTTTCATTTTAGCCTTGGGCAGACGGCTTGGGGTGGCTGTCTTAACTTAAACTAGCATTCCAGACATCAAGTGCTTTCTCTCTTTCTTTCTTTCTCTCTCTCCCCCCTTCACAATCCATTAGCAGCTCTCTCGGAAATTACTGCTGAGTGATTCATCCTCGAAAGGGAGGCAACCACCCTCTTAGCTCATGGCCAGACCATCCTCACCCCATTCCTCCAAGGACCACGAACCAATCCTCTCGATTAAGCTGTATATTTACCAAACAGGGCAGGAGTCTAGGGAAAAGGGAACAAAAATGACAAATACAAGTGGAGACACCGAGAAATTCAAACAGACTGCACAATACTATGCACTATGCTGTGCATGGAAATGAAAGAGACTCTTTTGCATTCTCAGAATATTTAACCTCACTCAGATCTTGAAATTTACTTTCAGGTTTGTGGTTTAACAGCGACAGGTCATCCTATAACAACTAGCTTACCCTCTCCACAACTGGCAAACACATTTCAGCCCCATTTCCTCATTAAAAGACCAAATACATTCAGATCTTAGTGTGTCGTGCTAGGAGTTGTATGTGGCATGCTCAGAAAATGCTGCACCATTTAAAAAAAAACATGCAGGGCAAACTGCAAAAATCAATCACATTCATACAGATGTGCTCATTTGGCTCAGACTTTTGGAATATGATCCTTTGGATATAAAATCTGAGCTTCTGGGATCTGGGCCAAGTAGTGATCACTGATGTCCCTTCCAAGCACCAGCTTCCACTCAATGTACGTAGGTGCATACATATAGTTGGAAGTTAGCATATGTGTGTGTGTGTGTGTGTGTGTGTGTGTGTGTGCAGAGCTCCCAGTGGTGCAGTGGGTTAAACCACTGAACTGCTGAACTTGCTGACCAAAAAGTCAGCGGTTTGAATCCAGGACACGGGGTGACCTCTCGCTTCTGCCAACCTAGCAGTTTGAAAACATGCAAATATGAGTAGATCAATAGGCAGGAAGGTAACAGTGCTCCATGCAGTCATGCTGGCCACATGATCTTGGAGGCGTCTATGGACAACGCCGGCTCTTCGACTTAGAAATGGAGATGAGCACCAACCCCCAGAGTCAGACACAACTAGACCTAATGTTAATGGGAAACCTTTACCTATACATACACACATTCACACACACACATACAGATATACATATATAAAAACAGATAAATTGTAGGGGGGGGGGAAGAAAAATTGAAAAACAAATACAGCATGTGCGCTGGGTGAACGGAAAGCGTAGGACCCAAAGCTGTACAGAAGAACAATTCTGGGAATTTGCATAAACAAAGTGCCTGCATCGCACCATCGCAGTGAGGTGTGAAATTGATCCTTCCAGTAATGACATATTTCTGTTTCCTTGAGCATCAGAATTGCCACAAGACAACAGGTTGGTGTGATAAAATCTCTATTCACATTACCGAATTATCACACTGTTCTTTCACTTTAATGTCCCCATTGTATGCAACCCCGTTATTTGTATTTTAGAGAAGCCTGTTTATCATTCTGAGTCAGTTTGCTCCCGTATCTCACCAAACTACAGATCCCAGGATTCCACAGGCTGGAGATACAGCAAGTATGGAAGAAAATAAGAAAGCAACCCCGTTCCCACAATTGCATAGATATAAAAACACATCAGTTCTGCCTTTACATATAAAATCCCAGGCAGCATCTACACTGCCATATCAGCCTTTTTGAAACTGTATTACATGCTCAGTGTAGTTTCAAACTGCATTATATGGCAATGTAGATGGGGGCCCATAAATGTCAGTTATCTCTCATCTACATCTGTGTTGGAGCATGCAAGGAATCAGTGAGTGAATGTGTGTCAACTGGAAAATAAGATGCATGAAGCTGATTGATTGGGCAATGCCTGGGAAGCAGGCTGAGCTTGGAACTTTGGGATACTGTTACATTTTTGTTCAGGCTCAAGCTATGCAAGTGAAGAGAGAAACAGTTTGAAGAGAGAAGCAGCGAGAGATAAAGTGGAGTGTGCTCTTGCTTCATGAGCTGCTGAAGGAGTCTATCCACATGGACAAAAGAAAGAGCATTTTAGATCTCTCATAAAAGGACAGTATGTAAGTTGGTGCAACAGATCACATTGTACATATGTTGTTCAGAACTGCGAAAAGTAAACAACTTCTTATTTACTGTTCACTTGCGTGGCTTATTTTCTTTCTCTGGCAAGGCAGTGTGTGGGCTGATCAAACGTGAATTACACATGGTTTATTTTACATTACACCGCAAGCTGAACAGTGAAGACAGGAAGAAAATCAACACATGTAAAATGTGATGAATACACACGGGCCCCTAAAAAATGAATCCTAGGACAAAACTTGTACTGGAAGCCAATATGTTTACACTGAGGCTGTCACGGTTTGGACAAATTATCAGGTTATATGACTCATCGGAAGGATGGTAATGTCTTTCCAAGGAAATAAGAAAAAAGGAATTATGTATAGCTTGAATGACTCATTCAAGGAAGCCATGGCTGCCTCGGGTTTGCAAGATACTCTCATTCCTAGGATCACCTCATGGCAGGGATGGGCAAACTTGAGCCCTCCAGGTGTTTTGGACTTCAACTACCACACTTCCTAACACCCTATTAAAATAGCGCAGTTTAAAACGGCTGTGAATAGTGAGATTCAGGCCGTGAATAACGAAACCCGAAGCGCGGATACTAAGTCCTGATAAGCGGTTACTGGTACTGACCGCGGGCCATCCGTGGATCCATGTGCCTGGGAAGATGAAGACACTACAACCCAATAATTTCCCAATCAATAGTCTCACAAAGTTGAAGAAGTCACTGAGGTATTTTTTATTCAATCAGCTGAAAGTGATGCCAGCTTGTGGTAGTCCATCAAAGTGATAGCCACAACCACCACCCACAAAGAGCTTTATATATGCTGATGACCTTGGCCTAACAACACAAGCAAAAGACTTTGAAGCAGCTGAAATCCAACTTACTAATGCCTTGAAAGATCTCTCCAGCTATTACAAAGATAACCACCTGAAGCCTAACCCTGCCAAGGCACAAATGTGTGCTTTCCACTGATGCAACTCTGAAGCCAACAGGAAATTGAAAGTCACCTGGGAAGGCCAAGAGCTTGAACATTGCTTCTATCCTAAATATCTCAGTGTCACCTTAGATCGAACACTACCATATAGGGAACACTGCTTGAACACCAAGCACAAAGTAGCTGCACGCAATAACATCCTGCAGAAACTTACTGGCAGCAAATGGGGTGCAGACCCAAAATTAGTAAGAACATCAGCCCTACCCTTGTCTTACTCAACTGCCGAGTATGCCTGCCCTGTTTGGCATAAGTCTGCCTATGCAAAGCAGGTGAACATAGCATTGAATGAAACATGCAGAATAATCATAGGATGTCTTAAACCTACACCTGTAGATAAAGTCTACAAGCTAGCTGGCATTCCCCCCCCCCCCCCCCCAGGATGTGCAACGGGAAGTTGCTGCTAAATGTGAGAGAAATAAGGTTGAACACTGTAAAAGCCACCCACTACATGGCTATTAACCTCCTCTCAGTAGACTCAAATCAGGGAAAAGCTTCACGAGAACCACCACTCCTCTTAATGTTCCTCCAGCAAGAGTATCCCTCTGGGCAGCTCAACCAGGAAACCCCAACTGGATGGCCCCCCACAAGGGTCTTCCAAGAATTGGCAACTTGGAAGTCCCTGGACAGACTCAGAAGTGGAGTGGGCAAATCAAAAGACAACCTGGCCAAATGGCACTACCTAAAAGAATCCCACACCTTGTGTGACTGTGGAGCAGAACTGACAACTCCACATCTGTGCCCTGCCTCATGTACAGAGGAAGAATTGTTGGAGGCTACAGACAGTGCCATCGCTGTTGCCCGTTTTTGGTCAAAAGATATTTAGCCACCTGCGCTCCTTCTATTTTTATCAAGTTTTATACTAATTTATGCAATACGTTTGATACGAAATAAATAAAACCAAAGTAGGCTGAGATGCCATAACATTGCAAGCAGCTGAGGGGGGAAAGGAAAGGGCCTGAGGCTCTTAGGAATTTTGGGAGTTGAAATCCAAAACACCTGGAGGGCCAAAGTTTGCCCATTTCTGCCTTAAGGTCAAAGTCAACATAACTCCTGATAAAAATAACAATCTTCATTTTGCTGCTTATAAAAATCTTGATAATTTTACAGATGGAAAGATGCTTCTTCTAATATGTATCCTCCCGTGACAGGTAATCGTTCTACAAATCTCAGCCCCTTTCTTTCCACCACTACATACATTTATGGATTCTCTGCTGCCTTGTTGTGTGTTAAATGCATTTATTCTGTAATAGCCTGCCCTTCCCTGATGTACAAGCCAAGAAGTTTAAAAGCCAGAGATTTAAAAGCCAAGCAAGTGATTGTTCTTTGGGACAAAGGCATCTGAGGAAACCATAACTTGCTTCTGGCAAAAGTAGTCCTAGAAGTAGCTTCTCTGTGTTCTGTTCTTCTTACTACACACTGGGGATATTAATATTCAACTATTTCAGCCTCAGAAGTCAGGAAGAATAATTTCCACTGTTTTCTCCCCACTGAAGAGAAAACGTATTTCTACGCCTTTCTCTCCTGGTGTCATACAAAATTGTTGTACATAGAAATAAATGTGAGTTTCTGTATGGTGCAGCGGGTTAAACCACTGAGCTGCTGAACTTGCTGACTGAAAGGTTGGCAGTTCGAATCCGGGGAGCAGAGTGAGCTCCCAGTCAGCCCAGCTTCTGCCAACCTAGCAATTCAAAAACATGCAAATGTGAGTAGATCAATAGGTACCACTCTGGCAGGAAGGTAACGGCAATCCATGCAATCATGCTAGCCACATGACCTTGGAGACGTCTACTGACAACGCCGGCTCTTCAGCTTAGAAATGGAGATGAGCACCACCCCCCAGAGTTGGACATGACTAGACTTTGTCAGGGAAAAACCTTTATCTTGACTAGTATTAGCTTTGTGCAAAGCAACAGTTCTGTCCTTCCGTCCTCACAATCAGCAGCATTCAGTTACTGAGGTTTTGTGGTTGCGCCTATGTTGGTCAATCTCCTTCATTAATCAAATTTGTGAACCAAAAATAAAAGATCTGTTGTGCCCGAGCTTCAGTTTGAATTAGGAGAACTGCTCATCCCCGGAAATATTAGCAAGGAACATTCTGTCTCACAAGTTTTTCATTTAGCAAAACCAAAAGGCAAAGACTCTTGTTTGTTTCAGGAGACCAACTGACCCCAATCTCTCAAGAATCTAAAGACTGGCTTGATCGAGCTGAATGTTATTCCAAAATATGTTTTTAATTCAGCAATTTTTTTGTAGGCAAGTATAGTTAGAATGCATACTTCTTTCCAATTAGTGCATTTGTACTGTATAAGAAAACCATTGTGTTTTTCTTAAGCCACAAATTACATGTCAGATGACCAAACAAACCACAACTTGTCTTTTCCATTGGGCAACTGGGGAAACAAGCCACAATAGAGCTTTCTGTCATTGTTTCAGCCAGCTACCTATATACTATAGAGCAGGCATGCGCAAACCTCGGCCCTCCAAGTGTTTGGAACTTCAATTCCCACAATTCTTAACAGCCTCAGGCCCCCCCCCCCCCCCCCCAGCTGTGGCTGTTGGCACAAAAAAACACACACCATACAATCTATATAAATAAAATGTAATGTTCGTTTGTGGGATTAACTTAAAAACCAGTGGGCGAATTGACACCAAATTTGGAGACAAGACACCAACCAAAACAATTTATGTCCTTCACGCAAAACAAACAAACAAACAAAAAATAACCAGAAAGAACTTAAACCCCCACAAACCTAAATATCTATACATCTATCATAATAATTTCTATAAGTCAATAATAATAATAATGATATATGTCTATAATACCTATATATCTATAACAATATCTACATGCCTATAATAATATCTGTATGTCTGTAATAATAATGTCTATATGCCTATAATAATATCTATAGGTCTATAATAATATCCATATGCCTATAATAATAATATCTGTCTGCCAATAATATCTATACGTCTATATAAATAAAAACGGAATGTTCATATGTGGGATTAACATAACTCAAAAACCACTCGACAAATTGACACCAAATTTGGACACAATACACCTATCAGGCCAACGAGTGACCATCACACATAAAAAGACTGAAAAACACAATGGAAGAGACCATAAAGCCAAAAAATTAAAAAATACATTACAATGCATGCACAAAACCACTTATACACAAATATATACACACATATATACACACACAAAACACATATACACAGTCTGGGCCACAGCAACGCGTGGCAGGGAACGGCTAGTACAAAACAAACCAGTCGTATCTATGGCTGGAATTACACTTGTACCTGTTCTGACTTACATACAAATTCAACATAAGAACAAACCTGTTTGTAACTTGGGGACTGCCTATACAGATATATTTGAATATCATAACATGCCAGATTTAAACAACAACATGGCTTATGAAAGCATGGCCAAACAAAATCTGTGACCAAGCTAAACGATAGACCCAGTGTTAGCATTGCATTGTTTTAGTAACAATGCTAAAAAGGTCCAGACAAGAAACAATCAGGGCCAGCTAATCACCTCCCAACAAAGGATTCCCCCAGGTAGGAAGCAGCCAAGGCTTGAAGCTGCAAGGCTATTAAATGCTAATCAAAATGATCAATTGCAACATTCACACTGGCCTCAAACAGACAAGAGTTTTTTCTCCCACCCTGGACATTTCACAGATATATAATAATAATAATAATAATAATAATAATAATAATAATAGCCAGCAGAATGATCTTGTCTGCAGTGGACTCATCTTGTTGTGTTTCAAATAATAATAATAATAATAATAATAATAATAATAATAATAATAACAACAACAACAACAGCCAGCAGAGTGATCTTGTCTGCTGTGGACTCATCTTGTTGTGTTTCAAATAATAATAACTAATAATAATACATCTCACAGTCCTAGACACTTGGGAAGTGTTCGACTTGTGATTTTGTGATACGAAATCCAGCATATATATCACATTTGCTGTGAAATACTGTGGTTTTGTGTCAGTAAAATAATAATAACTTTGTTTATACCCCGCCACCATCTCCCGAAGGGGACTCGAAACCCACTTGCCTTGTTTCCCACAAGTTTCACAACCTCTGAGGTTGCCTGCCATAGATGTGGGTGAAACATCAGGAAAGAATGCTTCTGAAACATGGCCATACAGCCCAGAAAACTCACAACAACCCAATGCTACAAAGCAAAGCTGTGTTTCTCTCCATTCACCAAACCAAGGAGAGTTAAAGTAAGACATGACTTTTCAGCGTGTTTCTTTCACCTAATAACACATGAAAATGTTGAGCAATTTACATGTTTGTTTCATCAGTGTCCTCTCCAGAGAAGCAGGAACCATCTGCCTAATGAAGCCTGAAATATTCAAAGCATAGAGAGAGCATAAGGAAACATGTTTAGAAGACATTTTAGAAGTGGCTTTCGCAGTTGCTTAATTTTACCCTGCAAATCACTGAGCAAATAATGAAGCAGACCCGGAGACTTTTTGGAGGTAATGCCTAATAATAGCAGCTGGAGAGGCCAAGCCGGCCAAAGTCCAGGGGCTAAACATAGGAGACTTCTTATACAGTCGACAATGGGAATGAAGAAAGAATCCCTGTTACTCAATTTCCTCGCTCCCCGGCACACCCATAGATCCAAATGCCAGCGTTCAGCCCCGGGTGTGTGGACGACTTCAGGAAGAGCTGCAATGAGACACAGTTTCAGGGAAACACATTCCTGCTAGACAGAGAAATGTATATATAGTTATGATCTCATTCCAAGGTTGAAATGCAGCCAAAACAGCCTCTGGAGTGGAAGCAGCTGTTCAGGCAGCCAGGATTTCATACTTTCCAATAGTTTGGAGATGGAAAGCAGGCCCTATGTGGCCAAGCAACCTCAGAGTGTGGTCAAATTGGTAAACATTCTCTGGGTGCATCTATACCAAGCATGGCCAAACTTTGGCCCTCCAGGTGTTTTGGATTTCAACTCCCATAATTCATAACAGCCTAACGGCTGTTAGGAATTATGGGAGTTGAAGTCCAAAACACCTGGAGGGCCAAAGTTTGCTCATGTCTCATCTATACTGTAGAATTAATGCAGTTTGACATCACTTTAACTGCCATGGCTCAATGCTATGATGTCATGGGAAGCGTAGCTTTACAAGGTCTTTGGACTTCTCTGCCAAAAAATAATGATGTCTCACCAAACGACACCTCCCAAGATTGCATAGCATTAACCCATGGCAATTGTAGCCTTTTGCAGCTGACAAATTGTGTCAGCGCTGATTGTGTTTAAGTGCAGGCCAAGGTCTTTAGACACTGCACCCAGTGTGCAGATTACCATTGGGACCACCTTTACTGGCTTGTGCCAGAGTCTTTGCAGTTCGATCTTTAAATCCTCGTATTGTGTCAGCTTTTCCATTATTATTTATATTATTTTACTGACACAAAAACACAGTATGTCACAGCAAATGAGATCTATATGTTGAATTCACAGATCGATCACTTCCCAAGTGTCTAGGGCTGTGTAATGTATTTTCAAATTATGCGCGCAGATCCAAGAAAGGTGACCTTTTGCAGTTGACAGATCATGATTTTCTCAATGTTTATTGTCTCCAAATGGCGGCTGATCCTGTGTGCCAATGACCACTGGGACCACCTGTACTGGTTTATGCCAGAGCCTTTGCAGTTCAATTTTGAGGTCTTGATAATGGCTGAGTTTTTCCTATTGTTTTTCCTCAATGTGGCTGTCACCTGGTACAGTGACATCAATAATCCAAACTTTTTTTCTTTTCCACAATTGTGATGTCTTGTGTATTGTGTCCCAAAACTTTGTCAGTCAGGATTCGACATGTTCATTTTCCACTACCTTTGCAGGTTTATGATCCTGATATTATTATTATTATTATTATTATTATTATTATTATTATTATTATTAACTGCAGTTCAAACTGCATTAAATAGTCAGTGTAGATGTGGCCTGGGTGCAAACTACTTTCTGCCTTTGAACTCAATTTGGAGCAATTAAAGTAAGCAGAGGACAAAGAAAGAAAGTGGAAGGAGAAAAACAAGAGATTTTAAAAGTGGGGGGGGGGGTTAATAAGAAGATACATTTGGACTGTCCCTACCAAATTCAGGTAGTTGGAATGTGTTGGAGATGGAAAGGGGAACTGTTTGGCCACAAAAAAATAGGGATTTCATCAAAAGCCTGGGCTGTTTATGTTGGCCAAATCCGACAAGGATCTAAATGCCTGCATTTTGGAAGGCGCTTCACCCACACCCCTAAGCGGTACCATTTCCCCACCTCCTCCTCCTCCCTTGTACATCTGCCCAGCACGTCCCATGAACAACATCTGTGTTCAGTCTTCTCTCCAAAGCGGAAACTCCTCAGCAAGTGAGCGAGAATTTCCATCGGGTGAACTGTCCTCGCCGCCCCTTTCTTTCCAGCCAAGTTCAGACCCATCTACAAGCTTCTGGAAGGAAAAAGAGTGAAAGATTTTGCCAGCACAAATGGTTCTTTTTTCTCTGTTCCTCTGTTCTATTCCTTCTACCAGTCAGCTAGGCTGGAAAGCTACATTCCACTTAAATCAAGCAGCATCCATATATTTCCCAGGGCTCTCTTAGGCAAGGAATACTCAAAAGTGTTTTCCAATTCTTTTCTTTGAAACATGGTCTACAGCACGAGGTATTTGTAGTAACCAAGTACTAACTACAACTGACCCTATTTCCAAAATCTGACCCAATCTGATGCCTTTACAGTTTTTAGGCCCCTAAACACCACTATGCCCCAGGACAAATATCTGGGGGATCATAGCAAACTAAACAGGTTGCTAGATTTAGCTAAGTGCAATGGGACCCGAGTTGACATTAGGAACCAGCTTGCTGTAGCCTTCATAAATAGGTAAGGATGCTAAATGCTGATTGACATTAATTCTAGTAGTAATATAAGTCACCTGCCAGCTATGGCAACACTATTAATTTCATAGCCCTTTCTTGGTCCAGAAATACTCAGAGGTACTTTGACATATCCTTCCACTGACTTATAAGGGCTTCGTAATCTTTTTCCACTTGCGATCCCTTTCCATCTGAGAAATGTTTATGTGAACCCAGGTATATGAAATAGGTGTGTTTGAGGACTGGGACATCTATAGGAAGACCAAGGTGCTTGTTTATAAAGCTATTGTCCTCCCAACCCTGCTATATGTCTGCGAAACATGGACTGTCTACAGACGTTGCACTCAACTTCTGGAATGATTCCATCAGTGCTGCCTCCAAAAAAATCCTGCAAATCTCTTGAGAAGATAGGCAGACAAATATCAGTGTGATGGAAGAAGCAAAGACCACCAGCACTGAAGCGATGCTCCTCCTCTTCCATCAACTCTGCTGGACTAGCTACATTGTTCGAATGCCCAATCACCACCTCCCAAAGCAGTTACTATACTCCCAACTCAAGAACGGAGAACGGAATTTTGATGGACAGGGAAAGAGATTTAAAGAAGGGCTAAAAAGCTAACCTTAAAACTGTGGCATAGACATGGAAAACTGGGAAGGCCTGGCCTTTGAGCTCTCTCGTTGGAGAGAGCTGTGACCAGCAGTGCTGTGGAATTTGAAGACGCAAGAATGGAGGGGAAAAGGGAAAAACGCGCCAAGAGGAAGGTGCATCAAGCCAAACCTGACTTGGACCGCCTTCCACCTGGAAACTGATGCCCTCACTATGGAAGAACATGCGGATCAAGAATAGGGCTTTACAGACACCTACATATCCACCAAGACACTACACTTGGAAGGCCATCATTCTCAGACAACGAGAGATCACCTAAGAAGAAGATAAAATAGGTGTATGAACTAAACATTTACTGATAATTTATCAGTCAAACAGGCAGATTTTCCCTTCTTATGAAGTATAGTTGAAGCTTTTTCTGCAGAGTGCACTGTAAACACCACATGTTGTGGCAAATGGATTTGCGTAAATTAATTGCATTCAGAAACATACTGTTGCAATTTTTGTGTGACTTCAACATTGAGCTGAGGGGACCCCATTTGGGGTCAGGATCTACAGTTTAAAAAGCAGCAGTAGAAAAGAAGAGGATTAAGAAGAGACACGGTAGTCTCTGTTCCAAATACAAAACAGGCCTGACCTTGCTTCGTTTCCGAAATCAAGCTGATGCCTTCAGGGTACACAAAACAAAATGTTGACAAAAGATGAATCATTCTCCCCAGGGTGAAGAAATGCAAAAACTCATAGAATCATAGAATTGAAAGAGACCTCGTGGTCCATCCAGTCCAACCCCCTGCCAAGAAGCAGGACAAAGTACCCTGACAGATGGCCACCCAGTCTCTTTTTAAAAGCCTCCATAGAAGGAGCCTCCACCACACTTCAGGGTAGAGGTTCCACTGCTGACTAGCTCTCACAGTCAGGAAGTGCTTCCTCATGTTCAGGTGGAATCTCCTTTCCTGTAGTTTGAAACCATTGCTCTGGGTCCTAGTCTTCAGGGCAACAAACACGCTTGCTCCCTCCTCCCTATGACTTCCCTTCACATATCTATACATGGTTATCATGTCTCCTCTCAGTCTTCTCTTCTGCAGTCTAAACATGCCCAGCTCTTTAAGCTGCTCCTCATAGGGACCCTTGATCATTTTAGTCACCCTCCTCTGGACACATTCCAGCTTGTCAATATTTCCCTTCAATTGTGGTGCTCAGAATTGGACACAGTATTCCAGGTGTGGTCTAACCAAGTCAATAGAGGGATAGCATGACTTCCCTGGATCTAGACACTCTGCAGGGCGAAATCCCGGCTTTTAGCTCCAGCATCACATTGTTGGCTCGTGTTTAACTTGTTATCCACAAGGACTCCAAGATCTTTTCACACATACTTTTTTCGAGCCATGCGCCCCCCATTCTGTACTTTGCATTTCATTTTTTCTACCTAAGTGGAGTATCTTGCATTTGTCTCCATTGAACTTCATTTTGTCCGTTTTGGCCCATCTCTCTAATCTTAGATCGTTTTGAATTCTGCTCTTGTTGTCTGGAGTATTGGCTATCCCTCCCAATTTGGTGTCATCTGCAAACCTGATGATCGTGCCTTCTAACTCTTCATCTAAGTCATTAATAAAGATGTTGAACAAGACCAGTGGGCCCAGGACAGAACCCTGCTTAGAGCACTCCACTCGTCACTTCTTTCCAGGATGAAGAGGAAGCATTGGTGAGCACCCTCTGGGTTCGTCCATTTAACCAATTACAGATCCACCTCACTGTAGTTTTGCCTAGCCCACATTGGACTAGTTAGTTTGCCAGGTTAACTAGACTCACTTATTTTATTGTAGCAGAAGGTACAGTTGTAATGTATTATTTAAAACACACACAGTTTAAAACTTGGCATTATACTAAAATGTCCTTTGACCAGTAGCTGGCCACTTTGCATGCCTCTGGTGTTGCTATAAGGAGGTCCTCTATTGTGCATTTGGCAGGGCTCAGGTTGCATTGTAGTAGGTGGTCTGTGGTTTGCTCTTCTCCACACTCACGTTGTGGACTCCACTTTGTGGCCCCATTTCTTAAGGTTGGCTTTGCATCTCGTGGAGCCAGAGCGCAGTCTGTTCAGCATCTTCCAAGTTGCCCAGTCTTCTGTGTGTCCAGAGAGAAGTCTCTCATTCGGTATCAGCCATGGCTTCAGGCTCTGGGTTTTAGCCTGCCAGTTTTGGACTCTTGCTTGCTTAGGTACTCCTGCAAGTATGTCTGCATCTCATGGTGCCAGAGTGCAGCCTGTTCAGAGCCTTCCAAGTCACTTGTAGTGACTCATTTAGCAGAGGGAACTCTGGTAAGTTTGTGTAACAAGATGGAAGTCAATCTGATATTTTTCAGATGCCTTGTATGAAAACTCTTGTAAGTACCAGTTGGAACAGGTTTTGCATCTCACCTGTGTGGCCACTCAAAAAGGGTTTGTTACAGCCACGGCGAGCATAACTATCCCTTTCTATTTGATGTATTTCAATAGCTTCCTGCCCCACTGATTTCAAAGAATGAATACACTTATCTGCCAACTCAAAATGGGCTGTAGACCAGGAAACCTTTATGTCATGCAAAAAGACTCCCCCGATGATGTTCCCACAAGTCGTTTGGCTGAATTACTGATAAGTTTCCCCACAGAAACAAAAGATTTACAGCAGTTTATGGTATCGTTGCTTCTTTATTTTGTACACGCATATTTATCTCTTTGCATATTTTTTAAAAAAGATAGTCACAAACAACAGCACCTCAATTAAGGCGAGATGGGGTTAACAATAAGTGGGGAGCAAGGCATATACATATTTCTACCTAAGCTACAAAACACACAGAAGTATATAAAAAAAGGCAAAGGCAGAGAAACAGCATGATAAATTTGTTTCTTAAAACAACATAACACTAAAAGCCTAGTGCTGAACTGATAAGAAGAGAACGTCGTTGTCGTTATGGCCACAATGCAAAGAACAAACATTGTCTACATTAGCCTTTCCTAGCCAGGTGTCCTCCAGAACTGCCGGACTACAACTCCCATAAGATCACAACCATGCAGGCTCATAGGAACTGTAACCAAACACACCTGGAGAGCGCCAAGACTACTCTCAATTCTCTCCCAGGGGCAGTTTGTTTGCTTTTGCTGAACTGGCGACACAAAATAGGCCAAAATTACACATGTAACACTTCAGTGAACACAAACATTTCAATAATGCTATTTTCCTTCACCGAGACAAAATTAAAGCTGATGTCTCAAAGACATTCATGGCAGGCACCTTTATTTTTATATTCAGTATAAAAAATGAAAGGCAAGATTGGTTGTCCATAAACAATACTGCTTTTTGGTATGAAGCACAGCCATCAGGCATTTTACATATTCCCGAGATTTTTTAATCTTTTGGTAAATAACTGCAGAAGGTTCATCTTCCATGCTATTTTTCAGCATGGCAATGGTCACTTTATTGGCTAAATCTATTGGGTTTCATCCCTGGACTGCACAAGTCTCCAGTCCTCAATGAGTAGCTTAGATATAGGATATATCTAGATATATCTAGTATCCTTAGATATAGGATTAGAGTGAGGGATTCCTTTCTTCACATTCCTATGCATGCTTTCCCCAGAATGGGCTTTGTCTTACTCTTCTTGCTTGTCACTATCTCCTCCCCTCTTTGAAGATGTAGCAATTGAATCTCTGTAAGGAATGAGGTAACTTCCTCTTTAAAGTTATTTTTTTATTGCCCTGGGTTTTGGCCATGTAGTCATTTTCCATTGCCCTCTCTCTCTCTACTTAATCACACTAGAGAATGAATTACTTTAAATCCGGTTTCTGCCTCCTGCAGAATTCTGGGGTTTGTAGTTTAGTAAGGCTGTTAAAGGCTCATCCCTAAACTACAAACCTCAGAATTCTGCCAGAAGCAGAATCCAGAATTAAAGTAGATCCATTCTCTAGTGTAATGATGTATTCTACCTTTGTCTCTTTTCCAGTAAGGACGCATTTTGCCTTTCTCCAGGCAAAATGTAGCTGCATGGATACTTTTGATATTTTATTCTTTTACCTTCCTTAGAAAATGAATTTAGTAAGCGAGTTAGCTTCAAGACCATTTCTATCTAGAACTGTTTTCTTTTTTACTTAAATATTTTGAACCTAAAGTTGTGACTCTGCAATCCTGTCCCATCCTGCTGAATGGAAGCTAATCCTGACTCACCACACGTACGTTTCTGCTGGTTATGAAGTCTGCTTCTAGTACTCTGCTATATTTATGGTTGAATCAGGGGTTTTTTTGAGCCCAACAAAATCCAATAATCATTTCAGGGTGTTTTTTCCTTTCTTTCAACTAAGTCCTGTTTATTATCTAAATCTAATTGGAAGCTACTCTCAAATGGAAACTACAGAAGAGTGAACTCGCCCTTCAAGACTACAATGGCCATGTTACCCACTTTGGGAATTATGCAGCTTTCCTTTTTCAGCTAATTGATAGTGAAATGTGAATGAGTTGATTCTGATCTCTATTTAAGCAGGACTGACTTTTCATGTTCTGTTCATTCCAATGGCATTTGCCCAGGAGAAAATGACCTCATTGTATTTGTATGAATGGCACAGCTCTACATTCATTAAGGGCTGACAATACATTCAATAATGCCTTGAAATAAACACTCTCCTTCTGCAAAGTGAGAAGATCTTCTCATTGCGTTTAAGGTTCTACTGCCAGGCAAAACTCTTCATTAAAAGGGAGTTCTCTAAACTTTTCTTACCAGAATAGGGATCTGGCACTCTCTCATGACCTCTGAGCCCAATTTAGGGTCCCCTATCCCTAACATATATGAATAAGTCCTCTATCTATGTTCTCTAAGTGAAGAACCCAGTGGCCTCAGCACAGAATTATCACAAATGGCAAAAAGTGATGGAAAAATAGGAATACTGAAGCAACATATATACAATGGAAGGGAAAGAACTTCTATGAACTTAGCAACGTATGTGTAAGGCAGATTTAGAAAATGTCCAAATATGCAAAGTTATAGGAAATGAAATATTGTGAGGCTCCCCTTCATTCAAGAACAGCAGTCCCAGGAGCATGGTCAATTTGAACCTTGTGTTTCTGTTCCCCTACCTGCAACATATCCCAAATTATGAAGTTCCCAGATAGTTACGCAATTTTTGGTAAAACACAAGAAGGCACAGGTGAATCCAAAAACAGTGGAGGGCAATAATACGTATAGGGAAAGAGCCCTCATGCAAACCTCTGGTGTGTGATGGGAAAATACTAAGTGCACAACAAGCTAAAAGCATGAGATGGGGCATGAAAAAGGGATGACAAGGGGGGGGGGGGGAAGGAATGTACAAAAAGAGAAGGGGAAATGGCAGAAACAAGAGCATGAAGGATCATAGTAAGGAAGAAAAAGAGAGGAGCACAGAAAGAGATGGAGAAAGCAGGATACAACTTCTTTCTCCATCCTTTGCTATTCTCCTCCCCAAGTTTTCTTCTTTCCTCCCCCTTGACCTTCTCTGCCCTGACTCTTGATGCCACCAGACATCTATTCTTGGATGAAGATCAGCCGTGCGGAATACACCAAGTCAGCAAGATAAACCAGCAGATTGACAGCTGTCAGGACGGCAATGGCAATAAACTTGTCCCAGTAGCAGAACGAAGATGTTCTACAGAAACCTGGCCGGGAGGGTATTCCCCCATGCTTCCGGTCGAACTTGTAGATGGGCCAGATGATGGTGGCTGTTGCGTACATGAGCACAGCCAGAAGAGTGTAGCCACTCAGGAACTTGTTGAACGGACAGGGCAGCCAACCGGTGCATTCGCCAATGCAGAGAATGATAACCACCAACGACAGGATGAAACAAATGCAGTAGACAGCCATGCACCACTGAAGAGCCTCCGGGTGATCATAGGAAACCGGATCACTGATGAAGACAAAGATGATACAAGCAATGAAGGTCTCCACCACCTTAAGCAGGCCGGGAACAGTGGCCATATAGCCAGTGACTTCTCCTGGTTTGGCTTTGGTTAAGGTAACCTCTGTAGAGTAAGCCAAGAAGGCGAGGCAAGAGAATACTGTGGCAGCAATGCGGTATCCTCGCTCTTCACGGGGAAGGCTTTGGCTCTGGATGAAGGTTACTGGGTAGATGATGGAAGCGGAGAGGCACACCAAGGTGGCATACATGGCAAACGTGATGGGGAAGTTTTTCCAGGAGACTGGCATGCGGTGCTGAAGGCCAACAACTTCCACCACCAAGATGACAATGGTGATGGCGAAGCAAATGCACCATGAGAACATGCACCAGTCGCCATTACGGCCATACCAGGCACCGCGGTGGACCACCAAGCTGAAGGTGACACATGTGAAAATAGCTTCCAAAAGGCGGATGATACCCAGTTGAGAAGTCAGGGCGTTAGTATTGAACGACGACTTTGAGCGGGTTACCGGCATTGTAGAAATATCTAAGGAGAAGAATTAAAACAGAGACATGTTAAAAGAGGCCATAAGCAATGTGCAACTTGATCTTGGGGTGTGTGATGGTATAGAAATGGAACTCCTATTAACCCTACCCAGCAAGGCTAATAATGAGGACTGGGGGAAATTGTGAAAGTAGGTGGAAGGCTATTCATCTCTTGTCCCTGGCACAAAGTAGTGAGGAATCTATGCAATTATTGGACCATGAGCACCTTCAGGCTTAGCCAGGATTTGCCATTGCTTAAGGATTCTGGTAACACTAATCTACTCATATCTAAATAATCACTGGTTTTTCATTTTTGGGTCCAGCATCAGGTTCTAACTCCAGAGGGCTAAGGTTTAGGTATAAAACTCATGTTTAGTCAGTGTAAGAAATCTCAGCAGGTTCTGATAAGATTGAAAATGTACGAAGGGTATTTCATTCAACACCAACTGTGTCCTCATGCTCACAAGCATACATTGTCCCTTGACATATCATCTCTGAAGGAAAGTATGCCTTTAGTGCAGTAGTTCTCAACCTGTGGGTCCCCAGATGTTTTGGCCTTCAACTCCCAGAAATCCTAACAGCTGGTAAACTGGCTGGGATTTCTGGGAGTTGTAGGCCAAAACACCTGGGGACCCACAGGCTGAGAACTGCTGCTTTAGTAGCAAGAAAAGGGCCCCTGTCTACTCATGTACACCAACCTGAATTTGGGATGAAACCCCACTAAATGTATCTCCCAACTTGTTATCCAATCTGGAACATACGTTTACCTAAGAGGACCGTTATCCCTTTCGTATGATACTAGAAATTAAGGGCTACTGTTCCCCTAGAGAAGACAGTTATTGTCCTGAACTGTTTCCCAAGAATAATGTAATCTGATTTCTCAAGAACATGGCAGAATTAAATCAAAGAGAATTGCCTTTCTAAGAACCCAACAGCAATTCAATATACTTCATGCAGAGCCAGCTCATAAATAGCACTTAGCAAGCACAATGAAGGCAATGTATAAAATCTCAGTGGCTGAAGCAATCTCTCCTCTGAAAAACCGTGTGTTGACAAACAACAGCTGAAGCCCACCATTTTACTTGTGAGCTGCCATGAACTATGGGACACCTTTGCCTTCTTCCTTGTTATCACATTATAGTGTGACCCCATGGATTCCATACGGCAGTGGTTCTCAACCTGTGGGTCGCCAGGTGTTTTGGCCTACAACTCCCAGAAATCCCAGCCAGTTTACCAGCTGAAGGCCAAAACATCTGGGGATCCACAGGTTGAGAACCACTGCCATAGGGTCTCTTGGGGTAGTTTGCCATTGCATCTCTTTAAAATATAGCCTATGGCACCAGGAATTCCTTGGCAGTCTCCCACTCAACTACTAACCAGGCCTGAACCTGCTTAATTTTTAAGATCACACATGATTTGTATATTTGGTATACAGTGTTCCCTCACTTATCGTGGGTGTTATGTTCCAGGATCACCCGCGATAAGTGAAAATCCACAAAGTAGGGACGCTCTCTCTATATATATAGTATTCCAAGAGTAAGGCAGAAGCAAGGAGAAATTTAAAAGCACTGCACACTTTTCTTTTTCCTAGCTATAAGGAAGGGGATATAAGGCTGTGATTTAAATACTGTTTTGTATCTCCTCTCTCTCTTTTTTATGAATGAACACGTTCCTTGAAACATTATGTAAATCACAGCCACCTTGATTGGCTGCCTCTCTCCCGAGGGGGGAGGATGAAACCCTTTTTCACACTCCATCGTTGCCAGGAGGCGGGATTTGGGCAACGGCAACCATTCATAAACTGGGAGGCGGCCTCACCTCCAAGCTTCATTGGCGTCCCAGTAGGGTAAACAAGCTGGGATTGACAACCACTGGCAGGGCTGCGGGCCAATGGCGGGCGTACTATGCATGTGCAGAGCGAGTGCTGCAAAAACCCGAGAAACAGCGAGTCCACAAAAAGCAAATCGCAAAGTAGCAAGGGAACACTGTACTACCTTCACTCTTGTTCTGAATTAAATATCAGGAACACATATCCCAGATTATCTCTCCTGAAGCCTATCACAATACAAAGCAGCAAATAGAGATGACTAAGGGCCCTTCCAGACAGGCCCTATATCCCAGGATCTGATCCCAAGTTTTCTGTTTATCCCAGATTATCTAGCAATGTGGACTCATATAACCCAGTTTAAAGCAGAAAACCTGGGATCAGATTCTGGAATATAGGGCCTGTCTGGAAGGACCCTAAGGTGATTTTTGTCAGGGTTGATACAAGAAGAAAATTGATTGTGTGTGCGCGCACGCGCACATGTGTGCGTGCACACACATATGCAAAAAAGCAAAGGACTGGCAGAAGTATCTAGAATTCTTTTTTACAGAAAGTGCCACAGGAAATCGTGCAGAAAATTAACTCTGCTGTCAAAGTTGCGGAATGGACTGTAGGTGTTAAGCATATTGAGATAGAAAGATAACAACAGGTTAAAACTGAGATAAATGACAAGTAAACCAAAGAAGCTGAAATAAAACTATCACCGAAGTGCCAAGCAAAATGAAAACATGTCTGAAACTCGCTTTAATAATAATAAACACTGAGCGTTCAGAATGGAGAAGGAAATTTTAAGAAATGCACACACATGATCATGGCAAGCAAGCAGACAAACCCACAGCTTGTTCAACACTCTTCAAAAGCATCTTCACTGCTGATACAATTAACTTACACCTGTAGTTGAATTAACGCTGTCCAGAATCTATTTTGTGTTGTTATTGTGTGCCTATAAGCCATTTCCAAATGTTGGCCCTATCGCAGGATTTTCTTGGGAAGATTTGTTCAGAGTGGGTTTGCCATTTTCTTCCACTGAAGCTGAGAAAATGTGACTTGCCAAAGTTATCCAGAGGGTTTCCCAGACTCCTAGTCCAACACTCAAAACCATGACATCATGCTGACTCCCGGGAATCTAACCCTTGTATCCACAGAGGTTTGATTCCAGGACGCCCATGGATGCCCAAGCCCCACTGTATACAATAGCATAATAAAACGATATCTCATATATAAAATGGCAAGGATATGTGTGTATGTATGGATGAATATTTTCAAGTTGTGAATGGCTGGATCCATTCATATGGAAGGCTGATTGTACCAGGCAAATAAGAGAATCACTTACCGTAGATCCTTGAGTATAAGCCAAGTTTTTCAGCCCTTTATAAATGCTGAAAAAGCCCCCCGCATCTTATACTCGAGTCAAGGTTATTTGTTATTTTACTCTGTTATTATTATTATTTCTATTATATTTATTATTTTACTCTCCTTATTATTATTACATTTACATTATTTTACTTTATTATTGTTGTTATTGCATTTATTATTTTACACTATTTATTATTATTACATTTCTTATTTTACTCTTCTTACTGTTATTATTACATTTCCATTATTTTACTCTATTATTATTATTATTATTATATTACTCTATTATTATTTTACTCTATTATTGTTATTACATTTATTATTTTATTCTATTTAGTATTATTAGTTATTATTTTACTCTTCATTATTATTACATATATTATTATTACATATATTATTATTACTCTTCTTATTACATTTCCATTATTTTACCCTATTATTATTATCATCATTATTATTATTATTATTATTATTATTATTATTATTATTCTGACACCAAAACACAGTATGTCACAGCGAATGAGATATATATGCTGGAATTCATATCACAAAATCACAAGTCGAACACTTCCCAAGCATCTAGGACTGTGTGATATATTTTTGAATGATGCGTACAGATCCAAGTAAGGTGGCCAGTTGACAGATTGTGATTTTGTCAATGTTTATTGTTTCCAAATGCCGGCTGAGATCTTTTGGCACGGCACCCAGTGTGCCGATGACCAGTGGGACCACCTGTACTGGTTTATGCCATTTAACCTACAAATGCCTCAATTAATGTAATTTTATTGGTATCTATTTCTTTTTCAAATTTATTTTTATTAAGGGTAGAAAGGGAAGATTAGGGATTGGGGGGTCAAAAGAAAAAGAGGTGAAAGAAACAAAGAAAAAATAAAACTTTGTACATGTAGAGTAGGAGAACAATGGTGTAATAGAAAAGTAGGAAACTTATAACAACATATAACAATTATTGGTATCTGTTTTTATTTTTATCTTTACCAGTAGCTGCTGCATTTCCCACCTTCGGCTTAGACTTGTCAATACGTTTTCCAAGTTTTTTGTGGTAAAATTAGGGGCCTTGGCTTATATTTGGGTCGGCTTATACTCAAGTATATATTCTTTTTTAAATCTCCTCCAGGATTTCTGTGTTGCATGGATATCTCAACCAATCATAGATCGCCTTCCCAATTGGTGAGGAGGCGTTTTGGAAAATAGAAGGTCCAAATCTAACCTGCTGTTCTGTAGGACAAATTTTAGCAATAGATTTAGAAATAAACTGTAAATTTGTTTTTGTGTTACATTGCAATGAGGACACCTGAATTGCACATTTTCCTCTTTTTAGAAAAAGCAATAAAATGGCCAGGTACCAAAAACACTATATTTTTAGTGTCGAGCAAAAAATGCTTATTATTTACCCACATGTTTTAATGTTCCTTAGTTTGTTTACAATCTTTCAATACCACTCCATTGCCACATTCTTGGGAAGCACAGAAGGCGAGTGTTCTACTGAATTACTTGTTTTTATGGTTTGTACCTAACTGGACAGAAAGTACCTAACAGGACAGAAAATAGCATGGACACGTTTGAACAGAGGAATGGGGATCACATGGCCTTGCAGACGCTGTAAGACAGTGGTTCTCAACCTGTGAATCCCCAGATGTTTTGGCCCTCAACTCCCAGCAATCCTAACATCTGGTAAACTGGCTGGGATTTCTGGGAGTTGGAGGCCAAAACACCTGGGGACCCACAGGTTGAGAACCATTGCTGTAAAACTTCGAATCCCACACATCCCTTAGCCAACAATGGGGGAATATTGGAAGATGCAGTTCAACATCTGGAATCCCCATGATTTCCACCTTTTCAAAACAGACATTACAAGATCTGTGCAGTGTTTTTCCCTCTCTCTATGGGGCTGTAACTGATATTTGCACAGAACTATAGTGCATCCTTTGTATTTCATTTTGGTCCCCCACCCCACATCAAAAACCTGTGAATGCTCAAGTCCTATTATGTACAAAGGTCAAATATGTGAGTAGAATCTGTAGATCAGACATCCTTATGCCAGTGTTTCTCAACCTGGGGGTCGGGACCCCTGAGGGGATCGTGAGGGGGTGTCAGAGGAATCACCAAAGACCAGTGGTTCTCAACCTGGGGTCCCCAGATGTTTTTGGCCTACAACTCCCAGAAATCCCAGCCAGTTTACCAGCTGTTAGGATTTCTGGGAGTTGAAGGCCAAAAACATCTGGAGACCCCAGGTTGAGAGCCACTGCCAAAGACCATTAGAAAACATGGTATTTTCTGTCAGTCATGGGGTTCTATGTGGGAAGTTTGGCCCAATTCTATCGTTGGTGGGGTTCAGAATGCTCTTTGTTTGTAGATGAACTGTAAATCTCAGCAACTACAACTCCCAAATGTTAAGGTCTCTTTTGCCCAAATTCACATTTGGGCATATTGAGTATTCATGCCAAGTTTGGTCCAGATCCATCATTGTTTGAGACCACAGTGCTCCCTGCATGTAGGAGAACTACAACTCCAATACTCAATGTCAATGCCCACCAAACTCTTCCATTATTTTCTGTTGGTCATGGGAGTTCTGTGTGCCAAGTTTGGTTCAATTCCATCATTGGTGGAGTTCGGAATGCTCTTTGATTGTAGGTGAACTATAAATCCCAGCAACTATAACTCCCTAATGACAAAATCAATCCCCCTCCCAACCCCATCAGTATTCAAATTTGTGCATATTGGGTATTTTTGCCAAATTTGGTCCAGTGAATGAAAATACATCCTGCATATCAGATATTTACTTAACGATTCATAAGAGTTATAAAGTACCAACGAAAAGAATGTTATGGTTACGGGTCCACACAACACAAGGAACTGTGTCAAGGGGTCACAGCATTTGGAAGGCTGAGAAACGATGTCCTTAAGCAGAAAGGATGGAGGAAGAAGACATGCAGTGGCTGAGAGTCCTCTGGAGCGCTCTCAGCCACTGCGTGTCTAGCCTTCCTCCTGGGATAAGGACGGTATGAGCAACCCCGTCCTTATGCTGAAAGGACAGCCTGAGGAAAGTGCGTAGCAGCTGAGAACCCTCCAGAGTTCTCTTGGCTGTTGCCTGTCTTGCCCTCCTCCTGGCATAATGTCAAGAGGACAGCCCTAAAATCACGGGAGGAGAATCGGGGAGGATTGGCGCAGTTGGCACTTGTCCCGTTTTCCTCCCAACATAAGGATGGGGCAAGGGGCCCCGTTCTTATGCAAGGACAACCTGAGTTAGACCCAGGCCCTGCCCCAGCCCTGCCCTTTCCCAGGCCCTCTTTCTCTTGGGCGCGTCCCACCCAGCACAGGCCCACAATGTGGCCCCAAGGCAAAAAAGTTTGCATGTGTCTGCTGTAGATAGATATCGGTGGTGCAATGGTTTAAACCAGGGGTTCTCAAACTAAGGCCCAAGGGCTGGATACAGCCCTCCAAGGTCATTTACCCAGCCCTCGCTCAGGGTCAACCTAAGTCTGAAACGACTTGAAAACACACAACAACAACAACAACAATCCTATCTCATCAGCCAAAAGCAGCCCCACACTTCCCACTGAAATACTAATAAGTTTAATTTCTTAATATTGTTCTTCATCTTAATTATTGTATTGTTTTAAACTGTTTTTTGCACTACCAATAAGATATGTGCAGTGTGCATAAGAATTCATTCTTTTTTTTTCTTCAAATTATAATCCGGCCCTCCAACAGTTTGAGGGACTGTGACCTCACCCTCTGTTTAAAAATTTTGAGGACCGCTGGGTTAAACTCTTGCGGCGGCAGGGCTGCTGACCAAAAAGTGGGTGGTTCAAATACAAGGTTTGGGACCCCTGGGCGGGGGGTTTGCGAGGGGGTGTCAGAAGGGTCATCAAAGACCATCAGAAAACACAGTATTTTTTGTTGGTCATGAGGGTTCTGTGTGGGAAGTTTGCCCCAATTCCGTCAGTGGGGTTCAGACTGTTCCTTGGTTGTAGGTGAACTATACATCTCAGTAACTACAACTCCCAAATGTCAAGGTTTATTTCCCCAAAACTCCATCTGTGTTTATATTTGGGCATATTGAGTATTCGTGACAAGTTTGGTCCAGATCCATCATTGTTTGAGTCCACGGTGCTCTCTGGATGTAGGTGAACTACAACTCCCAAACACAAGGTCAGTGCCCACCAAACCCTTCTAGTGTTTTCTGTTGGTCAGGGGAGTCCTGTGTGCCAAGTTTGGTTCAATTTCATCGTTGGTGGAGTACAGAATGCTCTTTGATTGTAGGTGAACTATAAATCCCAACAACTACAACTCCCAAATGATGAAATCATAATTTTTTTGAGTGATGGTCACTCCTTGTGTAGTGAGACATTTTGTTGCCAAATTTGGTGTGATTTCGTTCATTACTTCTTTTGTTTTTAAGGTACTCATTGTGCACAGAACATTTTTATATATATAGATGGCAACATCAAAGTCTGCTTGTTGTTTTTTGTCTTTTAGAATATTTTCAACCCACAAATAGAAGAATCAGTGGATGCAGCATCTACGGAAACAGAGGGCCGATCAAATGTTGCAGAGATATGAAACTGTAGTTGATGCAGTCAGCCTTAAGCACCCAGCTGTGGCCGATATACCAGTGCCATGGCTGGGAGAGCAAATGGGAATTCCTGGGGGAGGAGGGTCTGGGACATGGTCCAAAATGTGCCAAAATTAGGAGCAAGGAACTCCATGGGTCAAAGGGCTGTCAGCCTTTCTTGCTGGAGGACACTTCCTCATCTGGATTTCCTGCCTGGGTTGAAATGGAGCCAGGCATGGGGGCTGGGAGAGGCGGAAATATTCACTGGGGAGGGAATATTGCCGCTCTCACCGCGATCCATATAAGGCCGGGAGATAATCCCTCTTTCTCCAAAGTTGGACATTTGGTTTCAATCATGTTTCACTTCTACAGTGGAAGGAAAAGGGGGAGAAAAGCCTCCGCCCGGGCTCAGGGCCAGCCTGCCGCTGGCGGTCTCTTCCTCCCGGGCCCCTTCCCAAAGAGACCGCTTTCTCTTCTCTTGTAAACCCCGCGGCCAATTTTCCCCATCCATCGCCAGGAACTAGCGGCCCAGCCCAGCAGCTACAACTTCCTCCCCTTGTTTGCATTTCCATTTTAGGAGATTGCGGTCCTTTTTAGGAGTTTGCATCCCCTGCCGCCTGCCTCTCCCTTGGAAGTTGTAATGGTCCAACGAAATAAAGGGCAAAGGGATAATAAAAGACCGAAGAAAGCGATCCCAAAATAGATGGCACTACAATGGAGTGTTTCAGGATCTTCTTACCGTGTCCTACAAATTTTTTCCTGTGACTTATCACTTAGCAATTTGGTCACTTCTCTGATGTTGCAACTGCAGAGGGATAATTAAAGTGCTTTGCCAAGATAAAGAATATGTCTGTGTAGCCAGTGAAGAATTGTGCTCGCATGTCCAGACATATAGCCGTGTTGGTTATATGACGGTCACATTGCCTCACAGACAAAAACTAGGACACATGTGACGAAGCAACATTAGAATGTAGTCAAGATGGAGAATGTCATTCATCATAGAATCATAGAGTTTGGAAGAGACCTCATGGGCCATCCAGTCCAACCCCCTGGAAAACTGCATTCAAAGCACTCCTGACAGATGGCCACCCAGCCTCTGTTTAAAAGCTTCCAAAGAAGGAGCTTCTACCACACTTTGGGGCAGAGAGTTCCACTGCTGAACAGCTCTCACAGGATGTTCTTCTTAATGTTCAGATGGAATCTCCTTTCTTGTAGTTTGAAGCCATTGTTAATGAGGGAGGAAACACAAGCTAGGAGAGGGTGCTGCAGTTTGCTTTTGCCTGAGCTTATTGGAAAGGGCAGATGCACCGGTGGCGCAGTGGTTTAAACCACTGAGCTGCTGAACTTGTTGACCAAGAGGTCACAGGTTCGAATCCAGGGAACGGGTTGAGCACCAATCCCCAGAGTCAGACACAACTGGGCTTAATGTCCGGGGAAATCCTTAACTTTTACCTATTGGAAAGGGCAAGATTTATCTTCTCCTCTGGCCCTGCAGCAATGAGGACAAAGGAGGAAAGTGGGAGGAAGAGAAAGGAACCAGGACTTTGCAAAAACAACTGAAAAAGTGGGAAAGCAAAGGCTGAATCGGGACTATCCCTGCCAAGTCAGGACAATTAGAGGATGCACTTCGAAGGAGGAAGGCAAGGAGGAAGAAGTGTCTTTGTGAAACTTTTTTGACAGCGAACACAGCAGGAAGTCACTGTTGCCATGTGCCTTCAAGTCATTTTCAACTTATGATGACCCTAATATGAACCTATTTGTCCAGTGAGGGCTTCTCTTTATCTTCCTGCGAACTGAAGGGGGTTTTTTGGGGGGGGTCAGGAGTGACTTGAAAAACTGCAAGTCACTTTTGGTGTGAGAGAATTGGCCATCTGCAAGGACGCTGCCAAGGATACGGCCAGATGTTCTTGATGTTTTACCATCCTTGTGGGAGGCTTCCCTCATGCCTCCGGATGGGGAGCTGGAGTTAAAAAAGGGAACTCAACCCGCTCTCCTCAGATTCGAACCTCTGGCACAGGGGTTTAACCCATTCCACCACAAATCATAGTATACATGCAGTACAATGAAGCAATGAATTTTAAGTTCTGCTAAGTACCATCACAAAGTGTAAGGAAAGACACTTCCTACACCCAGACATCTTTGTGAATATACTTCAGAGAGAGAAAATATAATCATTATAGAGAAAGACTTTCCTAGAAGGCAAATGACTCATGCCTAGATAACCTAAAGGCTCCAGATATTGTCTAACCTTGGATGCTAAGCAGTGTCAGCCCTGGTTAGTACTTGAATGGGAGACCACCAATGGACACCAGGGACTGCGAGCTATATTTCAGGGGAAGGAGCAGGAAAAATTACTGAGTATTCCTTGCCTAATAAATCCCTATGACAGCATTTCTCAATCTGGGGGTCGAGACCCCTGGGGGGGGTCACGAGGGGGGTGTCAGAGGAATCACCATAGAACATCAGAAAACAGAGTATTTTCTGTTGGTCATGGGGTTCTGTGTGGGAAGTTTGGCACAGTTCTATCACTGGCAGGGTTCGGAATGTTCTTTGATGTTAGGTGGATTATATATCCAAATGACTACAACTCCCAAATGTCAAGGTCTATTTTCCCCAAACTCCACCAGTGTTCACATTTGGGCATATTGTGGATTCGTGCTAAATTTGGTCCAGATCCATCATTGTTTGAGCCCACAGTGTTCTCTTGATGTAGGTGAGCTACAACTCCAAAACTCAAGGTCAATGCTCACCAAACCCTTTTCTCTTGATCATGAGAGTTCAGTGTGCCAAGTTTGGTTCAATTCCATTGTAGGTGGAGTTCAGAATGATCTTTGATTGTAGGTGAATATTGTGTCCAATTCTGGGCACCACAATTCAAGAGAGATGTTGACACGCTGAAATGTGTCCAGAGGAGGGCGACTAAAATTATCAAGGGTCTAGAGAACAAGCCCTATGAAGAGTGGCTTAAAGAGCTGGGCATGTTTAGCCTGAAGAAGAGAAGGCTGAGAGGAGACATGATAGCCATGTATAAATACGTGAGAGGAAGTCATAGGGAGGAGGGAGCAGTTTTGTGTTTATTATAATTTTATATTGTTGTATATTCCTATGTTTTTTGTAATTATGATGTTGTTTATTGTTTATTGCTTGCAGTTTTGGTTTGCGTTCGGTTGTTCTTTATTGTATTTGTTGTTTGGGCTTGGCCCCATGTAAGCCGCTCCGAGTCCCCATCAGGGAGATGGTGGTGAGGTACATAAAAAGTTTGTTGTTGTTGTTGTTGTTTTCTGCTGCTCTGGAGACTAGGACGCGGAACAATGGCTTCAAACTACAAGAAAAGAGATTCCATCTGAACATTAGGAAGAACTAATGTGAGAGTCATTCAGCAGTGGAACTCTCTGCCTTGGAGTATGGTGGAGGCGCCTTATTTGGAAGCTTTTAAACAGAGTCTGGATGGCCATCTGTCGGGGGTGCTTTGAATGCAATTTTCCTGCTTCTTGGAAGAGGGTTGAACGGGATGGTCCATGAGGTCTCTTCCAACTCTATGATTATATGTGAACTATAAATCCCAGAAACTACAACTCCCAAATGACAAACTCAACTGTCCCAACTCCAGTATTCAAATTTGGGCATATTGGGTATTTGTGCCAAATTTGGTCCACATCCTGCATATCAGATATTTACATTACGATTCATAACAGCAGCAAAATTATGGTTTTGACGTAGCAACTAAAATAGTTTTATGATTGAGGGTCACCACAACATGAGAAACTGTATTTAGGGGTTGCGACATTAGGAAGATTGAAAAACACTGCCCTATGGGGTCAAAGTATGTTGGCAGACGACTAAAAGGAACATATCTTCATGCAAGACATGAACATGCAACCCTCTCCCTGGAATCAACAGAGGAACAGTGTAGGAAAAAGCCATTCCTACCTGATTCTGGGGTAGGTATGAAATGGTTGACTGGCTATTGACAATCCTAAATTAATCAGCATGCTCCCAAGAGCACTTTGCAATCAATTGCAATTTAGGCTTTGCATGATTACAGCCCACCACTCCAGCCTGAAAAGGAAACAGGAGTTCAAAGCTCTCTGCATAATATTATCAGAATAATCGTGGCAACGTTTGCCAAGGAAATCAGAATTATTCGTTCCATGTGGCCATGAAGGGGTTGAGAGGGTAGCAGATTTTTCTTGAGGTTGCCCAGCAAAGGGTGGGAGCTAAATTTAAAGGGGTATTTACCTAACTTTAGCCATTATTTATGGCATTGCAGGGAGGTGGAAAGAGATTAATTAAAAGCAGTGTGGGTGGCAACCTCCTCTAGGTTAAACAGTCCTAAAACACATGGTCTGTGGGTTGGGAGACCACACGGTTTCATTAAGCAATGCAAGCGGTTCTGAAGAAAACGGGCAGAGAAATGTCACATATTTGAGCAAAACATTGAGGGAAACGCCCTGGAAACAGAGCTGCGTATTAGAGAGTTTGCCATCCAACACATCATACATTTAGAGATGACAAATAGTTAGGATAACGTGTTGTCGAAGGCTTATATGGCCGGAATCACTGGGTTCCTGTGAATTTTCCGGACTGCATGGCCATGAAGCCTGGAAAACTCACAGCAACCCAGTTAGGATAATTTTTCCTCCTAAGGCGAGTTGGAAAATATTGCTTTTCCTACCTACAATTCCTAGGATCCCAGAGATACAATTCTTAGGATCACACTGCTGGGGATTCTGGGAGTTGCGATCCAAAACATTCTGGCTTCTCCAAGCTCTTACTTAGCACTGTGTTCAGTTTTGTGGCCTCAAAATCAGAAAGACACAAGAAAAACAGCAATCTTTCTTTGTTCTTTGCGGAAGACATGGCTCTGGAGCTCTAATGAACTGATGTAATCCAGGACATATAATTGCAGCCTGGTCTTGGAGTCATTCCAATTGCAATTTTCTCCTGACAGCCATGCAGCCTTCGGAGCATTTCGTTCCCAACAATGGCACCAAATAATATGATTTCCTCGTTTGCGAAACAAAATACTGGATTGGAAAATAGGATCTTTCCATGCAATTTGGAACGGGGTGTGGTCGAGGGAGGAGAAAAAGAATTAAGACTGTAGGACGCTTGTTTGCCTGACTGTCAATATTTATCCACGGATTCGATATCCATGATTTCACCTAACTATACTCCAAAAAGTATCCCACACTCCAGAAAGTGTTTATGGGCCCCTTTAGGTACTCCAGTTCAATTTTTTGGTATCCTTCTGGCCCGGTAAAGGTAAATGTTTCCCCTGACATTAAGTCTCGCCATGTCCATCTCTGGGGGGGTGATGATTCTTCCTTTGCTTTCCCACTTTTTCAGTTGCTTTTACAAAGTCCTGGTTCCTTTCTCTTCCTCCCACTTTCCTCCTTTGTCCTCATTGCTGCAGGGCCAGAGGAGAAGATAAATCTTGCCCTTTCCAATAGGTAAAGGTTTCCCCTGACATTAAGTCTAGTCATGTCCAACTCTGGGGGTTGAAGCTCATCTCAATTTCTAAGCCAAAGAGCCGGCGATGTCCATAGACACCTCCAAGATCATGTGGCCAGCAGGACTGCATGGAGCGCCGTTACCTTCTTGCTGAAGCAGTACCTATTGATCTACTCACATCTGCATGTTTTCAAGCAGCTAGGTTAGCAGAAGCTAGGGCTGACATCAGGAGCTCACCCCACTCCCCAGAACCGCCACCCTTTCAGTCAGCAAGTTCAGCAGCTCAGCAGTTTAACCTGCTGCATCGCGGCGGGGGGGAGGGAAATGTAGTCAAAATATAGTGTTTGCTATGATCCAAGGTTTCAGTTATCCACTGAAACATATCTATTATGAATATGGGGATCATTTTGTACTGTCAAAAACCTAACTGTGCCATCACTGCTGTATGCTCACTGAAGTGTCAATTTATCCCTTGTCCAGGAATCCATATTCATGCAAAATACTGAGCACCTGAAGTATTGGATCTTTAGGAACCCAGGAAATATATGGGGAGAGAATGATGTTTCTCTTTCCTTCTCAGTACGCCAAATAGTATGTGCTATGGACCAGGTTTTTTTTACAGGTTTTTTCCATCGTTGCATGGAGTCAAGGTGATGTCAAAAATGTAGTAGAAGACAACTTGTGGTCCTCTAGAATGGAGTTATTTAACGGTAGTCCATGAACCAGGGCCCACTGGTGGCACAGCAGGTTAAACCGCTGCGTTGCTGAACTTGTGACTGAAAAGTTGGCGGTTTGAATCTGGGGAGAGGGGTGAGCTCCCGCTGTTAGCCCCAGCTTCTGCCAACCTAGCAGTTCAAAAAAATGCAAATGTGAGTAGATTAATAGGTACCGCTCCGGCAGGAAGGTAATGGCACTCCATGCAAACATGCTGACCACATGACCTTAGAGGCGTCTTTGGACAATTCTGGCTTAGTAATGGAGATGAGCACCACCCCCAGGGTTTGACACAACCAGACTTAATGTCAAGGGAAACCTTTACCTTTACTATAAACCAGTGCTGGTCTGAGATTAGAACACGAAGTAATGGATTCAAATGGGAGGAAAAGATATTACATCTAAAAATTCGGAGGAGATTTTTGAGGGTATGAACTGTGCGAGAATGGGACATGTTGCTTGGAAAGTGATGGAGTCTCCTTTCCTGGAGGTTTATAAACAGAGGATGGACAGCCATCTGTCAGGAAGAGTGCTTTGATTGCACAAGGGTGGGTCAAAAAATAATGCCTCCATTGCTCTAACTTTTATTTCTTTCATAGCGACTGGACTATCTATGCATGATATAATAAAGGTAACCTTACTCTACTGATATAGTCTTTTCTTTTTCTGATTGACTGATTAGAATCACGAATCTGAAGCGAAAAGAAAGAGTCGTCATTGAATTTCTGGCCAAAGAAGGTTGTGCACCTAAGGAAATCCATAACCGCTTGAAGAATGTTTATAATTTGGCCCCTTCTGACTTTTATCTGTTTGGATCTCTGAAAAACAATCTAGGTGGTTTCAGATTAAATGACTGGAATGATGTCAAAACAGCTTTACAATCATGAGTCATGAAGCAAAACCCTGAATTTTTCCAAAATGGTTTTGATGCCTGAGTTAAACAATGGTGCAAATTGTGTACAAATTGATGGTGACTAGGTTCAACAGTAGTTTTTTGTAGAAGACAGTTCAGGCTATGATCTGTAGCAACTTCTGCGGTTATATGTTCATTCATGACGTTTTTATGACGCAAGAGGCAACTCTTTTTGACCCACACTCGTATTTTCCTGCATGGCAGGGGGTTGGATTGGATGGCCTTTGTGGTATCTTCTGATTCTATGATTTCCAGGAAAGGAGGAAACAACTGTAGCCAACGAGCACAAAAGTGGTACTTGTCTCTGACATATCAATATCCTGCACATTAGATAATATACAAGATACTGATCTAGAAGCTCTTTCACCCTCCATATTCACAGAGGTTGGGGCAGAGATGTAGTAAATGTAGTAGTAGAACCCTGAATATTTCTGGAAGCAGTGCTTGACTTCCTTGAATAGCAACACCTGGGAATGCAGCAATTTTGGTGGTTGGTTAATGTCTACAAACAAACCATGGTGAGGAAGGGAAGCAGGATCTGAGGGAGTAGCAAACCTGCAAATAGCCAAACCCAGGAATGAGAAGGGCCAACTTGAGGACAGGCCTGTTTTCTGCTGCTCTAGAGACAAAAACTCAGAGCAATTAATTAAACGGCAGGAAAACCGACTCCACCCTAAACTTTAGGAAGAACTTCCTACAGTAAGACTTGTTTGACATTGGGACACTATGCCTCAGAGTATGGTGAAGTCTCCTTCTCTAGTGGTTTTCAAGCAGAGGCCGGATGGCCATCTGCCAGGAGTGCTTTGATTGTGTGTTCCTGCATGACAGAATGGAGTTGGAGTGGATGGTCCTTGGGATGTCTTCCAACTCTAGGATACTATGACTGTATTCCTATTTGCCTTAGACAGATGATGATGATGATGGTGATGATGAATGATGGGAGTTGCAACCCAACTACAGCTAGAGGCCTCAAGGAGACCATTCCGGATTTAAAACATATATACAGATGCATGCCATAGATGCAGGCAAAACATCAGGAGAAAATGCCTCTAGAACATGGCCATATAGCCTGAAAAAACCTACTACAACTCAGTGATTTCGGCCATGAAAGCCTTCGACAATACATATATACATACTGTCAGAGGGCCAAGGTAAAGGTAAAGGTAAAAGATTCCTCTTGACATTAAGTCTAGTTGTGTCTGATTCTGGGGAGTGGTGCTTATCTCCATTTCTAAGCCAAAGAGCCGGCGTTGACCGTAGACGTCTCCTAGGTCATGTGGCAAGCATGACTGTATGGAGCACCGTTGAAGCATCCCGCTGAAGCAGTAGCTACTCACATTTGCATGTTTTCAAACTGCTAGGTTGGCAGAAGCTGGGGCTAACAGCAGGAGCTCACCCCACTCCCCGGATTTAGCAGTTTAGCAGTTTAACCCACTGTGCCACCGGGAGCTCCAAGAAACATGTTTTTATTATCTTATTTCTTTGATTATAAGATGCCATAGATCTAATTTCAGTACCATCAACAGAAAAAACATCCATCCATCTATGTACCTACCTATTTATCTGTCTGTCTGTCTGTCTGTCTACGGTATCTATCTATCCATCCATCCATCCATCCATCCATCCATCCATCTATCTATCTACAGTATCTATCTATAGCACTCACAATTCTAAGGTTCCTTCCACACTATCGTTATATCCCAGGATCTGATCCCAGATTATCTGCTTCTCCCAGATTATCTGGCTGTGGATACTCATATAATCCAGTTTAAACCAGATATTCTTGAAGCAGGGCAGTGTATATATACACTGGCATTGTAGAAAAAGCCTAAGACACACCCTATTTTAGAGATGTTTATATAGAGGGAAAATGTGTCTAACGATCAAGGAAATATGGGATTATTACATATGTTCCTTCCTTTGTTGGCAAGCATCTAGGTCTGCTGCAGTTCATGCACACATATATATTCCAGATGCAAACATACATGTTCCTTGTGCACACGCAAATATTGCCAGCAAACATCTAGTGAGCTTTCTGCCAGTCGTAGATCGTACTACACACCTCTTTTCCTTACACACCAACATTACACTAGCAGAGTCTAATACAAATGTCAGTGTCAAAGTGACATGCCATTTATGCTATTTGCACTTGCGAATCTGACGGGATCCACTTGAGAAACCAACCGCCCTGCTAAGCGCATCATTACACGCTCGGCATTTGCACACGCCATTAAACACAACTTCCATCTTGATACAGCGCAAGCACTCCAAGGATACATGAGAACAACCCCACCCCATCGAGCGAACCTGATGCCCATTTTTATGCCGAGTTAAGTCCCGGTCTGATCGGCGAGACTGGCTCCAAATGAAGTTGCATGCAAATGCACATTTTCCACTATGAGTTCCAAAAGGTTTGTGGCTCCAAGTCTGGCAAACTGAAGAACTTCTGTTCTTAAACAGCCTTTTGCTTGATCAGACCACAGGGAGCTCCAGACGGAGGGCTCCGAGCGCTACTAGTGAAAAGACATTTTGTGCAACGATTCCCTCTTTTTCCTTCCTTAATGGATTTTGTGGTTGTTAAAAGAAAATAAAAATGGAAGGAAAGCATGGGAGGGTCACAAGGTGAAGATGATGCTGGACACAAACATGCTCCGTGGAATGCAGAATTCAATGGGGTGTACACTGGACTAAGCACGCTTCAGTACAGTTATAGCTATATGCTGTGGCAACTTGGGATTTGTAGTTTGGTGAAGCCCCAATACTTTTGGCCAGAGAAGTTTAAAAAGCCTTGGAAAACTACAACTCCCGCTGGGAGTTGTAGTTTTCCAAGGCTTTTTAAACTTCTCTGGCCAAAAGTATTGGGGCTTCACCAAACTACAAATCCCAAGTTGCCACAGCATTTAGCTAAAGACCTTGTCAAACTACAACTCCCACTTCAGCCCCTCTTTGCCTTACACCCTCCTGGGCCAGCCAATCACATTTGAATCCTTTCCTCTTTCTTGCAGATGGGAACTCAGGTATCCCGGGACCTATGTGAAGCCTCTCCAACTCTTCTTCTCCTTCCCAATCTGGCTCAAAGTGGGGTTATCACTAATATCACGAATGGGATTACCACCACTAAAAGGGGCCACGCCCAAATGACTTCCTATGAATCCATTTATACCAGTGGTTTTCAACCTTCCTAATGCCATGACTCCTTAATACAGTTCCTTATGTTGTGGTGACCCCCAACCATAAAATTATTTTCGTTACTACTTTCATAGCTGTTATTTTGCTACCGTTATGAATCGTAATGTAAACATCTGATATACAGGATGTATTTTCATTCACTGGACCAAATTTGGCACAAATATCTGATACTCCCAAATTTGAATACTTAGTGGGGTTGGGGGGATTGATTTTATCATTTGGGAGTTGTAGTTGCTGGGATTTATAGTTCACCTACAATCAGAGAGCATTCTGAACCACCAACGATGGAATTGAACCAAACTTGGCACACAGAACTCCCATGAGCAAATGAAAACACTAGAAGGGTTTTGTTGTGCAGTGACCTTGAGTTTGGGAGTTGTAGTTCACCTACATCCAGAGAGCACGGTGGAATCAAACAATGATAGATCTGGACCAGACTTGGCACAAATATTCAATATGCCCACATGTTTGGGGAAAATAGACCTTGACATTCGGGAGATGTAGTTGCTGGGATTTATAGTTCACCTATAATCGAAGAGCATTCTGAACCCCACCAATGATAGAATTGGGCCAAACTTCCCACACATAACCCCCATGACCAACAGAAAATACTGGTTTTTTCAGATGGTCTTTGGCAACCCCTCTGACACCCCCTCGCAACCCCCCCAGGGGTCCCGACCCCCAGGTTGAGAAACACTGATCTATACTATGGAGAGGATGCATCTTGGCATCCCTTTAAGGGCCACAATGGAATCCCGAGAGTTGCCATTTGGTAAAGCACCAGCTTTCTTGGGCGGAGAAGCTTAAAGACCTTGTGAAACTACAACTCCCATGTTTTGTATAGTATTGAGCCATGAAACTGTAGACTTAATGCAGTTTCACACCTCTTGAACTGCTATGGTTCAAGATGGGATTTGTAGCTTGGTAAAGCACCAGCACTCTTTGGCATGTAATGCAAAAGACCTTGTGAAACTACAACCCCCATGTTTCCATAGTATTCAGCCATAGTACATGCACGCTGTAGGCTTAATGCAGTTTGACACTCCTCGAACTGTCTGCCATGGCTCAAGATGGGATTTGTAGCTTGGTGAAGCACCAGCAGTCTTTGGCAGGTTAAGCAAAAGACCTTGTGAAACTACAACCCCCATGTTTCCATAGCATTAAGCCATGGGAGTAAAGATGGTACCAAGCTGTGTTAATTTTACAGTACAGATGCACCCTGGGGAGACGCTATTCTCACCCTTTCACTTTAGTTTAACCAATGCAGTCAGGGAGTATGTCCACATTGCAGAATGAACACAACTTTACATGACTTGAAGTGCCATTTGCACAATGCTAGTTGTAGTCTGGCAACCTTTCTCTCCCAAATAGCAAGTATTTATTTATTTACTACATTTATATACTGCTTTTCTCCCCCTAAGGGAACTCAAAGCCATTTCCAACATTATAAAGGCAAAATTCAATGTCGTACATACATGTGAAAACATAAACAAAACAAAAAGCAAGACAATAACATACTAGAACTACAAATTAACCTAACCATATTAAAACATAAACATAAAACAACATTGAGTCATAAAGCATAAAATAATTAAACATCGATAAATACAATAACATTAATATTAAATGTTATTGTAGTGCCTCCCCAAAACTATAACTCCCATGTTTGCATAAACACTGAGTCATGGAAGTTAAAACTGCTTTACAGATCAACAACAATTCCCATGATTCCACAGCACTGAAAACAGGGCAAAACTGCAGTGTGTACACCAGGCATGGGCAAACTTGGGCTCTCCTGGTGTTTTGGACTTCAACTCCCACAATTCCTAACAGCCAGTAGGCTGTTAGGAATTGTGGGAGTTTAAGTCCAAAACACCAGGAGGGCCCAAGTTTCCCCATGCCTTGTGTAGACACACCCTACAACTTGAGGTCCCTTCTAAACTGCTATATAATCCACATGAACTGCTTTGAACCAGATTATATGAGTCTACACTGCCATATAACCCAGTCAATAGGATGTTAGGAATTGTGGGAGTTGAAGTCCAAAGCATCTGGAGGGCTCAAGTTTGCCCATGCCTCGTGTAGACACACCCTACAACTTGGGGCTCCTTCTACACTGCCATATAATCCACATCATCTGCTTTGAACCAGATTATATGAGTCTACACTGTCATATAACCTAGTTGATAGACTGTTAGGAATTGTGGGAGTTGAAGTTCAAAGCATCTGGAAGGCTCAAGTTTGCCCATGCCTGATGTAGACACGCCCTACAATTTGGGGCAACTTTTACAGTATGATATAGTCCACATGATCAGATTTGAATCGGATTATATGAGTCTATACTGCCCTATAATGGTAGGATGTTAGGAATTGTGAGAGTTGAAGTCCAAAGCACCTGGAAGGCTCAAGTTTGCCTATGCCTGGTGTAGACACACCCTATAACTTAGGGCACCTTTTACAGTGTCATATAATCCACATGATCTGCTTTGAACCGGATTATATGAGCCTACACTGCCATATAACCCAACCGGTAGGCTGTTAGGAATTGTGGGAGTTGAAGTTCAAAGCACTGGATGGCCCAAGTTTGCCCATGCCTGGTGTAGACACACCCTATAACTTGGGGCACCTTTAGCAGTGTCATATAATCCACACGATCTGCTTCGAACCGGATTATATGAATCTACACTGCCCTATAATGGTAGGATGTTAGGAATTGTGAGAGTTGAAGTCCAAAGCACCTGGAAGGCTCAAGTTTGCCTATGCCTGGTGTAGACACACCCTATAACTTAGGGCACCTTTTACAGTGTCATATAATCCACATGATCTGCTTTGAACCGGATTATATGAGTCTACACTGCCATATAATGGTAGGCTGTTAGGAATTGTGGGAGTTGAAGTCCAAAATACCTAGAGGAGCCAAGTTTGCCCATGCCTAATGTAGATGCACCCTATAACTTGGGGCCCCTTCTATACTGTCATATAATCAACATTATCTGCTTTGAACCGGATTATATGAGCCTACACTGCCATATAACCCAGTCGGTAGGCTGTTAGGAATTGTGGAAGTTGAAGTTCAAAGCACTGGAGGGCCCAAGTTTGCCCATGCCTGGTGTAGACACACCCTATAACTTGGAACATCTTTAACATTGTCATATAATTCACATGTTCTGCTTTGAACTGGATTATGAGTCTACACTGCTATATAATCCGGTTCAAAGCAGATAATCCGGATTTTATATGCCAGTGTAGAAGGGGCCTTGGTGTCACTGGACAGGAGCCCCAAATTTTGGGTGAAAAGAGCCCTAGAGATGCCACCACCACACCTTTTCCTTCCATCCCTCCCAAAGTTTTGACTCCCCCCAAAGACTTACTTTCAAGGCAACAGCTTGGAAAGAAGGCCCACCGAAAGGGATGCTCAGCTCCGTCCCGTGGAGAGAAGCTGCCTGAGGCTGGGAAGGGGAGGAAGGTGTGGTCCTGCTTGGCAAAGTGGGTGTGCAATCCTGGGGCCGAAGAAGGGAGGGAGAAGGAGAAGGCTGGCCCGTGGGCGGAGACTGCGTGGAGCGAGGGAGTGGGAAAAGGAGCAGGAGGAGGAGGCTGGGGGCTTTTGTTGTGGCTGTTGCTGGGAGAGAAGAGAAAACACACACACAGAGCAGAGGTACCAACAGAGAGAGAGAGAGAGAGACCACCTCTAAAGTTGAGCAAAGTTTCACCCAACTCAGCACACACATAAACACAAAGAGTCTCATGTATTTATTTATTTATTTATAATTCAATGCCGCATCATAAAATACAGAATAACAAATATAACAATTAAACATGGACATTAATAAATAAAGATTAAAACAGTATACTTACACTATGATTAGCTATTGTCCGTCTGGTGGCTGTTTAGCTAGCCATCTACTAAGGATTACTCCGCTTAACTTATCCAAATCCTCTTCCATGCCATAGTCAATATTATCAATTGTCCTTTAACCTGATTGCCCGAAGGCCTGGTCCCACAGCCCCGTTTTAACCTTTTTTCTAAAGGTGAGGAGGGATGACAATGACCTAATTTCCCCATGGAACGAATTCCACAGGCGAGGGGCCACCACCAGGAAGGCCCTGTCCCTCCTCCCCGCCAAGCGTGTTTGAGACAAAGGCGGGGCCGAGAGCAGGGCCTCCCCAGATGATCTTAAGCTCCGAGGTGGGACGCAGAAGGAGATACGTTCGGACAGGTACGCTGGACCGGAGCCGTATAGGGTTTTATAGGTCAAGACCAGCACTTTGAATTGTGCTCGGAATTGGATCGGAAGCCAGTGGAGCTGGCACAGCAGGGGGATGGTATGCTCCCTGTATGACGCTCCAGTGAGTAATCTAGCTACCACCTGTTGGACTAATTGCAATTTCCGAGCAGTCTTCAAAGGCAAACCCACGTAGAGCGCGTTGCAGTAATCTATTCGGGATGTGACAAGAGTGTGGACCACCGTAGCCAGATCCGACTTCCCAAGGTACGGGTGCAATTGGCGCACAAGTTTTAACTGTGCAAAAGCTCTCCCGGCCACTGCCGAGACCTGGGGTTCCAGGCTCAGTAATGAATCCAGGATACTTCCAAGCTGCGAACCTGCGTCTTCAGGGGTAGTGTAACCCCATCCAACACAGGCTGTAACCCTTATAACTGACCAGTAGGACCTCTGTCTTGTCTGGATTCAATTTCAATTTGTTAGCTCTCATCCAGTCTGACACAGCAGCCAAGCACCAGTTCAGTAGAGTCTGAGACACACATAAACACAAAGCAAGTAGCATCTCAGGCTCCATCTACACTGCCCTATCATCCAGAGCAGATAATTCACATTATCTTTGCACTGGATTATCTGAGTCTATACTGCCATATAATCCAGTTCAAAGCAGATAATCTGGATTTTTTTATGGCAGTGGTGCAATGGGTTAACCCCTTGTGCTGGCAGGAATGAAGGCCGACAGGTCAGCAGTTCGAATCTGGGGAGAATGCGGATGAGCTCCCTCAGTCAGCTCCAGCTTCCCATTTGGGTACATGAGAAAAACCTCCCACAAGGATGGTAAAACATTTATTTATTTATTTATTTACCACATTTGTATACAGTGTTCTCTCACTTATTGTGGTGGTTACGTTCCAGGGCCTCCCGCAATAAGTCATAATGTAGGGACGCTATATTTATTTTAATATTTATACATTATTTTAGTAGTTATACACTATTTTAAGTCTTTATAAACTTAAAGTGAAGAAAAGGAAGGAAAGGCCTTTCGAGGCTGGAGGGAGGATGGAGGAGGGAAAGTGTCTCAAAGAGCGGTGGCAGCAAAAACCCGCAAAACAGCGAAAATACTGCAATATATATTTTAAATTAATATTTTTTGAAAATCGCAAAACAGCAAGTCCGCTAAAAGTGAACCGCGAAATAGCGAGGAATACTGTACTGCCTTTCTCGGCCCGGAGGTGACACATCAAAACATCCAGGCATCCCCTGGGCATCGTCCTTGCAGATGACCAATTCTCTCACACCAGAAACAAATTGCAGTTTCTCAAGTCGCTCCTGACACGGAAAAAAATATCTGGATTTGATACGTAGAAGGTGTTGCGTAATGGTAATCACCCGTACTTCACGTTTTATCAGCCCATACACGGTCTTACCAGAGAAAGAAAATATGCCATACAGGTGATCAGTTAAGAACAAGTAGTTCACTCTTTGTAATGCAGAACAACAGTCATGTGAACACTTGCATTGACTCACTCAATGTCCTTTTGAGAGAGATTCAAAGGGTCTTTCAGTGCCCATGTGGAAAAACCCCTTCCAGCAGCTCATGAAGCAAGAACTGCCTCTCTCTCTCTGAGCTCCTGCACAGCTCAGCCTAAATATGTACCGTAACCGTTGCCAAAACTCCCAGGCTCAGCTAGCTTCTCAGGTGTGGCCCAACCTATCAGTTTGATGCTTTGCATTTTCAGTTAACACACTCACCAACTGATTTCTTATATGCTCCAACAAAAGGGGACTCAAATAATCTGGATTCAGAAGCTGCATAGAATCATAGAGTTAGAAGAGACCTCGTGGGCCATCCAGTCCAACTCCCTGCCAAAAAGGAGGAAAATCACATTCAAAGCACTCCTGACAGATGGCCATCCAGCCTCTATTTAAAAGCCTCCAGTGAAGGAGCATCCACCACACTATGGGGCAGAGAGTTCCACTGCTGAATGGCTCAAATAATTAAGAAGTTCTTCCTTATGTTCAGGTGGAATCCCCTTTCCTGTAGTTTGAAGTCATTGTTCCACGTCCTAGTCTCCAGGGCAGCAGAAAACAAACTTGCTCCCTCCTCCTTATGACTTCCCCTCACTTATTTATACATGGCCCTCATCATGCCTCCTCTCAGCCTTCTCTTCTTCAGGCTAAACTTGTTACAAAATGCAAACAATCCGTGTGTGTGTCAACTGCAAAATTAAGTGCCTGAAGCCAATTGGTCGGACAATGTATGGGGTGATGGCTGAGCCTAGAACTTTTAGATACTGTTGCAGTTTTGTTCAGGCTCAAACGTTCAGGTGTTCAGAGAGTTGGAAGGCATAAACAGAGAGAGAGACAGACAGATTTGATTCTTGGATGCTGAAAAGGAGATCTCTCATATGGACAATGAAGGACATTTAGCGAGTTGATGCAACTGATCATATGGTACATATGTTGTTCTGAATTAAGAAAAGTAAGCAACTTGTTCTTTACTATTTAACTGCGTGGCATATTTTCTTTCTTTCTTTCTTTCTTTCTTTCTTTCTTTCTTTCGGCTGATCCAACATGAACTGAATTTGCTGACCAAAAGGTTTGTGGTTCGAATCAAGGGAGCAGGGTGAGCTCCTGCTGTTAGACCCAGCTTCGGCCAACCTAGCAGTTCGAAAACATGCAAATGTGAGTAGATCAATAGGTACCGCTCCTGCGGGAAGGTAACGGTGCTCCATGCAGTCATGCTAGCCACATGACCTTGGCGGTGTCTAAGGACAATGCTGTCTGTTTGGATTAGAAATGGAGATGAGCACCACCACCCTTAGTCGGACACAACTAGACTTAGGGCCTTTCCACACAGCCATACATCAAGGCAGAAAATCCCACAATATCTGCTTTGAACTGGGTTATCAGAGTCCATACTGCCATATATTCCAGTTCAAAGCAGAAAGTGTGGGATTTTATTTAGCTGTGTCAAAGGGCCCTTCAAGTTAGGGGAAAACCTAAAGTTAGGGGAGAAAGTAAGTGCAAATGTATTTATTTATTTAGTACATTTATATGCGTGATTATGGGGAAAGAGAGGAAAAATCTGCCGTCCGAGTGGTCTCCGGCAAAAGCAAACCGCTGCAGTCCCTCCAGGCATGTGTTATCTTCCCCATAAATACCTTCTGCTGCTTTGACAACACTCTGCTGATGCTTAAGCCGTGGGCCTCCCATCTGTGAAATACTGGATGAAATACAGACCTTGTTGCTAACACCAAACTGCTAGGAATGCAGAAGTGCAGCAAGTAAAAAGAACATTTTCCATTCCGTGATGTGACAGCGCTGCATGCGTGACTGAAGCTGAACTTAAGAAAAAGGGTTTTCTTGCCACATTAGACCAAAGTTTATTTTACTCAGAGAGTTATTTTTCCAACAGCGGCGAATAGCCAGGCAGTTGCTTCTAGAAGGCACAGAAATGCAGCGGATGAGCTCAGCATTTGCACATTTCTTTGTCTGCTCCTCCTCCTCAACAACTGACAGATAGCAAAAGTCAGCATGATTGGGAAACTACATCCCCAACGATCTTTGAACTGAGTGGATGCGAAAACTCACCACTTTGGGCCCTTCCAGACAGGCCCTATATCCCAGGATCTGATCCCAGGTTTTATGTTTATCCCAGATTGTCTGGCAGTGCAGACTCATATAATCCAGTTTATTTATATATTTGCAGTATTTCTATTCCACCCTTCTCACCCCGAAGGGGACTCAGGGTGGATCACAGAACACATATACAGCAAACATTCAAAGCTGTTATACTCTAACAAGACAGACAACAGTACATAGATAAAGGTATATATAGGCTTTCCCATCTTCGGCATCTTGGAGGCTTGTGCTTGGTTCCGACCATAGGGTGGTGCTGTTGCTCTTTCTTCCCTGCCAAAGAGCTTTTGTTTGTAAACTTCCTCCTTTTGATCAAATTGCTGATATTTTCTGGCATTTCCTTTTGGGTACCTTAAATACCTCCCCACTTTAAAGTGGTACCTATTTATCTACTCACATTTGCTTTTGAACTGCTAGGTAGGCAGAAGCTAGGCTAAAGGCCAGGAGCTTACCCCGACTCGGGCTTCGAACTTTCAACCTTTCGATTGGTAAGATTTGCTGCAGCTGGTGGTTAACTTGCTGTGCTAAATCCTGGCAGAATCAGTTTAAAGCAGATCAAATCCTGAAATATAGGGCCTGTCTGGAAGGGCCCTTTGACTCAGGTGGCGAAATGTCTTATTTATGTATGTATTTATTTCGAATGTTTGTACCCTGCCCTTCTTTACCCCCAAAGGGGGACTCAGGACAGCTTAAAGCCGGCAACAATTCGATGCCCCCCATATACAACAGATAAAATAACAATTACATAATAAGTAAAACATTAAAATTAGATTCAAAACCATTTTAAATAGTGCAAATTGAATTAGTTGGCATGTCAAGTTCTACAACCCGAAACCTGTCCATAGTCCATTTTCCATAGCATTGTCGTCATTTTTATTGTCAGCCTGCTATCCGAATGCCTGGTCCCATAGCCACAGGAGTTGTCTTGGGACAAGTCCCGTGCCTTTCCCATTCTGTAAAGTGAACCAGCACAAAGTAGCTCTGCATCTGAATCCAGATCCATCCTTGTTTGAATCCACAGTGTTCTCTGGATGTAGGTGAACCACAACTCCAGAATTCAAGGTCAATGCCTAACAAACCCTTCCAGTATTTTCTGTTGGTCATGGGAGTTCTGTGTACCAAACTTGGTTCAATTCCATCATTGGTGGAGTTCAGAATGCTCTTTGATTGTAGATGAACTATAAATCCCATCAACTATAATTCTAAAATGATAAAATCAACCCCCCCCCCAACCCAACCAGTATTCAAATTTGAGCGTAATGGGTATTGGTGCATAGATATTTACATTATGATTCATAGCAGTAGCAAAATTACAATTATGACGTAGCAACAAAAATAATGTTATGGTTAGGGGTCACCACAACATAAGGAACTGCATTAAGGGGTCACGACATTAGGAAGGTTGAGAAACATTGTGTTAAGTGAACCAACACAAAACAGCTCTGCATCCGAATATGCTATTGTCTACCTTCAAGTCATTTTCAACTTATGACGAGTCTATCATTGGGTTTATTTTTTTTGTTTTTGTCTTGTCAGTTGGGTGCTCTTTTGGGCTGAGAAGGCTGAAGGCTTTGTAAAACTACAACTCCTAGGATGGCCAGGAACCTATGGCACTTACAGTGGTGTCCAACAGCCGTAATTCCACAGTATAGCTGCATTCCCTGGCTCGTCTTCTGAATGCACTTCTCCTTTTTGAATTAGCGTAATACCTTCCTGTTTTATAGACTTTTGCTTCCGCATTCAAAAACCACAAACCCATCCTTCCAAGGAAATATGTTCATGGGCCTTTCAGCTGACTTTTGCAATACTTTTCCCAACAGTGGCATATAATTCTTTAAAAAAGCAAAACATGAAAAACAAAATGAATCTTCCAGGACTTTAAGATCGTCTGGGGAGGCCCTCCTCTTGATCCCGCCCTCATCACAAGCATGGCTGGTGGGGACGAGAGACAGGGCCTTCTCAGTGGTGGCCCCTCGGCTATGGAACGCCCTTCCTAGGGATATCAGATCAGCCCCCTCCCTTTTAACATTCCAGAGAAAAGTCAAGACTTGGCTTTTTGAGCAAGCGTTTGCAAGTACAGTGTAACTGGCATAGAAAAATGGAATGATTAGACAATGGGATTGGTCAATGTTTTCAGCAAGAAGACGCTAATGATATATGTTTGTTATTTACTTTGCTATGGTTTTATATTATTTTAATGTTTTAATTGTATTTTATGGTCTTGGTACCGACTGAATTGCCCTGAGTCGCCTGCGGGCTGAGAGGGACGGTATATAAATATAGTAAATTAAGCATGTGGACAATTTCAACAGAAAGGAGGAAACCATGAAAATGAATAAAATTTGGCTACCAGTATTAAAAAAAACTCTAAAATGACAACAGCAAAACAAGAGAGAGGAAACAAACAAGGACACCTAATCACCTCTCAACAAAAGTTTGCTCCAGGCACTGTCGGGCCATTATATGCTAATCAAGGTGGTTAGTTGAAACATTCACACCTAGCTCCAACAAGAGTCCTTTGTCTCACCCTGGTCATTCCACAGATATATAAACCCTTTTGCCTAGTTCCAACAGACCTCACCTCTGGGGATGCTTGCCATAGATGCAGGCGAAACGTCAGGAGAGAATGCCTCTAGACCATGGCCATATAGCCCGAAAAAAACTACAACAACCCAGTGATTCCGGGCATTAAAGCCTTCGACAATACAGTAAATTAATTAATTAATGTCTGTCCTTTGTGTCTGTAAGTGCTTTGCTCCCAAAAAACCGCAAATGTCCTTAGCCAGAAAATGCAGCTTTGGCCTCAACCGTTCCAGGCTGATTCCATTACAACAAGCCCGTCTCCTCCCCTCCTTTCCTTATTTCCACCATCCCTCTTGGAAGAACAGAGGATTCCTTATATACCCAGCCTCTCCCCATATTTTTATTTTTCAGGCGGGGAAAATATAAGCCAAAGGGCCTCTTCCCATGTAAACGTCGGCACAAGGAAGTGAACAGAAGGCCCTTAAAAACACACACACGAGAGATTAATATCCGCCTAGCAGCTTAGGAAAGGGAGCCATAAATCAAGGTAGCCTGCCACATGGGATGCCTAGATGGCCTTTGGCAAGTGGCTCTCCCTCCCATTCAGCATGCCGCCTCTCCAGATGCAAGAAATAGGGAGAATATATTGCTTGCAGAATCTGAAAAGACTGGCTAGCATTTCATTAAGGCATAAGCTCGCTCGGCTGTAGAGTCCACCTCATCAGTCTCAACACTAGTCAAGAAAAAGGAACGCCCTAATAAACTTGCCTGAAATCTTTTTTTATTGTAACTACCAAAAATCTCTGTTAACATAGTGTGTTCCTTAGCATATTTATTTGTTTTATTTACTGTATTTGTATACCGCTTTTCTCAGCCCGTAGACAACTCAAGGCGGTTAACAGGGCAAAATTCAATGCTTACAATGTCATAAATACAACTAAAAACATAACTAATAAAAACTAAACAAATCAATAAAATATAAATTAATAGTGTCTCCTTGCTAAAAATGTTGCCCGGACCCGTCGTCTAGTCGTTCCATTTTCCTATGTCAGTTACTCTGCATTTACAAACGCTTGTTCAAAAAGCCACATCTTCACTTTTTCCCAGAATGTTAAAAGAGAGATGTCCGATCTAATATCTGTAGGGAGGGTGTTCCACGGCCGAGGGGCCACCACTGAGAAGGCATAATCTCATTAACAGAAAATTTGGTACTAGAGCAGTGTTTCTCAACCCGGGGGTCGGGACCCCTGGGGGAGTCGCAAGGGGGTGTCAGAGGGGTTGCCAAAGACCATCAAGAAACACAGTATTTCTGTTGGTCATGGGGGTTCTTTGTGGGAAGTTTGGCCCAATTCTATCGTTGCTGAGGTTCAGAGTGCTCTTTGTAGGTGAAGTATAAATCCCAGCAACTACAACTCCCAAATGTCAAGGTCTATTTTCCCCAAACTCCACCAGTGTTCACATTTAGGTATATTGAGTATTGATGCCAAGTTTGGTCCAGACTCATCATTGTTTGATTCCACAGTGCTTTCTGGAGGTCGGTGAACTATAACTCCAAAACTCAAGGTCAGTGCCCACCAAACCCTTCCAGTGTTTTCTGTTGGTCATGGGAGTTCTGTGTGCCAAGTTTGGTTCAATTCCATCGTTGATGGTGTTCAGAATGCTCTTTAATTGTAGGTGAACTATAAATCCCAGCAGCAACAACTCCCAAATATCAAGGTCTATTTTCCCCAAACTCCACCAGTGTTCACATTTCGGCATATTGAGTGTCTGTACCAAGTTTAGTCCAGATCCATCACTGTTTGAGTCCACAGTGCTCTCTGGATGTAGGTGAACTACAACACCAAAACTCAAAGTCAATGCCCTCCAAACCCTTCCAGCATTTTCTGTTGGTCATGGGAGTTCTGTGTGTCGAGTTTGGTTCAGTTCCATCATTGGTGGAGTTCAGAATGCTCTTTGATTGTAGGTGTACTATAAATCCCAGCAACTATAACTCTCAAATGACAAAATCACCCACCCACCCCCCTCCACAAAACCCACCAGTATCGAGCGTATCGAGTATTTGTGCCAAATTTGTTCCTATGAATGAAAATACATCCTGCATATCAGATATTTACATTACGATTCATAACAGTTGCAAAATGACAATCATGAAGTAGCAACGAAAATAATTTTATGACTGGGAGTCACCACAACATGAGGAACTGTATTAAGTGGCCATGGTAATAGGAAGGTTGAATACCACTAAACTAGAGGAAGAAGTAACTTGGGGCCCGTCCAGAGAATACCTTTCTCCCAAGAGCTGTTTGTTCCCAGGTTTTAGATGCTTCTTCCTGATTGGTCAGTTCCTAAAAAGAAAGTGCCACTTGAGTAGAAGGCAAAAACTTTGTTTGTGTGCCAGAAATTTCATGGAACTGTGTGGAGGGCACATTTTCTCTGGCCAGGACAAAGTTGTGGCCCCCAGTCAATGTTGTACATCTTTTCACGAGAAGAGCATTCAGGAACAGACATGAATAATCCAGGAACAGCATCCTGTTGTTTGATGCCACAAGCACACAACCAAATCTTTCTGTGCTTTGCTTCTAAAGTGTTGCTAAAGCTGGTGCTTTGCTTCTAAAATGTTTCTAAAGTTCTGGTGGTGAAAATTTCTGAACTCTAAGAAAATGGTTCTAAAGTACTTACAAAACTAGAGGCGCTGGTGCTTTACTTCTAAAGTGTTGCTAAAGCTGGTGATTTGCTTCTAAAGTGTTTCTAAAGTTCTGGTGGCGAAAATTTCAGAACTCTAAGAAAATGGTTATAAAGTACTCACAAAACTAGAGGCACTGGTGCTTTACTTCTAAAGTGTTGCTAAAGCTGGTGCCTTGCTTCTAAAGTGTTTCTAAAGTTCTGGTGGTGAAAATTTCAGAACTCTAACAAAACTTTCAAAATTTTGTTATAAATGGCAGTTCCAATTGGTTTTGTCATAAAAATCACCAATAACAAAATAATAATGAAATTTTGGAGGTTTTGTTAGAGTTCTGAAAATTTTTACCACCAGAAATTTAGAAACACTTTAGAAGCAAAGCACCAGTTTAAGAACTTTACTGCGTGGCATATTTTCTTTCTCTGGCAAGATTTATTTTACGCCACACATACAACACTGAACATTAGTTCTTTTGGTGCATTTCTTTGTTTCTGCTTCACATCAAAGTTCTATAAGTGACCCCTCAGAATGAAAGATGAGGTACAGATTCTCCTAATTTTTTAATGTTCAGAAATCCTTTTGGATAGTGGACATCTGTGGGAATGACCCATGAAAACTGGATACAGGTGTTGGGCCTGTATCCCAAGGGGGAAAGGAGACACGTGCTACTTCCCCAAAGTCCCCTTTTCCCTATGGATGCCAGATCTCAGGCTCTAAACCTGAGTAGTATCTGGTATTCCTGGGTCATTTCCAGGTGGGAGAAAAAACGTAAACTCTCCAGTTTTGGTGGCCTCATTTCCAGGAAGGGCTGGGTGCTGCTATTAAAACAGCAGCTTGCCACAATTTACAAGGCTTGATTTCTTGCCGCGACTTGCAAATACTTTCCAGGAGGTCTATATATTTAGTTAGCCTCCACCTTCCCTTCCAGTCATTGTAGCGCTAGGGTTTTACCCTCCACTTCCAGTGAAAAGCAACTAGGATAGATATAGTATTACTTACCCCATTGTCACAACAGAATGAAAGGGATTAACCCCCTCTTTTCACTTTGGCACAGAAACCTCAGGACCTGGGACAGTTCTGAGCTGGCAACCCTATTTCCCTCAGATAGACCAGTTATATTAGGGATGCTAGGCTGCTGAGTAGTCATGCTAAAACAGGCACTGGGCAAACTTTGGCCCTCCGGGTGTTTTGGACTTCAACTCCCACAATTCCTAACAGCCTAATAACCACAGAGCTGCTGACCAAAAGGTTGTCGGTTCAAAATGGGGGGGCAGGGGGGTGAGCGCCTGTTGTTATCTCCAGCTTCTGCCAACCTAGCAGTTCAAAAACATGCAAATGTGAGCTCATCAATAAGTACTACTTCAGTGGAAAGATAATGGTACTCTATGCAGTCATGCCGGCCACATGACCTTGGAGGTGTCTATTGACAATGCCGGCTCTTCAGCTTAGATATTGAGATGAGCGCCGCCACCACCCCAGAGTTGGATATGACTAGACTTAATGTCAGGGGAAACCTTTACCTTTAATTCTCTTTAGGAATTTTTAAATCCTCCAGTGTGGCTCGATGGTGAACCCATTCATGCTGGAAGATTTGTATTTCTACCAAGAACACCTCTGTAGGGATATCTGGGTCCTCCAATGCAATTTTATGTTTGGCTTTCAGCAAACGTTAAGCCTATAAGTTGTTCTGGAAGATTTAGAAATTCCCAGAGAAGTGTTTTCTGAGATGAAACTGCATACAGAATCCATGGAGAACAGGATCGCACTTCACTTGCCAAAAGGATTTGTTTCCTCTCTGACCCCAAATCCTTCCTAAAATATTGTTAAGCAAACTGAATTATTTTCTGCTTGAATCATAGAATCATAGAGTTGGAAGAGACCTCATGGGCCACCCAGTCCAGCCCCCTTCCAAGAAAATTGCATTCAAAGCACTTCTGACAGATGCCCATCCAGCCTCTGTTTAAAAGCCTCCAAAGAAGGAGCCTCTGCCATATTCTGGGGCAGAGAGTTCCACTGCTGAACAGCTCTCTCAGTTAGGAAGTTCTTCCTAATGTTCAGGTGGAATGTAGGATGGGTAATAATTGATCTGATATAAAGTAATGCAAAGTAATGTTTTTAGCCAGGCTTTGCATGTCAGGAGCGACTTGAGAAACTGGAAGTCGCTTCTGGTGTGAGAGAATTGGCTGTGTGCAAGGATGTTGCCCAGGGGACGCCCGGACATTTTGATATTTTACCATCCTTGTGGGAGGCTTTTGAAGGCCATTCAGTACTAACCAATGTGGCCAACTGCAACATTCGCACTTGCCGCAAACAGACAAGAGTTTTTCCTTCCATCCTGGACATTCCACAGATATCATATAAACCCCACTCGCCTAATTTCCAACAGACCTCACAATCTCTGAGGATGCCTGCCATAGATGTGGGCAAAACGTCAGGAGAGAATGCTTTTGGAACATGACCAGACAGCCCGGAAAACTCACAGCAACCTAATGCTAGATTTCTGGTGTCAAGAAAAAGCAAGGACCACCTTCTACTTTTTGGTAGCTTTCTAAGACATGCTCCACTGCTCTTTTCCCATTTTTCGTGCCTTCTATTCCTCCACCTTATTATTTTGCATTTGTTTACTGTATTTTCTGTATTTTATTTTGATGTTATTATTTGCTTGTTTGTATTTTACTTTGCTATATAGTAAATTTGGGCTTGGCCTCATGTCAGCCTCCCAGAGTCCCCTTCGGGGAGATGGTGGCGGGGTATAAATAAAGATTATTATTATTATCATTATTTGAAACACAACAAGATGAGTCCACAGCAGACAAGATCACTCTGCTGGCTGTTGTATTGGATCACACGTCGGACACTTCCCAAGTGTCTAGGACTGTGTGATGTATGCGTGCAGATCCCAGTATGGTGGCCTTCTGCTGCTGACAGCTGGCAATCTTTTCAGCACCGAGTAAAGGTGGTCCCAGTGGTGATCGGCACACTGGGTGCAGTGCCTAAAGACCTTGGCCTGCACTTAAACACAAAGTGCAGGCCAAGGTTTTTAGGCACTGCACCCAGTGTGCCGATCACCACTGGGACCACCTTGACTGGCTTGTGCCAGAGTCTTTGCAGTTCGATCTTTAAATCCTCATATTGTGTCTGCTTTTCCAGTTGTTTCTCTGCAATCCTGCTGTCACCTGGGATTGCAACATTGACAATCCATACTTTGTTTTTTAACACGATTGTGAGGTCAGGAGTATTGTGGTCTAGAACTCTGTCTATTATCATTATCATTATCTGTCTATTATTATTATTATTATTATTATTATTATTATTATTCCTGAACATTCACCAAACTCCTTCCAATCCTGTCTTTGTTCTTCTCTAATGACTTAGGCACACAGCAAATTGTTTTACCCTGGTCCTTTATTTTAAAAGGACACTGCTGACACCTAATGGCTGACAAATGGTTCTGCCAAGAAGTTGAGTAGGCGGACTCAAGGAAGGCTTCTTCCAGAATTTGAGAAAGCAAGCCTCCCATATTCCAGCCTTTTAGCACCAGTAATGAGCCGTTTTCTATAGTCATGTAGAAGGGGAGTTAATGCATAGGTTTTGCACAGCACTTGCGTTGATTACCCAGCAAACCCCTTCCCTCTCCACCAAGATCTTTGCTCATAAACAACCTGATTAGCAAAGGTGCCAGGCAGCATTAATTCAAAATCTGTCATTGCAAGGGCTGCCATTTTATTGCTTCCTGTTCACTATGGGGGTGGGCAGTGATGAATTGCCCTTTGTTAGTCAGCTCTTGCTTCCTGGTTGGAGCGGGGTTTGGAAATATTTTGTTCCCATTTCTTTTAAAAATTGTTTTCCTAGAAGCATAAATATAAGAGCTTATGGCACTAATAATTGCTAATAGCACTGCCGCGTAAAGGATTATAAAATGCAATAGGTTCATAAGAAGGACGCGGTCTTCCAGGGAACAAGTATAGTATTCTTAGGCTGGCATCATATAACTGATTTAAGAGAGAGAGAGAGAGATCTTAATGGAAAAGTAAACATAAAATACGTTCACGACTAACACAAATAAAGCAAACAAAGATTTAAGCAGTTTAATAGATGCAAATTCTCCATACTTGAAAGCAATGATGGGCCACTATTGGGAGAGGTTTCAATAGAGCATTACAAGGAACACCTTGACAGTATTATTATCTATTTATTTATTTACATCAAATCATCTGGGCGTCCTTGCAGACAGCCAATTCTCTCACACCAGAAGTGACTTGCAGTTTCTCAATTAACTCCTGACATGACAATATATATATATATATACAGTATTTATATTCCTCCCTTCTCACCCCACGGGGGACACAGGGCAGATTACAATGAACATATACATGGCAAACATTCAATACCAATTAGACATACTACATATATGGACTGAGACAGAAGCAATTTAACAGTCCAGTTTTCCGGCTTCATGAGAGTATTCTCAATTCTGGCCACAGGGGGAGCTGTGGCTTCACTATCCATTTCTGACACCAAGTCTTTTGATGGAGTACTTCCTCATTCTTCTGCACGCTGCTGGAAGGTTTTATGGCATCGTAAATTAGTAAAATTAGCTTCCCCACATAAAGCGGTACCTAAATTTCCTTCTTGACAGATGCAACTCTTTCGGCCTGCAAAGGTTGACAGCAATCTAAACTAATGGCGAGAAGCTCATTCCGACCCGGGCTGGTTTCGAATTCATGACCTCTCAGTCAGTAGTGATTTAATTCAGCTGGCTATTAGCTAGCTGTGTGACAGTAAGAGTGGTTTGGTAATAGAACCAACCAAGAGGTAATGAGATTTCCTTCTCTGGGTAAAAAAAAAAAAAAAAAAAGGCTGGACAGACAATCACCAACAAGGCTGATTGATAACTGGGATATAGAGGGAGAAAACATGGAGGCAGTGACAGACTTTGTATTTCTAGGTGCGAAGATTACTGCAGACGCAGACTGTAGCCAGGAAATCAGAAAATGTTTCCTTCTTGTGAGGAGAGCAGTGACCAATCTCGATAGTGAAGAGTAGAAACATCACACTAGCAACGAAGATCTACATAGTTAAAGCAATGGTATTCCCCATAGTAACCTATGGATCCTATGGATAGGGGCCCCCAGTGGCTCAATGGGTTAAACCATTGCGCCGGCAGTACTGAAGACCGGCAGGTTGAAGATTCAAATCCAGGGAGAGCGCGGATGAGCTCCCTCTGTCAATTCCAGCTCCTCATATGTGGACATGAGAGAAGCCTTCCACAAGGATGGTAAAACATCAAAACATCCAAGTGTCTCCTGGGCAATGTCCTTGCAGATGGCCAATTCTCTCACATCAGAAGCGACTCAAGTCACTCCCGACACGCACAAAAAAAACTATGGATGTGAGAGCTGGACCACAAGGAAGGCTGAGTGAAGGAAGATAGACACTTTTGAACTGTAGTGTTGGAGGAAAATTCTGAGAGTGCCTTGGTCCGCATACTCCAGGAAATAATGCTCGACTGCTCACTGGAGGGAAGGTGTAACGAAATAGCTAATTATAATGTAAGTTTTAAATGTGTTTATTGGTGTTGGGATATGATAAGTACAGGCCAGCTTATGTGTCACTTGAGCTGAGGCGTTGCCATAGCGATGGAACTGGCTGTTAGAATGTATTCAAGTTAGAGAAGCCAAAGGGGCGGAGCTAACTGCCACTTGGCAGAGCAGGCATTTTAAAAAGTCAGTTTCTTTTGGTCAGTCTTTGGTGAGGAAGCCAAAGAGGAAAGTGGTTCTGCTGTGTTGAGAAACCGAACCAAGGGATTTAAGTCTTCAGCCTGTGTGTTTAGAGAATCAATTGGACCTGTTGAAATGAACAAGTAGCTTGTGAGCTAAGGGGAAAAAGAAACCCCAGTAGTCATTCATAACTTCAGTGGGGATGGCTGAAGGGAGGAAAAGGCAAGCCAGTGCCTTGAATGGTCAGTTAAGAAAAGATAGAAAAGATAAATAAGTTTAAAACCTGTCTGGTGGAAGTAAAAGCCATACTGAGAGTTATATTGGAAACTGTTACGAGTATTTGTGTTAAACTCAACTGTAACAACATTTAAAAGAATATAGAATATAGAATAACCATCAAGCCTTGTACACTTGCGAATCCTTGAATAGATATTTCTTTGATCAGTTCTTTCGAATTATGACTCATGTCCATTTATTGAGAAGAGGAGTTACCTCAGAAGAAGGCGGCTGAAGATATTGGGAGAAAGGATTCTGGTTTGAGTTACTCCTTTAAAAAGTGCCTCAAGTAAAAACAAGCCTCAGCAACACACACCACCATTATTTGAGTCTCCTCATCTCCCTGGTTATATATATATTTGTGTGAAGGAGCCCATATATTACTGCTACTAATTGTAAAGGCTTGGCCACTGATTTGCAGTGATGCCACCAAATTGTAAAGATGTATAAATATAACTGCTACCAATATGTAGAGAGTTGGTAAAAGGAGCCACCTCTTTGTGAGGGCTTATTATATTGATGACACAACCAATAGCTTGTAATGTTGCTTTGGTCTTTCTTCAATATGTAGCATGACTTGACTTGTAACATAGGCTTGATTTCAAAAAGAAACTGTAACAAGTTTATTGAGGTACAGAAGCTTGATGGTTTCAAAGTTTCCTTTCTCTTAGAGATACAGATCTTCAAAGGTTACATTCATAACAATTCTTAAATAACTCTTAGGCGGTCTAATTCTTCTAACAAACAGGTCTCAAACTTAGTTCCTTTAAAAAGATGTTTCTTTCTTTAACAGATTGTTTCAGGCACACGCTTATCCTTTCTTTATGATGGCTCAGTTACAATAAAGAAGCTTATTAGGGCTTCCCCTATTTTTCTACAACCATTACTTTTATTATAAATAAGTCACCCGACTTATCTAAACTATATTGGCTCAAAGCCAAAACTTTCCTGATTCTTAATACCAAATAATCAGCCTTCCCTTGTATTTCTTTAACTACAGAATCCTCACTGGTTCTCCACACACAACAGAACCAGCCACTTCTGCAGTTCACCGACCACAGACTGACTGCTTTAAAATGGCTGCTCTGCCAAGTGGCTGTTGGCTCCACCCCTATCTCCATGGCAACGAAGCTCAAAGTGAGCTAAGCTGGCTACCATCCTTCAATATTATGCAATACTATATACTTACCCTTACAAACACTTATCTATAACAATACATAACTGTAGATAAAAATTTACACTTCATCACAATTTGTCATTTGTTCGTCGTCTTTTACAGAAGGATATTAGAAGCAAAGGTGAAGTTTTTTGGCCACATAATGAGAAGACAGGAAAGCTTGAAGAAGATAATGGTGCTGGGGAAAATGGGAGGAAAAAGGAAGAGGGGCCGACCAAGGGCAAGATAGGTGGATGGTATTCTCGAAGTGACTGGCTTGACCTTGAAGGAGATGGGGGGTGGCAACAGCCGACAGGAAGCTTTGGCGTAGGCTGGTACATGTGGTCATAAGTACTTGGAAGCGACTGAACGAATAAACCACAACAAAAGGCACCTGCTTGGGATTTTTAGCTGAAGAATTGGGCTTGATGGTCCATGAAACTGGTGTTATGATTCTGTGATTCCAAACACCCTGGGAAATCTCCCCATCTATATAAATAAAAATGTAATGTTCGTTTGTGAGATTAACATAACTCAAAAACCACTGGATGAATTGACACAAAATTTGGATACTACACCCTTAACAGACCAAGTGACCATCACTCATAACCCCCTCCCCCACCCAAAAAAAAACCCAGCAGAAAGGACTTTAAAACCCCAAAAAGCTAAATGACAAAACAGTGCAGGTGTGAAAATGACAGCTCCCAGCATCCCCTAGACCAGGCCCTTTAAGAGAGGAGGATGTTCCAAATGCACTGCTCCCAAGCTGCAAACTTGGGAGCAGTGCATTTGGAAGAAGGAAGAAAGGGGAGCAAGAGGAAGGGGAGGGGAAGGAAGAAAGGAAAGAAGGAAGGAAGGAAGGAAGGAAGGAAGGAAGGAAGGAAGGAAGGAAGGAAGGAGAGAAAAAAAGGGAAGAAAGGAAGGAAAGAGGGAGGGAGGGAGGGAGGGAGGGAAGGAAGGAAGGAAGGAAGGAAGGAAGGAAGGAAGGAGGGAGGGAGGGAGGGAGGGAGGGAGGGAGGGAGGGAGGGAGGGAAGGAAGGAAGGAAGGAAGGAAGGAAGGAAGGAAGGAAGGAAGGAAGGAAGGAAGGAAGGAAGGAAGGAGAGAAAAAAAGGAAGAAAGGAAGGAAAGAGGGAGGGAGGTAAGGAAGGAAGGAGAGAAAGAAAGAAGGAGAAAAAGAGGGAGGGAAGGTTGACCACAGCAACGCATGGCGGGTACAGCTGGTAAATACATATAAACACACAGATTTCTGCAAATATAGATAAGTGATAGACCTCTGCCCCATCTGTCTGATTCGCAATTGGCAAACTCCAAGAAAGCCCATCATACTTTCCAAAAAAATGATTATAAGCCAGTGATTGTATTTGGCAATTAAATGTTTTAATCCAGTTTTCAACATACATGAATAATTTGAAGGAAAAAATAGAAAGATTCTTACACCTATCACAGTGCCTGTGCTGGCGTCTGGTCCCACTCCCCCTTTTGCAACCCCCCCCCCCAAACAAGAAAGACAAGTTTGAAGGAATACATTGATTTTAATTCAGAGATACTGTCATGAGAATGATCTTTGGAAGAAGAATGTATTGGCCAAGATTCTATGCCGGGACACTATGGAGACTCTGAGACAATATCAGGAATGTCCACTCTGGGACACTATAAGGAAAAAATAAAATAGGGACACTATGGGGAAGGCTGCAGGGCAAGGAGTAGACTATAGGGCTCTTATCCTTATTGGGGAAAATTAGGATTTATAAAAGTACACAATTTTGCTAAAACCAGGACTGAAAGAAAATCAATGACAAGGCAACAAGAAATCTGCCTCTCATATAAGAAACAAACCTCTATGTAAATGTTTCAATGAACTGTATAATGAACTTCTCCTGAGATAGGAGAGTTTATAAATAACTGTTTTGTTCACTGATGCATCTATGGACCATAATACATATTGTTGCTGCTGTTGTCTCTCACATATGGCACCTTCAAGATGCTTTCACTCAGTTTCCACATGATAAAACGATTTTAAGTAGTGAAAGAATCCACTTAAAATCTGGTTTCTGCCTCCTGCAGAATTCTGGGGTTTGTAGTTTAGTGAGGCTGTTAAAAGCTCCTCCCTAAACTACAAACTCCAGAATTCTGCAGGAGGCAGACACTGGATTTTAAGTGGATTGTTTCTCTAGTGTGATGAGGCTCTACCGTAGGCCCAGATCAGATCTCTTCCCTGTTACTGAGGCTATAGCTGAAAATGGTAAACACAAGAGCTGTGAGCGGGACTAACACAGCCTCATATTAGATGCCCACGTGGTACAAACCACAGTCTTTCTGTGGAACAAGCTCACAGTTTGGTTTAAAAAAGAAACAACAAAAAAGCAAGTTAAATGTGCAGCCAAATGCTTTAAACACACCCAGCGTATCCCTCTGGGGCCTGGGCTGTTCTGTTTAAGAGCTATTTCCTATTTTAGAGACTTCGGCAAAGCATAGGAAGGAGCAAATATACTTGGGGTTTTTTGGCCAGCACATCTGTAGGGGAACAAAGTAAGCTTCAGTCTATTGTTGAAAGCGTCCATGCTAGCATCACTGGGTTGCCGAGTTTTTTGTGGGGCTGTAAAGCCATGTTCAGAGAGCATTCTGTTCTAACATTTTGCACACATCTGTGGCCGGCATCTTCAGAGGTCTGTTGGAAGTGAAGCAAGTGGAGTGCATAGATATCTGTTGAATATCCAGGACGGGAGAAAGAACTCTTGTCTCTTTAAAGCAGGCATGGGCAAACTTTGGCCCTCCAGATGTTTTGGACTTCAACTCCCACAATTCCTAACAGCCTACCAGCTGTTAGGAATTGTGGGAGTTGAAGTCCAAAACACCTGGAGGGCTGAAGTTTGCCCATGCCTGCTTTAAAGCCAGTGTGAATGTTGCAATTAGCAAGCCTAAATGGCATTGAGTAGCCATGAAGCTGCAAAGTCAATCAGTGAGGGTATCTCCATAGAGGTTGCCTCCTTACCTCTTAGGCAGATACCCTCACTGATTGACTTTGCAAACTTCATGGCTACTCAAATGCTAATTCAAGCTTGCTAATTGCAACATTCACACTGGCTTTAAACAGACATGGATTCTTTCTCCCAATGTGGAAATTCCACAGGTATTCATTTATTATTATGATTATGATTATTATTTCTATTTTAGAGACATGATGATGATGATTATTATTATTATTATATACACTCCACTTGCCTCGCTTCCAACAGACCTCTGAAGATGCCGGTCACAGATGCAGGCGAAACATGCCACACAGTCTGAAAAACTCACAGCAACCTAAGCTTCAGCTGACTGCTTCTTGTTGAACAGTGACCTTTTTTAGCATTAGGGAGCTAGGTTGTCTTGCCCACAGGCTAACCTAAAGTGTCTGTTTGCTAGATGAGAGACCCCACCGGACAACTTCCTTAATAGGATAGTATTACAAGCGAGGAGCAGATCATAAACATATTCTCTCTTTCCCAGAGGAAGCGGCGTCAAGTCAAGGAACTTGAGTACAGTATGGCAATAGACTGAAGAGTCTTGTATCTATACAGGCCAAACATGTTTGGTATCGATGACACAACCCATCTATCCTAATCAGCCAGGAAGGAAATTCTCCAGGCGAAGACAGATCTTCCAGGATCCACCCGACAGACCGAGATCCCTGCAGGCCGAAGGTGACAACAAGCCACACTTGTCATCCCAACTGTGAGGAAGGCTGCTTCTGCTGAAGTCACTGGTGTTACGAGGCAGTGAAGCAGGGAGGAGATCACACCGTAAGGCAACCTTGCCCATGAGCACAGCTTCTGTCCTTAGCATGTCATGCCTCAGATTGTGACTGAATTCCTACTCAAATTGAGAGGAGTGTGTATACTTCTTTGTCGCACTTGACCCATAATGCACATTTGCAATATCCGACTGGCTGCTTTTCTTTAGCGTAAGTGCTGCCGGTTTGCTGAGAATCTGGAGAGTGACAGAAGAGAAGACCTCCATATTACTTTCATGCAACAAATCAGTAACTGCAAGTGCTCCCTGAATCTCTGGAAAAGACTTATGTCACGATCTCTTTATTACTTCTTGGTTACCCATGCACTTCAGATACAGAAATACAGATGAGCGAGCAGAAGCAGCCACAACATCCATTTTCTTTACTCTCCATTTGGATAATGTGTAGGATGGACCCACAGGAGGAGCTGATTCCTCATCTATGGTTTTACTTGATGGCTCAACTGTTGCATTTTATTATAAGAGACTTCCAAGTCATCCTGCCATCAATAGCCTTGCATTAGGGAGAAAGAACTCTTGTCTGTTTAAAGCAGGCATGGACAAACTTTGGCCTGCCAGGTGTTTTGGACTTCAACTCCCACAAAATGTCTTGCAGTGGTTTCCTGCACTGAGTCTACCTATCTGTAATGCAGTCCTCCTCTTTGGAACCATGTGCCACTCCTTCAATAAACTGATCCAAATATGTATCAAGACAAATAAGAGAATTAAGTGTCCCTCTTTACTCACAAGCTACTTCTGCATAGAAATATAGGCAGCCCCAAAGTTAGAGAAAGATAGGTTTTGTAGGTTCTTAAATTTGTTTGTTAAGTCAGAACAGGAATATTTTTGAGTGTAACTCCAGCCACACATATACATATACATATATAAATAGGGGGCCCTGGTGGCACAGTGGGTTGAACTACTGTGCTGCTGAACCTGCTGACAGAAAGGTAGGCGCAGTTCCAATCTGAGGAGCGGGGTGAGCTCCCGCTGTTAGCCCCATCTTCTGCCAACCTAGCAGTTCGAAAACATGCAAATGTGAGTAGATCAATAGGTACTGCTTCAGTGGGAAGAAAACAGCACTCTATGCAGTCATGCTGACCACATGACCTTGGAGGTGTCTGTGGACAATGCCGGCTCAGAAATGGAAATGAGCACCACCCCCCAGCGTAGGACACGACTAGACTTAATGTCAGGGGAAACCTTTATCTTTACGTGTGTGTGTGTATGTAAAGCTTTCGACAACATAGGGAAGGATTAACACCCCTGTAGTGTTTATTTTGCTGTCTGTGCCCCTGTTCAGAAGATGTCATCTCACTTTCTATACCTGTGATAATTGCATTTTGGAAAGTTTGGCTTGTTGTGGAAACAAGGATTGTGATAAAGTACAAACACGTTTTCCCCATGATAACTCTTTCAGGGGTGAATTTCCTTTCCGAGGGGTAGATTTCTCTCACTTCCTGTTGTCTCTCCCCAAGTCTTAACTATGAGTAGTTTATAACTCGGATGTTTGTAACTTGGGGACTGTCAATATGTCAGTAGAGGAGTTTTTATTCATTTACTGGAAGTGTAAATTGATGCCTCTCTAGAAAGGAAATTGTCTCACGACCTCATGTATGTGCATATGCATATGCATACATGGGCACAAATATACACAGAGCTTGGCATTCCAACTAAGGGTGTTCTCTAACAAGGGCATAATAAGAACATAATATTATATAGTAAAAACAAGAAGATAACTGATTTAGTCATTTTAAGTATATTAAATAACAATTACTCAACAGTGCTAAAATTCTGGAGAGGGGCATTTTGTATATTAGATGTGCGTGTGTGTATCTGCATGTATGTAATATGCTAGTTATATACTACTATGCTAAATCGAAAGACAGCAAGCAAAGAAGAGGCCTGCAGCATCAATGGATTAATTTCATCAAGGTAGTTATGGTCCAGAGTTTGTAAGATTTTAGCAAGGTTGTTTAAAAAGTGGTCACTTGGAACCTGTATCAAAGTATGTATCAAAGTCTACTTGACAGTAAATAACAAAAAAAACCCCACATTGCATTAAGAAGCAATAAACTGCTTTGTAAAAATAATATGGCAAGCTCTTCACAAACTTCATAGTTTACACAAACCCTGTGTAAACACTATTAAAAGCAAGGTATATCCGTTATAAGACATACCCTTTGGCCCATCCTCTTCTAGGATTGCCTGGGAGCTTTCCCTTCCACTTTTAACCCATCCTGTAAGTTCTGTAACCCTCACAAAATACCCCAGCAGCCTCTCCATCCCTTCAACTCACATCCTTCATAACTTTTTCTTTGAGCTCTTCATGTGTTAAGGGTTTCTGGTCTTCTTCTGCTATGGGATCATGCTTATGCCTGTGAAGGGAAAAGAAGATAGTGAAGACCTGAAAGAAAAAACTCCCTTGCAATGACTCCTTCCAAAACAGATTGTTTCTGTATCCTGTGGTTTAAAACACTCAGAGGTCCTATGAAATTCCAAAGAACTTCAGAATGTCAACTGTTTTCCTTTGAGAAGGTCTGGCTTTTAGGCTTTCTCTTTATTTAACTCTATAGATCAGGCATGGGTAATACAATGTAAAGGCCATTTTAGCATATTTTAATTATGTTTTTACCACACTGTTACTAAGTAGCTGTTTTTTAAACTTTCGTATTGCGCCTTTTGAACTTGTCTTGTGTGGAGTGTGAGCCACCTTGAGTCCCCACAGGGAGAAAGGCATATTATAAATAAAGATAAACAACAACAATAACAACAATATATTTATTTACTCTATTTCTATCCCTCTCTTCTCACCCTTGCAGGGGACTCAGAGTAGCATACAAATGGCAATAGTCAATAAAAACAATAACAACAGCAGCAGCAGCAGCAATAATAATTGCAGAAATCCCAGAGGCCATCCAGACCAGCCCAGTAGTTTAAACTGCAGGAAAAACACAATCAAAGCACCCCAATAGATGGTCATCCAGCCTTTGTAATTAATAATAATGATAATAATAGGAGAAATCCCAGAGGCCATCCTGTACAACCTTCTTCTAACATGCAGGAGAAACACAATCAAAGCATTCCCAACAGGTGGCCACCCAGCCTTTGTAATAATAATAATAATAATAATAATAATAATAATAATAATAGCAGAAACCCCAGAGGCCATCCTGTCCAACCCCCTCCTAGCATGCAGGAAAAACAATCAAAGCACCCCTGAGCAGTGGGAGAGAAATAGGGTTTTGGCAAGCAAGGCAAGGGGGGAAGGATCTGGGTAGCAAGGAAGGTGAAGAAAAAAAGCTTTTGGTGGCAACAGGGTGGAGTGGGGAAAGAGGAGGGAAAGCTTTGTAGGAGAGGAGGAGGGGAGGGAAGATGACACCACATTATGAGAGAAATAATAGAAAAAGACAGAGAAGGAGAGAAGGCTGTACTAAGCCCAAACAGTGGACACAGAGGGACAATCCTAATGCAAAGGTAGGCAGGGTCAGTGCACATGTGTACAATGGTCAGGCTAGAATAGAGCAGGAGAGAAGCCTGGAGACCCTTAGTTTGTTTTGCAGAGCCCTTAGGGCTCCGCAGAGCACAAGTTTGCTGTTCTGGATAATAAAATTGTCCACAAGGCAAGTGAATTCATTGGATTTTTCCAATAAATATCAGAGTAGTTGAAATCCCCCATTACTATTATATCTCTTCTTTCTGCATGTTTGGTCCTCTGGTCAAGGAAGGATTCATCCAGTTCTTCAGTCTGGCTTAAAGGTCTGTAGTAGACCCCCACGACTACATCTTTCCATGTATTGTCGAAGGCTACATCTTTTCCAGTCCTTGTTCCCTTAATTCTTATCCAGATTCTCTCAATCTGGTTTCCAGAACTGAAGTCTTGCATCTCCTCACAGATGTAAATATTTTCGACATATAATGCTATCCCACCCCCTCTCCTGTTTGGTATGTTTCTCTGAAATAGGTTATACCCCTCCATTGTTACATTCCAATTAGAGGACTCGTCCCACCAGGTTTCAGTTATACCTGTTTACATCATAACTGTTTTGTTGTGCTAAGAGTTCCAGCTCATCTTGTTTATTTCCCATGCTCTGGGCATTAGTGTAAAGACATCAAAGTGAGTAGGACATTCCCATTAGCTGTTTATTTGAGATTATTGTCCTCTTGCTACTTGGTATTTGTTGTCTTTGTCCAACCCTCTCTTTAGCCTTTTGGCTGTTTATTTATCTATTTATTTACTGCGCTTATATACCGCAATTCTCAGCCCCAAGGGCGACTCATTGCGATGTACAACATGAAGAAAAACAAGTGCAATCTACAAAGCATAGTGCAAAACAGTGTACAATTCGTCATAATCATAAAAACATCTTATCAGACAACAACATTACTACAAAATTACTACTACATTCCGAATCGTCTCATCGTCAAGCCACAATCCGATATCATTTCTGCTGTTCCATTCCTATGGTCAATTGCCAGTCATTGCACTTATTGATCAAATGCCTTCTGTTCACTCCGAGCCTTGATAAACTACTGTTCCCAAGGATAATGTCACCTTCTCACTGGCAGCACTGAATCTGTGGATTTCACTCCATCGAGAGGCTCAGTATTCCTTGTTCATTTAGGCAATGGATTTTAAAAGGTTTTGTTTCAGAGGGCTTTTGGTTTCTTCTGAAAAAATTGGTTGGTCCAAGGCCTCAATTGCTCCTTCAACTAGAGCAAAAGTCAGTAAATGCCCTTTGGCCACATGCTGTCATCACCATATTTGCCATGGCAATGAGAACAAAAAAAGACTGCTATTTCTGTTTAAAAGAAGCTGTGTGGGTGTATGAGCTTTGTTTTGAAGGTGAATCACCCTCCCAGACGTCTTCCAAAAAACCACAATTCAGCACAAACTGTGCAGATGCCTTGGTTAAAAGGAAATTTATGGAGTTTTTAACCACTGCCATGCTACCAACCTTTGAGGATGCCTGCCACAGATGCAGGAGAAACGTCAGGAGATAATGCTTCTGGAACATGGCCATACAGTCCGAAAAACTTACTGCAACCCTCCACTAACTGTTTGTATATATAATTGTTCACCTATATTGTATGTACATTTTGGTTTGCCAGTTTGACTGTGCCTCTATGGTGTGGAAAGGGCTTTAGACATAGTACTCCATTTTGTATACAGTATGCTTTTAGACCACAATGAAGGTGGATACAGTTTGTCTGCTTTCAGACATCACTGAGTACAGTTACACATTTTGGACTATATATGCTTAAAGGCATTCGACTATAGACGAATATGCTGAATATATAAAATAAATTTGTTAGTAAACCTGAGATGTTATTTTTTTTTAAAGAAGACTACTTTGTTTTGTCTCTTGAGTGCATATTTTAACTAAGGTTTTTAAGGCAGTATATATCTTTTTGGGTAATTGCAATTACAAATTCTACTTCAAAGAAACAACCATCCTCTGCTAACCAAATATATTTTTGTAGTGCAATATCTTTCTCCTTAGCAGTTTAAAGACATGGTTCTTCAGTTTAACAGATGAGTTACCTGTGTGCCATTACATGAATGCTTGTGAATATCACTTGTTCAGAGGGTTGACTTCTAACAAAGTCATGCTTGTCTTGACTAGTGGTTTTCAAAAAGTGGTCTCCACATATTCATGGAGATTCACATTTGCTAACCGGATGTGACTTCCTTTTTACCTTTTCAATAAGGTTATGGTGCATTTATTTCCAACAGGTTATGGAATTTCCAATAGCCCCTACCTCCATATATTGTCTACGAATCCCTCTCCTTAAATTCTTGCTCTATTAATCAAAACAGTGGGGCTCCCTATTTCCCCAGCCCCACTAAGTCTCAATATGCTAAAGATCCCTTCATCCTTGAACCCCAGACATGACCACAAACCCCCTGCTCCCTTGTTTGTTTTGCCCTATATGAGAAAATCACAGTCTCCTATAGCTCTTAGCCTTGCCTCACCCCTTCTTTAAAATAATTTTTGTCCTGTCTTTCTGCTTGAAAACAGGCCTCTGCGGCAGTTTCACTAATTAAAAACAACACATCCCAATAAAACAGTTTAAAAATATATACAACATAAATAAGGGCATTATTCAATCCACAATAAACAACATAGAATGCAGGAAATTGGTTAAATCCTGCCTCTCCCACCAAAAAGCCTGAGTAGATGTTTGTAATCGGCACCCAAATCTAAACCAGTTTTTGAACTACAACCCCTGAATTCTTTATCAAATGCAGTCAGTGGCTATGCCAGCTATGGGCTTCTGTAAACAGCATCCCAAATAGTAGTTTTGTAATGTGTTGTGGAAGGCTTTCATGGCTGGAACCATTGGGTTTCTGTGAGTTTTCCGGGCTATATGGCCATATTCCAGAAGCATTCTCTCCTGGCTTTTCGCCCAAATCTACGGCAGGCATCCTCAGAGGTTGTGAAGTCTGTTGGAAACTAAGACAAGTGAGGTTTATATATCTGTGAAATGACCAGGGTGGGAGAAAGAACTCTTGTCTGTTTGAAGAAAGTATGAATATTCCAATTGGCCACTTTGATTATTTATTTATTTATTTATTTATTTATTTATTTGAAACATTTATATGCCGCCCTCCTCACCCCAAAGGGGATTCAGAGCGGATTAGCATTGAATAGACTTGCAGCTTCAAAGCTTGGCTTCTTTCTGCCTGGGGGAAACCTTTGTTGGGAGGTGTTAGCTGGCCCAAGAGTTCTTTCTTCCACCGTGGACATTTCACAGATATATATACCTCACTTGCTTAGTTTCCAACAGACTTCACAACCTCTGAGGATGCCTGCCATAGATGTGGGTGAAATGTCAGGAGAGAATGCTTCTGGAACATTGCCATCCAGCCCGGAAAACTCACAGCAACCCAGTCATTTTTCAAGTTCTGATACTTTTAAATTAAATTTTAAAAGTGTAACTACAAAGGAAGGAAAGAAGAAAAGTATACATGGACTAGGCATATTCATTAGTTTAAGCTGTTCAGATTTCCAAGAACATTTTTTCTTGAAGCTGACACCTATACATTGCACATTCAATCATAACTGAAGCAGTAAAGTCTTCTGACCATTGAAAGATAGTGAACCATCATCTTTCTGGAAGGAACAGGTTTTAGCAACAGTAAAAGCACCTAGACTCCAACTACTGGCTGGTAAATTTCCTGTTGCAGAGAGATATGTGCATTGGCAGTAGTCAAAGGTTCTTCTAATACAAAATTAACATGTTCTTATCCATCCAGCTAGAAGATGATTTATTTCTAAAGCGACGTAATGGTGTGTGATATACCTGCAACATTAATTTTTCCTGAACCAAATGTAGCTTTAGGAAAAGATATTTCAGAAGCCAACACTAAGGCCGTTTTCCCTTAGTTGATTTACATAGGACTATCTAACTATTTCATTCCACTCAATTCCGCAAAGCTCTAGCATTAATAATGTAGGCACTGACAAATGGGTTCCTACAGACCTGGAGATTTTTTCCCCCAGAATGATAGAGCTAGAGAGCTAGAGAGAGCCTCAATGGCCACTTAGTCCAGCTCTCTGTTTGATGTGGGAAATCCAGTACAAAAGCTCCCCTCGAAACTATTCCAGGCAACAAGGCATTTCTTTTGCTGTTCAACCAAATCTATCTTTCAATTCATATATTATATTGAATCACCAAACATATATTGAAGATGGAGGAAATGAAACAGGCTTGTTTTCACAGAGCAATGGGTTCAAACTGTAGAGAATGAGATTCCACTTGAATATCAGGAAGAACTTCCTGAATTATTTTTTTGTGTGCGTGTGTCAGAAGCAACTTGAGAAATTGCAAGTTGCTTCTGGTGTGAGATAATTGGCCATCTGCAGGGAGGTTGCCCAGGGGACACCCAGATGTTTTACCATCCTGTGGGATGGTTCTCTCATGTCCCCGCATGGGAAGCTGAAGTTGACAGATGGGAGCTCACCCCATCTCACAGATTCAAACTGCCGAACTTTAGGTCAGCAGTTCAGCTGGCACAAGGGTTTAACTCATTGCACCACTGTGACTCCTAACTCTCTGATGGTAATTGCTACTTGACAGTTGAATATGCTGCTCTGGGGCATGGTCTCTTTCTCTGGAGGTTTTTAAACAGAGATTGAATGCCCATCTGTCAGAAGTGTTCTGATTATGTGTTCGTGCATTGAAACTTGAACAGAGAAACTGAAGTGCAAAGATACAGAATGGGGGACAGCAGTACGTGTGAAAAAGATGTTATTGTCATCCTTGACAACAAGTTAAACATGAACCAGCAATATGATGTGGTAGCTTAAAAAACCAATGGGATTTTGGCCTGCATCAATAGGAGTCTAGTGTCTAGATCCAGGGAAGTCATGCTACCCCTCTATTTTGCCTTGGTCAGACCACACCTGGAATCACACTATGTCCAATTCTGTGAACTGCAATTGAAGGGAGATGTTGACAAGCTGTAATGTGTCCAGAGGAGGGCGTCTAAAATTATCAAGGGTCTGGAGAACAAGCCCTATGAGGAGTGGCTTAAAGAGCTAGGCATGTTTAGCCTTCAGAAGAGAAGACTGAGAGGAGACATGATGGCCATGTATAAATATATGAGGAAAAGTCATAGGGAGGAGGGAGCAAGCTTGTTTTCTGCTGCCCTGGAAACTAAGACATGGAACAATGGCTTCAAACTACAGGAAAGAAGATTTCACCTGAACATGAGGAAGAACTTCCTGACTGTGAGAGCTGTTCAGCAGTGGAACTCTCTGCTCCAGAGTGTGGTGGAGGCTCCTTCTTTGGAGGCTTTTAAGCAGAGGCTGCATGGCCATCTATCAAGGATGCTTTGAATGTGATTTTCCTGCTTCTTGGCAGTGGGTTGGACTGAATGGACCACGAGGTCTCTTCCAACTCTATGATTCTATGAATGGGTTGCACTGGACAGCCCTTGTTTCTAATTCTATGAATGCCATCACAGGAAAAGCCCCGTCTCCACGCTTATCTCCTGCTTCAATGCTGAAGGTGGCACACACAGAGAAAAACAAAAAATGGAAACTCTTTATATACAGGAATGTTCCTCTGGGAGTGACTAGCTCTTCTTACCCAGTAGAAGGTGGTCGCGGGTGGATCGCTTGAGGCTGCTTCTGAAAGTTCTGCCCCAGAATCAGTTGAACTGTCTCCACAGTATCAAAAGGCTTGTCTTGTTCCTGAGAAAGGATAGAATAGGCATTCAGGAAGAGAGGGGCTGGTTTTCATCCTCCCCTAGGATTTAAATAAGAGCCCAAGCCTATGGAAGTGAAACACTCTGACCCATCTATTAAGTCAAATCAATCAATTTTAGTAAGTCCAGACTAAGTAACATGTGTTGATGCAATTGCAATTAGACTGTTAGGGTTTTTTGTTTTGTTTTGTTTTTATGTGGACAACACATGTTTTGGTGTCTCAAATGTTAGCCCTGTTTCTGGATATATTTGACCTGATGATTCCAAAAATGGCACCAGTTTCTCCCCATTAGCTCTAGTTTTTGAGATACAGAACATTTGGCATCTACCTGTTGACAACTGATTGCCCATAGAAAACCATGATACTCATATCTAAGATATTAGAGCTGACATGGTCTATATTCTGAGCTAACACCCCAAAGAACCCAGGAAGAGCCCTAAAAACCAAGACACCAAGGTATTTTTCTTTTTTGTTGGGCTGTGTAATTCTTGTAGTTGCTGAAATGCATTTGTACAAAGTGTTATGGAGCCAGGAATGAGACACCATGACCCAAAGTGTTAGTATGCTTTGATGCCGGAGTGGATTTGAGAACATAATTCTAAACAATGTTTTTTTTCATACACTAGAGGAATCGGAGCACAAATAAGGAGTCACATTAGAATGGAAAAATCTACGTAGATGTTTTGCAGGAGAGTGCGAAGGGAGCCTTTTGTACAACAGTCCAAAGCTGCATATGTTTTCGGGCCCACTAAAATCTTTCCACATGTTAATAACAAAAGCTTGACTGGGCTGCATATTCTGGGGAAATCAAGCCAAAGCCCACCTCTTCCTGTTCTAGAGGGTTTTAAGAGGTTAAAAAAGCCACATTCAAAATTTCTCGTTAACAAACAAATTGGAAACATCTAACCCTTCTTCCACTACCAAAGTTTTCTCCTGCCCACTGCATACCTCAGCAAGCATTAAGGAATACATTGCCAACAGCTCACTGGTCTTCTTTTCAATTGAGCTAAGGTAGATTGGAACGTTTTCATTCCGGACGGCTGTTGTCCCCCCTAGAATGTGCTCCAAGGCTGCCTGATCACACTGCAGCTTCCAAAAGAGAGACTCAATTTCTTGGAGAGGAGGGGAAAAGAGCAAAATTAATACATTATGGCCCATCAAGCTGTGTGTGCCTTATCTAAGCACTGATTTTTTGCTCTCTTTCTATAAAAAGTTGGCTCTTTGGGGCTCTGTCTCTACTCACTCCAGTTGATAGGAACCCTTGGCAAACATAGGTTTAGTGAATGTCATCTTTGAAGGATATTTTCAGCTGGCCCCAGCAACACCTGGCCCTTTTGGTGGCAGGGATTTTGCAAGACTTGGCCAGAGGCAGGTGAAATTCAATGGGTTTGTTTTCCCAGCCCCCTTCCACACAGCTGAATAAAGTCCCACATTATCTGCTTTGAACTGGAATATATAACAGTGTGGACTCTGATATCCCAGTTCAATGCAGGTATTGTGGGATTATCTGACTTGATATTCTGGATAATACGGCTGTGTGGAAGGACCCCCAGAGAACTGAAAGTCTGAAAGAAAAATATACTGAGGGTCAAAAAACCTCAGAAACCACTCAGCCCTTTTAAATGCTACCATGTGTCTCCAGCCTTAATGACATGTTATACTGAATTCCTTTCTTTTGTCTGACGATGTAGCTAATCCGTTCCACTGAACTAACATGAGTTCTCCCAATTTGAGAAAAGAAAAATGTTTTCTCTCTCTGGGCCTTTCTACATATCCATATAACCCAAAATATCAAGCCAGATAGTCCACAATATCTGCTTTGAACTGGGTTATCTGAATCCATGCTACCATATAATCCAGTTCAATGTGGATTTTATACAGGTGTGTGGAAGGGGCCTTCCCCCCCCCCCTCTGTCTCTCTCTGCCACTCAGTCCTTGAAGGCTGGGCAAATCTCTGGTCTTGCAGATCTGTTCGACTAGAATTCCCATCATCTGGACTACAGGTCAGGCCTTGTTGTTAAGGAATGATGAAGCTAGAAGTGGACAGCCATGACCTGTCCAATCCTGCAATCCCACTCTTCAAGCAATTGAAAACTCTCTCTACAGCTGTTTTCATAAAGGTCTCTACAACCAGACCTGCCTTTTCAACAAGTAATTTGCTTGCTATCAGGGAGAAGAATCATGAAGCTTATCCGCTCTTATTACACTTTGGTTCCAGTAGCATTAGCCAGCAAGGAAAGGAATTTTAGATATAACTATCTAAAGCATCTATATTGTTCCCAGCTGTATTAAGTTCATGAGACCTTTCCAATCCAGATAATAATAATAATAATAATAATAATAATAATAATAATAATAATAAGTAATAACTTTATTTTTGTACCCCACCTCCATCTCCCCAAAGGGACTCGGAGCGGCTTACATAGTTAAAATAACATATTAAAATACATAAACAACAGCACAAAACAACAACATTATGACAGCATATAAGAGCAAACATCAAAGCAACAACCAATTAAACTGAAATAATTGTCCATTTCAGATCGTGGGCCTTCTTTCCCCCACTTCCTTTAGAATCCTGATGGCACTTCTAACCACTGCTGCAGAGCAGCCTCAATTTTTGTGTCTTTATGAAGTTGTGCAGAATGCAAGGCTGGAGAACAACAAACAGCCTTCTTGATGTTTTTGGATTACAACTCCCCTAGCTAGAAGAGCAGATGATATATGATGTCGGAAAATGCTGTCTGGTGCCGCACGTCCATTCATTACATGGAATGGCATGGCCAGAAGTGGGTCACAGCCTTCATGCTGAGCAGGGAGTGGGTAGGACAAGTGGGGCCCTCCTCATGTCACAGGATGACAGGACAAGGGGAAGGTTTCTAGCACTTGAGTGATATTGTTCTAGCCTTCAGTTGTCATCACCAAGTCCCACATTTCTGTAGGTTTGTTCTGCGATTACAGCATCGAACATGCCATGTAGCACTGTTTGAAGGTTTCATTTAAAAACAAGAGCAAATCCTTAGACCTCAGAGAAAACTTTCCAACATGTTTGTGGGTCTGCCATCCCACAAACATCACATGTCTGTGATGCCCTCCACCCGCCTAAGCAATACTTGTTTACCATTTTTGATCTGCTCCCAAATCTTGCTGACACCTTTAAGCTTCGACTCAAGGTGGTTTGCCTCTTTGGCAGCTTCCTCCTGTCGGGCTTCAACCTGTTTAAGCTGTGAACGGCGCTCCGCCTCCTTCTGGCTCTCCCGCTTTTTGACCTCTTCTATCTTATGGCGAAGCTAGATGAGCAAAGGAGAAAAATGAGAAACGAGGAGCAACAGTCTTCTTGACGGAATGTCAGAAGGAATGAAGTGGTCTTACATTTACAGCTAGCTGCAGTAGTAGAGGTGTAAAATCACCTTGTGTAAAAAAAATCCATGACACTTTAGGAAAAACATGATGCCATGGATTGTATGTTGGAGATGCAAATCCCGCAAGCCTTTTTTGTAGCCTTTGAGCCCCTTCTGGATCCCCCTAAAGATCATCCATTGAGGGGGAGTAAATGTTTTGGCATAACTATTTGCCTGCCTACTCTTATAAGGAGAGACATTTTATTTAGTTTATAGCAGCATTTCTCAACCTGGGGGTCAGGACTCCTGGGGGGATCACGAGGGGGTGTCAGAGGGATCGTCAAAGACCATAAGAAAACACAGTATTTTCTGTTGGTCGTGGGGGTTCTGTGTGGGAAATTTAGCCCAATTACATCATTGGTGGAGGTCAGAATTTATTTATTTTATTTATTTCGAGCATTTCTTGTCCTTCTCAACCCCCGAGGAGGGACTCAGGGCGGCTTACAACTGGCAATCATTAGATGCCAACAAACAAACAATCGTAATACAAACAATTTACATTAAATAAGAAAGCAAGATTATAAAATACATTAAAATATTGGTCATTAAAATATTAAAACGCAACCAAGTCTAAGTCCGCAAATCCAAATCATAGTCCAGAGTTCCAATACACTATCTATTCATTGACAAGTCTCATGAATCATTGCAGTTGCTGATCGGTCAGCTGCCCAGATGCTTAGACCCAAAGCCAAGATTTAAAAAAAAAAATTCTAAAGGAGAGGAGAGAAGGAGTCACTCTGATTTCATTGGGGAGTGCGTTCCATAGAATGTTCTTTGAATGTAGGTGAACTATAAATCACAGCAACTACAACTCCCAAATGATAAAATCAACCCAACCCCACCAGTAATCAAATTGGGGTGTATTGGGTATTTGTGTCACTTCTGTTTTGTTTTTGTTTTGTTTTTTTGTTTTTGTTTTTTAGGAAAGCTGGTCATAAAAGTACTTATATATCTAGGTTCTTGTGGGTTTTTTCGGGCTATAGAGCCATGTTCTAGAGGCATTTCTCCTGACGTTTCGCCTGCATCTATGGCAAGCATCCTCAGAGGTGTGAGGTCTGTTGGAAGTAGGAAAAATGGGTTTATATATCTGTGGAATGGCTGGGGTGGGGCAAGGAGCTCTTCCCTGCTGCAGTTAGGTGTGAATGTTAGCTGATCACCTTCATTAGCATTTGAAGGCCTGCCTAAGCCTGGGAAATCTGTTGCTGGGAGGTGTTAATCTGTGCCTGGTTTTTTCCTCTCTGTTGTTTAGCTGTTATAATTTTAGAGTTTTTTAATACTGGTAGCCAGATTTTGTTCATTTTCATGGTCTCTTCCTTTCTGTTGAAATTGTCCACATGCTTGTGGATTTCAACGGCTTCTCTGTGTAGTCTGACATGGTGGTTGTTGGTGTGGTCCAGCATTTCTGTGTTCTCAAATAATATGCTGTGTCCAGGCTGGTTCATCAGGTGCTCTGCTATGGCTGACTTCTCTGGTTGAAGTAGTCTGCAGTGCCTTTCATGTTCCTTGATGCGTGTCTGGGCGCTGCGTTTGGTGGTCCCTATGTAGACTTGTCCACAGCTGCATGGTATGCGGTAGACTCCTGCAGAGGTGAGAGGATCCCTCTTGTCCTTTGCTGAACGTAGCATTTGTTGGATTTTCTTGGTGGGTTTGTAGATAGTTTGTATGTTGTGTTTCCTCATCAGCTTCCCAATGCGATCAGTGGTTCCCTTGATGTATGGCAGGAACACTTTTCCTCTGGGTGGATCTTCATCTTTACTCTCGTGGCTTCTTCTTGGTCTTGCAGCTCTTCTGATGTCTGAGGTGGAGTATCCATTGGCCTGGACTACACAGAGAAGCCATTGAAATCCACAAGCATGTGGACAATTTCAACAGAAAGGAAGAGACCATAAAAATGAACAAAATCTGGCTACCAGTATTAAAAAACTCTAAAATTATAACAGCTAAACAACAGAGAGGAAAAAACCAGGCACAGATTAACACCTCCCAGCAACAGATTTCCCAGGCTTAGGCAGGCCTTCAAATGCTAATGAAGGTGATCAGCTAACATTCACACCTAACTGCAGCAGGGAAGAGCTCCTTGCCCCACCCCAGCCATTCCACAGATATATAAACCCATTTTTCCTACTTCCAACAGACCTCACACCTCTGAGGATGCTTGCCATAGATGCAGGCGAAACGTCAGGAGAAATGCCTCTAGAACATGGCTCTATAGCCCAAAAAAACCCACAAGAACCTAGTGATTCCAGCCATGAAAGCCTTCGACAATACTTATATATCCTTTGCATGAACAGCAAGTGCAATAACAACAGTCCCTGGTTCAATCTGATACTTTACTTCTGCATAGAATAAGGAACTAGATGCCAAGAAATGAACTTCACCCTACTATTATTACTTTGCGAAGTCTGAAGGGTACACCCAAGGAATGAACTGGTAGTGGTTTTAAAGAATGGAGTGTTGATTAGGAAGAACTGGAAGGGAAATGAGGCCCCCATTCCATGATATTGGGAGCCCTTCTGAGCCCTCCTCCAGATTTCGCCAGGCCCTCCACATGCTTTGGAATTAAACAAAGCCTGACTTACAATGGAAATGGCAAGGAACTATGGGATGTTGTCAAAACTATCTGGAAAGGCAAAGTTTCCTTTTTCCAGTTTATGGATTACTAACACCATAACCTTAAAGGACCTGAAATATGGTGTGTGTGTGTTTTAAAAACAGAAATTATGATTTGTCGTATAATAATAATAATAATAATAATAATAATAATAATAATAATTTTTATACCCCACCTCCATCTCCCCGAAGGGACTCAAGGCAGCTTATATCGGGCCAAGCCCAACAAAACAGTTAAAACATAACACATTAAAATGCATATCAACAAAATAATAACAAAAGAAGTATAACAAAATAAAAACAACAACATTAAACAGTGTATAAAACAAACATCAAAACCAACAACTAATAGCAAAGTTCAATGTCTTGTCATGGGTGGGCAATCTGGTACCACAGCATTAAAGGACAGAGCTAATGAGTAAAGTGCAAATCTCATATAGCAGCGATGATTAAGGATTTGGATATAACATTTTATTCAATAACACAATCTTGCACCCATCCATCCATTCTATGAAGGATTACATGCATTCAGCAATCAAATGCTTGATAAAGGTTTGGATTAAAATCGGTGTTCCCCATTTTATGGTGTCAGATTCTCTACCCAATCGACATGGATTCATAGGCACAGTTCAACTGATTTGCATTTGTTCTAATGCTCAAATCTGCTCCCCCAGTATTACTTGTTCCTTAACAAAAAGACTTAGGGCCTTTCTACACAGCCCTATATCCCAAAAATATCAAGGCATAAAATCCCACAATATCTGGACTCAGATAACTGGGTTATCTGAGTCCATACTGCCATATATTTCAGTTCAAAGCAGATAATGTGGGATTTTATTCAGCTGTGTGGAAGGAGCCTTATTCTCCTTGTTTAAGAACTTGGGTACTGCGTATTGTTTTGTGCAGAAACCACAGAGGATAGTTGCAGTATTTAACAAACTGCCCTTCTCTCCTTTTGGAAGAAAAGAAGAAAGTAAACGATAGACCTCACATCATTTTTATTCACCTTTTTGATTTGTTCCTGTAACAGTTCCTTCTGATTGTTTTGTTCGTTGACATAGTTGAACTGGGCAAAGTTCCGCTCTTCCACTAAATTAGAAAGAAAAGATAAAGCATATATGAAAGAAAGAGTGTTAATACCAGGCTGTGGCTCATTTTACCCCGCTTCAAGCTGCTGGGAGTCATAAAGGTTGAGAATAATCTGGCCAGTTCAGGATCACCCCAAGCCCTAAAATTTCCAGACCAAAATCAGATCCCTGGGGATGAACCCTTTGTAATGTGATGGGTAGAACATTTTATCTCTCTTAATGTGCTTCCCACTAAAAGGTGGATGTGGTGACACAACTGAGAGAAAAGAAGGAAGCTAACTAAGAAATTATGCAGACCTCCTGAAGAATCTTCACAAATTGCATCAATAAAAGAATTAAACTTTCAAACTGTAACAAGCTGTTGTTCTCCTTGTTGAGTTGGAGATCAGCACACAGCCCCTTCCTATTGTCTGGAGAATTTGCACCATTGTCTCCCACTTTTTGGTGGGAACTAAAACTGAATACCCAGGGCCAGGTTATTATCTCCCTGAAGAAGGAGACTACAATCTAGGCCAGTGGTACTCAACCTTCCTAATGCCCCAACACCTTAATAAAGTTCCTCATGTTGTGGCGACTCCCAAACATAAAATTATTTTTGTTGCTACTTCATAACTGTCATTTTGCTACTGTTAGGAATTGGAATGTAAATATCTGATATGCAAAATGTATTTTCATTCATTGGACCAAATTTGGCACAAATACCCAATACGCCCAAATTTGAATACTGGTGGGGTTGGGGGGGATTGGTTTTGTCATTTGGGAGTTGTAGTTGTTGGGATTTATAGTTCACTTGCAATCAGAGCATTCTGAACTCCACCAGTGATTGAATTGAACCAAACTTGGCACACAGAACTCCCATGACCAACAGAAAATACTAGAAGGGTCTGGTGGGCATTGACCTTGAGTTTGGGAGTTGTAGTTCATCTACATCCAGAAAGCACTGTGGGCTCAAACAATGATGGATCTGGACCAAACTTGGCATGACTACTCAATATGCCCAAATGTTAACACTGGTGGAGTTTGTGAAAAATAGACCTTGACATCTGGGAGTTGTGATTGCTGGGATTTATAGTTCGCTTACAATCAAAGAGCATTCTGAACCCCACTAACAATAGAAATGGGCCAAGCATCCATCACAGAATCCCCATACCAACAGAAAATGCTGTATTTTCTGATAGTGTTTGGCGACCCTTCTGGCAACCCCTAGCGACCCCCCCCCCCCCCGGGTCCTTACCCTAGGTTGAAAAACACTGATCTAGGCTCCGACTCAGCAAATAATAATATTAATAATAATACTTTGTTTATATTCCGCCACTTCTCCCCAACCATCCATATGTTCTAGGGCTGGAAGGCTGAAGGGAAAGCTAGTATTGTTCATCTATTGGGGTACAAAACCTTTCCTCAAAAAATTGGATCCAGGTGGTCAACCATTTTCTTCAGCAGCAATGAGCACGGAAGGCCACAGGCTGACCTTGACCTAACTTCACACACACTTTAGCCTTTTCTGCAAAGCCCTTGGTTCTGGTGCTGCCCACTTTTGTTTCCAGTTCTGCCAACTGCCAGAATGTAGGCCTCGAGAGATCTAAACTGGAGTCATCTAGACCACTGCTTCTTAAACTGTAGATATGACCCTTTCAGAACTCCCCTTTTTCATGGGGTCCTAAAAAAAATTCTGAACACCATGTGGTGGCTGTTTTAGACATCTACACAAATCTGTTGTGCAGTGCATACACTGCGCTCTATAGAAGATGTTTCAGCTGCACTGCATAAAAAGAAAACTCAGCCTGTTTAGCAAGCCTTGTTATCAGCCATTTTTTGTTTTGATACTTATTTCATATAGCTATATATCTGGGGTCATAAATTTTTATCAGGTGAAAAGGGGTTCTAAACCCTGATCTAGAGTTAGAACAGACATGGGAAAATTTTGGCCCTCCAAGTGTTTTGGACTTCAACTCCCACAATTCCTAACAGCCTGCTGGCTGTTAGGAATTGTGGGAGTTGGAGTCCAAAAACACCTGGAGGGCCAATGTTTGGCCATGCCTGAGTTAGAATCTAAAAATAACTTGTTGCAAATAACACATTACTTGTAACAAGCTCTTTTCCCCATAAAGCTGGTGGAGCTATATTACATCCTACTGTTACTTAACAAAGGATAGCACTGTTCTTTTGAGGGCATAATGGAACCCCTAAAGTTTGTTGCAGTTAAAAATTGTGGCTTAAATGATGGAGGAAGAATGGAACATGGTTCACGTTCTCTGCTTTATGTGGCTATTTAGAAGATTATGAGGTGCATAAGGAGCAAATTGTATTAAATTCCATGCCATGAACTAATGGTAACAGTCAGATGCTTTTTCAAAAGAAACTAAAAATAATCATTCCAAATATATTTGTGAGATGACTTATAAAAAAGCATAAAGGGAATCAAGTGATTCCAGGGTGGAGTGGCACTGGAACTGGAACTAATTACTTTAAAAGTAACTGTGTAGACAGAAAAAAAAATCCACTCCCTCCGACACGTTGGCACTCTACAGTCACATAGATCACCTTGAATGTATCTGTCCAACGCAGCCTTTAGGTCTGTTGTTCCAGTTACTTCCAGAATTTTATTCACGACATCATTATAAGATTTAAGCTCCTCCTCATCCGGGTCCTGTTTGCGCTTTTGCTCTGATGGGAGAGAACAAAAGCATTTAGTTGCCCATTTCTTGTCTTAGCTCCAAATGCTACTCTCAGCTATACAACAACAACAACATTTTATTATGGTCCAAAGACCCTTATTGCACCATAGGTGTACAAGTATGCAGGTAATGAGATTTTATTTCCATGTCAGAAGCAACTTGAGAAACTGCAAGTCACTGCTGGTGTGAGAGAATTGGCCACCCGCAAGGACATCACCCAAGGGACACCTGGATGTTTTGATGTTTTACCATCCCCTGTCGCACAGTCGCCACCGAGCTGCTGACAGAGAGGTGGATCAAAGGAACTGAAGCAGTGGCCCCGCCCACTGGCTACTTATACTCACTAGGGGAGAATGGGTGGGGCTAACCACCAGAAAAGTTTTCAAATCTTTCTAGAAGGTTCTGAAGCTGTTTGCTCAGGTGCACAAACTACCATATGTGCAATTCACAGTTGACCACGATGGGAAACAAAGTTTGTCCACGCCTGTTCTAGAAGATGGATTCTGAACTAATTGAAGTTTCCAGGTCACCTTCAAGGGTAAGTCCACATACAAGACAAATCCCAAGTAGAATGCTAGCAGGCTTTGGATTGCAGTAGCCAAGAAATCAACATTCACGTATAGCTGCAGTTGGCCACTGAAGGAAATAAAACAGCACTCCTAGTACATTAGCAAATAGAAATTATTAATCCCTGCTAGCTAATTAACACAATAGTGTACATAATATGCATAATCTCTAAAAACATAAGCGTTCCTCTTCTTTCAGGAACAATTTTTCACCTGTATGCAAATCCAACACAATAGGCTTATCAACGCCCACGATACTTCATTTCTGAACTACTATGTTCCACTAAGACAGTGGCTCTCAACATGTGGGTCCCCTGGTGTTTTGGCCTACAACTCCCAGAAATCCAAGCCAGTTTACCAGCTGTTAGGCCAAAACATCTGGGGCCCCACAGGTTGAGAAACACTGCACTAAGAGAAGCCAACTGTCTTGGCTCAAATCTGCTCCATGAGGTAAACCATAATCCTCCCCAAAGGCAGAGCAACAGTGACTTCAAACTGCACCTCAAGACATACTCACCTTTCTTCTTCTTAGCTAGCATTGCCTCTTCAGTGATAGCCCTCTCTTGAAGCTTAACAGCAATGAATTCAGACACACGGCGGTCATTCTCCTGGAGGCGGAGCAACTCTTTCATTTCTATTTCGTATTGCCGGCGATCTCTCTCAGCCTTTTCCTTCAGCTGTGTTAAACGAGCCTGTGCTTCATCCCTATTATTTATCCCCACAGGGCAAGAGATTCAGAGATATCGGGGGTGAGGGGAGAGAAGGGGAGAGAAAACAGAAATGGGAATCTGAATGTCTTTTCTCCATGCTCTGACTTATGTCATTCTCATATCCCACCAGTAATCTAGGGTAGTTATGGCCCCCAAGTCCTTGGCTCAAATTTCCACCGAGAACTGGAGGAGGAGATAGGCCAGAATTTCTCAATCTGGGGGTCGGGACCCCTGGGTGGTCGTGAGGGGATATCAGAGGGGTTACCAAAGACCATCAGAAAACACAGCATTTTCTGTTGGTCATAGGGGTTCTGTGTGGGAAGTGTGTCCCAATTCTATTGTTGGTGAGGTTCAGAATGCTCTTTGATTGTAGGTGAACTATAAATCCCAGCAACTACAACTCCCAAATGTCAAGGTCTCCACCGGTGTCCATATTTGGGCATACTGAGGATTCGTGCCAAGTTTAGTCCAGATCCATCATTGTTTGAGTCCACAGTACTCTCTGGAAATAAATCTCCCAAACTCAAGGTAAATGCCCACCAAACCCTTCCAGTATTTTCTTTGGTCATGAGAGTTCTGTGTGCCAAGTTTGGTTCAGTTCCATCATTGGTGGAGTTCAGAATGCTCTCTTATTGTAGGTTAACTATAAATCCCAGCAACTACAACTCCCAAATGGCAAAATCATTCCCTCCCCCCAACCCAACCAGTATTCCAATTTGGGCGTATCGGGTATTTGTGCCAAATTTGTTCCAGTGAATGAAAATACATCCTGCATATCAGATATTTACATTATGATTCATAACAGTTTCAAAATTACAGTTATGAAATAGCAACAAAAATGTTATGGTTGGGGTCACCACAACATGAAGAACTGTATTAAAGGGTCATGACATTAAAAAAGTTGAGAAACATTGTCATTCCACATATTCCATATCCATCTATTGTACTACAATTATTCTCCAAAGGCTTGATCCCAAAACCACATTTTCACCTTTTTTCTGAAGACCAGCAGGGAGGGGGCTGATCTGATATCATTGAGGAGGGAATTCCACAGCTGAGGGTCCACCACTGAGAAAGCCCTGTCTCTCGTCTCCACCAGTCTCACCTGCAAACGAGGTGGGACTGAGAGCAGGGCCTTCCCAGTTGATCTTAATCTCCAAGATAGTTCATGGGGGAGATACATTCGGACAGGTATGCTGGGCCGGAACCATTTAAGGCTTTATAGGTTAAAGCCAGCGCTTTGAATTGCGCTCGGTAGCAGACTGGCAGCCAATGGAGCTGACACAACAGGGGGGTTGTATGCTACCTGTACGCCACTCCGGTGAGCAATCTGGCTGCTGCTCATTTACTCCCTAGCATGAAAAGGGTTTCAAGCACCTATGCTGCAAAGTGCTACAACTCAAAATCTTGGGGAGCTGGTGCTAGAGATCCAGTTGGGCAATACTACATTCTATGGATTGATGGACCTGGTTCAATATAGATGGAAACCCATACAGGAAAAGAGTATAGCTCAATAGTAGAACCTATGTGTTGTTTCTAGAAGGTTGTGGATGCGATACTACTTTCTACTTCTAGCTGAAAGGTTGTTGAGAAACAAGGCAAGGAAACTGCCTGAACCACTTGTGGATGATGGTGATATTTATTTATATTCTGCCTCTTTTCTTGACAATGCTATGCAAGATGGATGCTCTAACTCCATCCTAGAGGCTTTCACATGTTCAAAGCCAAATCCTTGCTCGAGGCTTTTTATTCTTCAAAGCAGCTGGCCACAGTTCCCTATTTATGAAACCAAGTCTCCAGAGAACTTCACAGTCAAATGAGAGCCCAGTCTAAAGAACTCAGGAATACAATTTCCTAGCTCCCAATTCTGACCTATTATCCATCTCATCAAATGATGCAGGTACTCTCTGATTTGCAGTGTGGAGAAAGGACAATCAAGATGCAATCAGGCAAAACTTTAGCAACCTGAGAATATTTAAAGTGCTTTTCTTATTTTTGCAGAGAAAAGCTTGAGAGTCCATTAGCGCTGCTTATAAAACTCTGAAACCAGGGGAAACATTATGATTTGAGTAATCAGGCTGCCCTGAAAAGCTTCAGTTCTCTGGTCAGTTCCTTGCCACAAACAACAATGCCAAATTGGGCAGTTTGCAAATATTTAGCAGAGGGAACCAAGTTCCACTTTTCCTTACACAAAATTTGCACAGCACTTGCCTTTGATATCAGAAACCAGTTGGCTTAAGGCTACATGTTAGGAGGAGGTGTGTGATTAATCCTTATAAAGCTATTCCCATGGATTAAAAGGGGGATGGCCACGAGGCAATTAAGAAGCTATCAAGGACTTGGTGGAGTTATATAATGCCTGGGGTTTGAACAGTACAGGGCAGCATCCAAGTGTGAGGTCAATTATTCCCCACTGCATGAGTTCCCTTTTCTCCCACCTTGCTTCATAGGCAGCGGCGGATGTGCTGACCATGGTTGCCACGGCTTTACGAGCCTCAAGCATCTCCTAAGAAATGAAAGAAAAGAGAAAGAAAGCTTTAGATTTCGCCCAACTCAGTTACACCAGCCAGAGGACCATGCTTATTTATGAAGATCCATTCACTTTCTGTAGGCCAACTGCAACCCATCCTTTCTTTCCGAATTGTCATCAATCACGCCAGCAATATCCATTCATATATTTTCCAAGTACCGTACTAAACTGGCTTTGCAAACAACGTGTACAATTCTTCTTCGTGCTTTTTAACTCAGCCAGCCAAGACTAAACCTAACATATGTCTTTGTGATGGGTTATTGTAGGTTTTTTCGGGCTATATGGCCATATAGCCCGAAAAAACCTAGAACAACCCAGTGACTCCGGCCATGAAAGCCTTCCACAATACATTGTCTTTGTGATGTTTCTCATCACACAAAAAATTGCAGACTATTCTTCAAGTTGTTTGCAGTGAAGCAAACAGGCCATATTTTGGAAAAGTGTGGTCAATCAGGAACAGAGCATGAATTAAAGCATTAAAGTTTAATTCATACTGTAAATAATCAACAAAAATGCAGATTGCCAAATATGGGATCTTGAAGAGCCCTTGAAATCTAGATAAAGGCATATGCTTTTGTTATTTATTTATATTTATCATATCAGAAGCGAACCGAGGGTACAGTTTGATGTATTTTAAAAAGCACAAAGTTTAAAATACTTGACATTATACTAAATGTCCTTTGACGAGTAACTGGCCACTTAGGGTGCTTCTGGTGTTGCTATAAGAAGGCCCTCCATTGTGCATGTGACAGGGCTCAGACTGCACTGTAACTGGTGGTCTGTGGTTTGCTCTTCTCCACCACACTCACATGTCGTGGACTCCACTTTGTAGCCCCATTTCTTAAGGTTGGCTCTGCATCTCGTGGCGCCAGAACACAACCTGTTCAGCGTCTTCCAGGTTACCCAATCTTCTGTGTGCCAAGAAGGGAGTTTCTCATCCAGAAGGGGGCTGGATTTTAACCTGCCACTTTTGGATTCTCGCTTGTTGAGTTGTTCCTGCACGTGTCTCTCTTGATCTTAGGAAGCTGTTTCTTGATTTAAGGTGTTGGCATGCTGGCTGATATCCAAACAGAGGGTTGGCTGGAGATGTCACTACCTTGGTCCTTTCATTATTGGCTGCTACTTCCCGGCGGATGTCAGGTGGTGCAATACCAGCTAAACTGTAATTTATCCAGTGGTGTGGAGTGTAGACATCCTGTAATAATGTGGTATGTCTCATTAAGAGTCACATCCACTGTTTTAATTTGGTGTGATATATTCTACACTGGGCATGCGTATTCAGCAGCAGAATAGCAAAGTGCAAAGGCAGATGTCTTCACTGTATCTGGTTGTGATCCCCAGGTTGTGCCATTCAGCTTTCACATGATATTATTTCTGGCACCCATTTTTTGCTTGATATTCAAGCAGTGCTTCTTATAAGTCAGAGCATGGTCCAGCGTAACTCCCAGGTATTTTGGTGTGCTGCAATACTCCAGTGGAATTGCTTCCCAGGTAATTGTCAGAGCTCGAGATGCTTATCTGTTCTTAAGATGAAAAGCACATGTCTGCATTGTAGATGGTGCCAGAGCGCAGTCTGTTTAGTGCCTTCCAAGTTGCTCAAGTCTTCTGTGTGCCCACAAGGAAGTCTCTCATTAGGTATCAGCCATGGCTTGAGGCTCCACTTTTTTAGCCTGCCACTTTTGAACTCTCACTTGCTGAGATGTTCCTGCGAGTATCTCTGTAAATATTAGAAAACTATTTCTTAAGGCATTGGCGTGCTGGCTGATATCCGAACTGGGGATGGGCCGGTGATGTCACTGCCTTGGTCTTTTCAAGTCAGTAACATCTCCGTAATGAAATAATAAGCTTTTGTAAACTTCATGTACTTCCTCAGATGCAAAGAGTGAACAAAGAATGAATCTTTATGAGCAGACTGTATAAATAGCCATACTTGTGACTATGGTAATGAAGTGACAAATTTAGTTTTAGAGAGGGGTGGTCATTGAAAAACAAAGACAGAATGAAAGTTGCTGCCTAAGGCCAAGATGCTGGAATATAGAATATAGTATAATGGAATATATACTGGAATATAGTATAATGGTGGCTGGAAACCAGAAAGAAGGTGTGATAAACCGACAAAGAGAGACCCCATAATTTCCTCCGCCATTCATATGGCTATCAATGCAGGCTTTAGGCATGCTTTAGGCACCATCTTTCCTCTTTAACTTCAACCGAATTTGTCACCTCATGACTATACCCACAAGTTTTGCATTTTTATGCCTACTCATCAAGATCTGTTCCAAGGAACAAGTTTTCTCCATGCATTTGAGGAACTAAATGAACATCTTTCTCTCACTTTAGCCCCCACAGTCCTACTGCTATCTGAACACAGCTATGTTTTTGAATTCTAACTGATGTGGGTTGACCTGGGATCTTGACAGGTTTTCACATTTCAAGTCCTCTTTGATTTTCTCATCTAGGCAAACTTTTTATTTGAAAATCTTGTATTGAGTGACTTAATGTAGTGTATTTTCTGGCTTCCTGGAAATTTTAGTTTATTGCAAGGTTTAAACGTTCCTCATACATACACTAGTATTTATGGGTATATACTCAAAGCTATTCCACAACTCCCAAACAGCCAGAACCAGAAAACACATGTTCATGCAAGACGGTACATTTATTTCTGAATAGCTGTCAGCTCTCCCTTTCTAGAGCACAAAACAAAATATTACGATTGCCTTGAGGGAAAGCCATACATGGCAGATAGCCGGAGCTTAAAAACACTCTGTATTTTTTCTCAGAAAGTAATGCTGAAAAATGTCTACTTCGGTGTTCTGAATCTGTGTGATTCAGAATGTTGTGTTTTGTTTCGTTATATTGTTTTTGTTATTATTTTGTTGATATGCATGTTCATGTGTTACATTTTAACTGACCCAAGTCCCTTTAGGGAGATGGAGGAGGGTATAAAAATAAAGTAGTTATTATTATTATTATTATTATTATTATTATTATTATTATTTCTGTAAGAAAATCTGACTGTGGTGAAATAAAGTATCTGGTCTCCTTGGGTAAGGGTTAATAAATGCAATTGAATCAGGTTGATTGGGAGGAGGAGAAGGCCTTCTGAACTAGCTTTCAGGAGCACTATAAAGTTCTGTCCCAGAATAATAATAATAATAATAATAATAATAATAATAATAATAATAACAGCAGCAGCAACTTTATTTTTTTATCCCACCACCATCTCCCCAAAGGGACATGGGGCAGCCTACATGGTGATTTGGTTTCAAGTGCCTTTTTCAGCTAATAACTGGCCTTGATTTTTATAGTTCCACCTTGAACCACCAATCACTCCATTCCATTCTGTGCTGGAGTTCTCACCCAGCAACCTGATCGCAGAATTCTGTAACAGAATTTTTTAGCCCAGTGATTCTCAACCTGTAGGTCCCTCAGAAATCCTATCAGATGGAAAACTGGCTGGGATTTCTGGGAGCTGTAGGCCAAAACAACTTGGGATTCACAGGTTGAGAACCACTGTATTGCCCCATTATTAGCATTTTGACTCAAGTTTCCTTCAGAAACTGTCAGACAGGTTTATCGTGCACACACTCTCCCATATTTTGCTTAACATGACCCTACCGTCTCTAGCTGCTTGTGTTGCTGTTGAAAGCGTTTGTGGTCAATCTGGAGAGTTTCAATATCATCACGTAACTGGGAATTCAAGACCAGCCGAGAACTGAAATCTGTAGAGACCTGAAAGTGCAAAGTGGAACAGGAGGAAAAAGGTGGAACAACCAAGGTGAGTCCTGATTTTCAGCACACCATCACACACACACACACACACACACACGTTTTTACCTTGTATAGCTGGTTCTTTGCTGTCTGTGTCCTCTTCTGCAATTGCATTTTCTGTTGCCGGACCTGTCTCGCTCTCGCTCTGCCTATCGACTGCTTTTGGTCATCCAAACGTTTTTTCCAGGCTTGGATCTGCCAGTGATCAGGCAAAAAAAGAAATAAAAATAAAAGAGAAAAACCAGATAAAGAGAGCTAGTTTCATACTCAGAAAGGAAGAGGAAAATCTTGATTCTCAGAAATATCACATTAGAGTTTTACCTGCCAGCTTTCACTCCCTGCATATTAACAATAAGTCGTTTAAAAAAAAACAAGCAAACAGTAGATCATACTGTCCTCCCTGTTTTTCATTAGCTTCCAGTTTCCCTTTATCTGGAGACAGTGGCAGACTGATCAGAGTGTCAGCTTGTCAGATGGCAAGTGGGCCTCCTTAAACATGTTTAAGTGGGGTCCCTTGAACATTAGAGAAGATGTTAAAATGTGAACTATCTTTTAGTATCTCTAAGATCTTCTGGCAAGGCTCTCCTCTCGCTCCCACATCTGTCACAAGTGTGGTTGGTTGGGATGAGAGAAAGGGCCTTCTCGGTGATGGCCTCCCGGCTCTGGAGGCCTCCCCAGGGATATTTTAACTATATTAATAGGTTGTTGTAGGTTTTTTCAGGCTATATGTCCATGTTCTAGAGGCATTTCTCCGGACGTTTCGCCTGCATCTATGGCAAGCATCCTCAGAGTAGTGAGGTCTGTTGGAACTAGGACAAAGGGTTTATATATCTGTGGAATGACCAGGGTGAGACAAAGGACTCTTTTCTTCTGGAGCTAGGTGTGAATGTTTCAACTGACCACCTTGATTAGCATTTGATTGCCTGGCAATGCCTGGAGCAATCTTTTGTTGAGAGGTGATTAGATGTCCCTGTTTGTTTCCTCTCTGTTGTTGTGCTGTTCTAATTTTAGAGTTTTTTAATACTGGTAGCCAGATTTTGTTCATTTTCATGGTTTCCTCCTTTCTGTTGAAATTGTCCACATACTTGTGGATTTCAGTGGCTTTTCTGTGTAGTCTGACATGGTTGTTGTTGGAGTGATCCAGCATTTCTGTGTTCTCAAATAATATGCTGTGTCCAGGTTGGTTCATCAGGTGCTCTGCTATGGCTGATTTCTCTGGTTGAAATAGTCTGCAGTGCCTTTCATGTTCCTTGATTCGTGTTTGTGCTCTGTGTTTGGTGGTCCCTGTGTAGACTTGTCCACAGCTGCATGGTATATGGTAGACTCCTGCAGAGGTGAGAGGATCCCTCTTGTCCTTTGCTGAACGAAGCATTTGTTGGATTTTCTTGATGGGTCTGTAGATAGTTTGTATGTTGTGTTTCCTTATCAGTTTCCCTATACAGTCAGTGGTTCCCTTGATGTATGGCAAGAACACTTTTCCTTTGAGTGGATCTTTGTCTTTACTCTCATGGCTTGTTCTTGGTCTTGCAGCTCTTCTGATGTCTGATGTGGAGTATCCATTGGCCTGTAGAGCCCAGTTGAGGTGGTTCAGTTCATCTTGGAGGAGGTGGGGTTCGCACATTCTTTTTGGATGGTCTGCCAAGGTTTTAATGGTGCTTCTTTTTTGACTTGGGTGATGGTTGGAGTTTTCACACCTAGCTCCAGCAGACAAGAGTCCTTTGTCTCATTCCACAGATATATAAACCCTTTTTCCTAGTTCCAACAGACCTCACTACCTCTGAGGATGCTTGCCATAGATGCAGGCGAAATGTCAGGAGAAATGCCTCTAGACCATGGCCATATAGCCTGAAAAAACCTACAACCCAGTGATTCCGGCCATGAAAGCCTTCGACAATATATTGATAGGGCTTGTCCCCATGTAAGCCACCTTGAGTCCCTTCAGGGAGATGGAGGCAGGATACAAAAATAAAGTTGTTGTTGTTGTTATTATAGCTAGAAAACACAATAGAAGTTCTAATATTATTACTGCATGCAACTATTATTACTATTTGAATAATACTTTTAATTGTGCTTTTTTTCTTATGTGTTTTTAAAGCAATATTTACTTTTACATAATAATAATAATAATAATAATAATAATAATAATGCATTTTATTTGTGCCCCTTTTGTCTCCTGGCAATCAATATTTCTATCTCCAATCTCCCATTGCCTGGAGACAGAAAAAAGTAAAAAGTGTGTGTGTGTTTGTATTGTTTCCTTAGTAGTTAATACTTAGGTGTTTGCATTATATCCCCACATTGTCCTTATATCTCTTGCTTGCTTCATATAGCATATGCTGTTTCTTCGTGCCCCCTTCTGTATCCTGCTCCCCATATGAATCTATCTGACTTTTGAGGTCTTTGTAGACAGAGTTTTTTATAACAACAACAACAACAACAAAAGCTGTATTCATATACCCCGCCATCATCTCCTTGAAGAGACTCAGGGCGGCTTACATATGGGACAAAATACCCTGTCCACAAGACATAAATACAAAACACTCCATTAAGGCAAAAACACAATTAAAATAAGAGCATAAAAAAATACAACAATCCAGATAAAAACACAATTAAATAAAACAACAAGAATATAAACATCAGCATTTAAACTCAATCAAAACAATGCTCAACGAAAACCAATAATCAGTAATACAATGGGTGTGACCAGGCTATAAAAAGGGCCGGGCTTAGGATAGTGCAAACATGATGAAGTTTCAATTCCAATAACATATGCAGGAATATATCACCTCACAATTTTACTAGCTCCACACTTCACTTTAAGAACCCCTCAGCATCTTCGTTTTTATCCCACCACACCTCTTTATCAAGTAGGGCTAGCTGCTTCTTCTCTTCTGTGATTTGCTGTAGCGCCTCATCCCGCTGGCTCAACAAGGAACGGAGAGTGTCACATGTGGATTGATCCTGCCTCCGGTTGACACGGTTCTGAGCCACAACTAGCCTGCGTACCAGGTCTTCATTCTCCCTCCGCAGGCGCTTCACCTGGTCCCTGTCCAAGACAAGGGGGTCGGGGGTGGTTAGGGGTGGCAGGATGGCATGGTGAGAAACAGCTGCACAGGCACGTTTGGGAGCTTCATGGCACGAGTGATGGTGATGCTTGGCTGGGATTGGTGGCAGAGCCAGCTCAGAACTTTCTGGACACTGCTGGGGATTTAAGGTGGAAGAAACTATAAGGGTGCATCACTTAGACACACATATATCCATCAGTGTCTGGTGGGACCAACCCAATTATTTACTATGTGTTGCCGGGGCAATATCAGTTGCCATATGCACTTCTGTTATGTCAATGTTTACAGCAGCTAGTGCTCAAATATCTCAAAGGCATCAGTTCCTATCTGATCTTGGAAACTGAACAGGTTCAGGCCTGGTGAGTATTTGGATGGAAAAATATACCAGTGGGCTAGAGGACGGCATGAGCAAAATTGCTTTCCCCTCTCGACCACCTGTGATTTGCACCTATGGTAATTCTGCAAGTACTCTTTGCCTAAGACAGAGTTTCTCAACCTGGGGGTCGGGACCCCTGCGGAGGTTGTGAGAGGGTGTAAGAGGGGTCACCAAAGACCATTGGAAAACACAGTATTTTCTGGTGGTCATGGAGGTTCTGTGTGGGAAAACTGAATTCTATTGGTGATGTGGTTCAGAATGATCTTTGATTGTATGTGAACTTTAAATCCCCACAACTACAACTCCCAAAAGTCAAGTCTATTTTCCCAAACTCAACCAGTGTTCACATTTGGGCATATTGAGGATTTGTGCTGAGTTTGGTCCAGATCCATCATTGTTTAAATCCACAGTGCTCTCTGGATGTAGGTGAACTACAATTCCAAAACTCAAGGTCAATGCCCACCAAACCCTTCCAGTATTTTCTGTTGGTCATGGGACTTCTGTGTGCCAAGTTCGGTTTAATTCAATCACTGGTGGAGTTCAGAATTCTCTTTGATTATAGGTGAACTATAAATCCCAGCAACTACAACTCCCAAATGACAAAATCACCCCGCCTCCCCAAAACCCACCAGTATTCAAATTTGAGTGTATCGAATATTTCTGCCAAATTTGTTCCCTTGAATGAAAATACATCCTACATATCAGATATTTACATTACGATTCATTACAGTAGCAAAATTACAGTTATGACGTAGCAACGAAAATAATTTTATGGTTGAAGGTCACCACAACATGCAGAACTGTATTAAAGGGTCACAGCATTAGGAAGGTTAAGAAGCACTGGCTTAAGAAAATATCTTTAAATTCAAGGAGTAGGCATAAGTCCACACATAACCAGAAGGCAGATACTACAACTACTATATAGGAGAAGGAATACAGAAGGGAAAGGGAATTAATGGTTTTCTGGTGTTCAGTTAATAGCTATCTAATTGCTGCGGGATGAACAATATCCAGGCTCTCCATAAAACAAGAACTGAAAATTTCAGAACAAGAGATGGGAGCCAGAGGACAGACACCAGATATCACCTCTGTGCCAAGACATATGACCAGGAAATACTCCCTACAATGGAATGCATTCCAGACCCATGGTGATGAAAACCTAGAGATAAGGACTAGGCTAACTGAAGCTACTTTCCCCCAATGTGAGATTTAGAGTTAGTTTGAAAGAGGGCTCAAGGAAAATAAGGCTATCAATAGCTACTAGACATGGTGACCATATTAACTACACTATCAAGGGCATTATGCCTCTCAGTACCAATTACCAAGGGCCACAAATAGGAGGGTGCTTTCTATTATGTTTCTAGTCTCACAAAGAGGGTGAGTAATCTATGATTTACATGAAAGCTCTCCCAGGCTAGCCATGCCAAAGCTTGAGTCAGTAATGCTGCCCCAATCCTAACAACTCTGCTGAGGAAAAGGGCACGTAGTGAACACATTCCCTGTTTCTTAGCAGCAGCCAGAGAAGGGTGTAGCCTCAGCAAATACCCTGTCTTCAAAAATAAAATGCACGCCTGAAGGGTCTCCAGACAGTAACCAATACTATAAATATAAGACCCTATAATATAGAAATAGTACCTATATTACAGTATGGTACATGTAGCTTAGAATTAGAAACTTTTTTTTCAACCTCAACTTAAAAAGGACCTTATGTTGAAGGTTTCACAGCCCTCTGGATTTAATTAACAGCATCACTCATATGTACTGTAGTGCAACAATTTGATGTTCAAACACTTACATTTTTGATTGTACATCTTATTACACGGTAGGCGCTCATTACGTATTCTTGAGTCTTCTTTCTGTCCTCTTTAATACTGCTTGCGAGTTGGCTTCTATGCAAACAGACTATTTGGACCTTTGATCTGCTTAAACACAGCTCTTTTATGCTCTTGTTTTACAGTTTTTGTAGTGTTTCCAGAACTTGTGAGACTATAGACAACACTGACAAAAAGGATAGCTGTACCATAACTATCAAAATAGTTACAGCTTTGTCAAGAACTTTGTCTACCTCCAGCATGACAAGGAAGACAACGCAAATTACAAGAATGACATTCCACTGTAAGGTAAAGGTAAAGGTTTCCCCTTGACATGAAGTCTAGTTGAGTCTGACTCTAGAGGTTGGTGCTCATCTCCATTTCTAAGCTGAAGAGTTGGTGTTGTCCACAGACGCTGCCTAGGTCATGTGGCCAGTATGACTGCATGGAATGCCGTTACCTTCCCGCCAGAGTGGTACCTATTAATCTAATCACATTTGCATGTTTTCGAACTGCTCGTTTGGCAGAAGCTGGGTCTAACAACAGGAGCTCACCCCGCTCCCTGGATTCAAACTGTCAGACTTTAAGCAAGTTCAGCACCTCAGGGGTTTCACCCTCTGCACCACCGGGGGTGCCTGTAAAAAGAATAAAAATATCCCTCCCACAAACAATATGTTTTTGGTAGGTTTTAAGGCACATTTCATGATGGTGAAGGATGTTGGGTAAATACATACATTTGTCGGCGCATGATCTCACGGGATTCCACAACATAGGCACGACGGTTGCTCTCTAAGATACGGACCTGGCGCTGAAGTTTAGCCAACTCAACTCCCGCTGGTGGAACACAAAACCAGACAAAATATTAATAGTTGCAGGAAATAGAGAAAAGAAAGATGGATTGGAAAATTTAGAATGGCAATTTTCTAGTTGGGCTCTGTTTCTCTTATTGAAGGGATGGTGCATGAAATTATGCTGAAAACCCAGAGCTTGGGAAACTTTATTTTTGGGACTACAGCTCTCAGAAACCTGTGCATATTGTGGAAAAAGCTGTATGAAATTTCCTATCTGGAATAGCAACTGCAACAGCAAGCACTATGCCTATTTATTTATCGTATCAGAAGCGAACCAAGGATACAATTGTAATGTATTTTAAAAACACAAAGTTTAAAAACTCAATGTCCTTTGACCAGTAGCTGGCTGCTTGGTGTTGCTGTGAGAAGGTCCTCCATTGTGAATGTGACGGGGCTCAGACTCCATTGTAGTAGGTGGTTTGTGGTTTGCTCTTCTCCACACTTGCATGTCTTGGACTCCACTTTGTGGCCCCATTTCTTAAGGTTGGCTCTGCATCTCGTAGTGCCAGACGGCAGTCTGTTCAGCACCTTCCAAGTCACCCAGTCTTCTGTGTGCCCAGGAGGAAGTCTATCACTTTGTATCAGCCATGGATTGAGGTTCCAAGTTTCAGCTTGCCACTTTTGGACTCTTGTTTGCTGAGGTGTTCCTGCGAATATCTCTGTAGATCTGAGAAAACTATTTCTTGATTTAAGGCATTGGAGTGCACTGTGGCTAACAAACCAGGATATACATGAACTTTCATTCTATGTTTGGTAAAGAAATCTAATTTAATTGTCACCCATAGCACCCATTTGCATAATTAATTCCAAGTGTCTTCTTTTTAAATTATGATTTCTTAGGAAAGAGACAATTTAAGAGAACCAAAGAGTTTTGGGAGACACCTCACGTTGCAAGGCGGTGTGTGAACAAAGCTTTCTTTTCTCCCATGGTAACTGCTGATGAAATTGGTTTTGCAGGATTTTGCAATTTTAGAAAAAAAGAAATCCTGGACAACCTGCCAGAAGTGAATGCTAGGTGAATATAGACATCATGAGTAAAAAACATTTCAAGGAGCTTAGAGAAAAGTAATCACTCAACTGATTCAAAATAACTCAGATGGAAATCAATTTGAAATACAAGACTGGAGAAGAGTTCCACAGATTGTCAAAAATCATAGATTGGAAAGAACTACATGAGGCATTTAATCCAGGGGTTCTCTAAAAGTGTGCTCTTTGGAGCCCTTGGGGGTTCGCAAAGCATATTGAAGGGCTCTGTGCTTCCCTCTTCCTCCCTCCTCCTCTCCAAGCTTTCCCTCCTCTTTCCTGCTAATCCCCCTCCCCCCAAAAGCCTTTTTCCTTGCCTCCCTCACTGCCCAGATCCTTTCCCCCTCGCCTTCCTTGCTTCCAAAACCCTATTTCCCTCCCACTGCTCAGGGGATGCTTTCGGTTGTGCTTTTCCTGTGTGGTAGTATGGGGTTGAATTGGCTGGCCCCTGAGGTTGTTGTTGTTGTTGTTGTTGTTGTTGTTGTTGTTGTTGTTATTATTATTATTATTATTATTATTATTATTATTATAAACACAAGATGAGTCCACAGTAGACAAGAACACTCTGCTGGCTGTTGTACTGGCTCACACATCGGACACTTCCCAAGTGTCTAGGACTGTGTGATATATTGACGAATAATGCATGCAGATCCCAGTAAGATGGCCTTCTGCAGCTGGCAGATGGTAATTTTGTCAGCGCTGATTGTGTTTAAGACTTTAGGCACTGCACCCAGTGTGCCGATCACCACTGGCACCACCTTGACTAGCTTGTGCCAGAGTCTTTGCAGTTCGATCTTTAAATCCTCATATCGTGTCAGCTTTTCCAGTTGTTTCTCTTGAATCCTGCTTTCAGCTGGGATTGCAACATTGACAATCCATACTTTGTTTTTTAACACGATCATGAGGTCAGGAGTATTGTGCTCCAAAACTCTGTCAGTCTGAGAGTAGTTTGACATGTTCATTTTCTGTAACTTTTTCAGTCTTGTGATCCCACCAGTTCTTTGTCACAGGCAGATGGTATTTGTGGCACTAGTTCCAATGAATCATCTGAGCAACGGTATTATCCCTCTGATTGTAGTCTGTCTGCGCGATCTTCTTGCAGCAGCTGAGGATGTGATCTATCATTTCTTTTTTAAAAATATTTTTATTAACCACAAAAGAAATATTATATACATAAAAAGAGGTGGAACAATATAGTGAAAGAAAAGAAGGAAATAAAGTTCTATAAGTCTTAACAAAAACTACTTCATCCTTTTCTTTAAGCCAGATTCTTTACAGCGATTCAACTTGCTCTTTTTTTTCTTAAAAAAAAACCTAATAATTTTGTTGCATTTATATTCATTTATATTCAATCTCTATAATTCATATAATTACTTCTTCTCCTTTCCCCAGTTGTGCTACCCCTTGTGCTCCCCATCTCCGGAGTTATTTTCTTTATGCTCCCACCAGAACCTCATTTCTTCTGGTGAGGATTGGTTCCCATCTTCTTGCCTTAATGTTTCCTCAATAAATATTTTCCATATATTTTCAAAATCATTATCCTTCCTTGGGTCTTTTTTTAACCTTTAGAGTGATCTATCATTTCATCTGCTTCCTTGCAGAGTCTATATTATTATTACTATTACTACTATTATTATTATTACTACTACTACTACTACTACTACTACTACTGGATGGCCATCTGTTGGGGGTGCTTTGATTGTGCTTTTCCCACATGGCAGAAGGGGGTTGGACTAGATGGCCCCTGGGGTATTCCACTGAAATATTGTTAAGTTTATGTTAGTCAAAAAGTTTGCCCATGCCTGATAGAGATAGATAGATAGATAGATAGATAGATAGATAGACTCTCTCTCTCACACACACACACATTATATATAATATAATATATAAACCGTTATTGGGGCTCCACAATAAACTTTTGCTTCAAAAAGAGCTCCATGACTGAAAAGGTTTGAGAACCCTGATTTAATCCATCTCTGCAATACAGGATATACTGCCAAAGTACCCTTAATAGATAGTCAATCCAGCCTCTGTTTAAAGGCCACCAAAGAAGGCCTGAACTCTCAACACAAATCAAAACAACTAAAGGCTATCACACATTGGACCTATGAGACAATATGGCTGATTAGAAAAAAATAATACAACATAAACCTTAAGGTAGTAGGAAAAAGGAAACTCACATCACCAGTGGCAAGAAAGGCATGGCCCAAAGTCTGTAAGACCTTGATAGAACAGCAAGATGTCCTGGAGATTTCTCACTCATAGGGTGACCATAAGTCAAATGAAAGAACAACAATCAATAGCTAAGGATGTGACAATGCCTACCTTGTGCCAGGACACTTTCTGAATTGTTAACCACATACTACAGAGCACAAGTGAGGGGGAATAGTCACAAGGTTCTTGCCTGGATGAACCCTTATTCTTTCCACCTGCCCTGCTTCCATCTTTGCCTTACAGATGCCCGTCCTTAGTGACAAATACATTTTCATTTGGTTCCCTGACTACCATATTTGCTCACTCAAAGCAAGTGAATGACTCACTCCCTGGATCCTCATACAGCGATTGACTCATACCACATGTGTTCCCCGTCTGCTAGGCAGAATTTGGACAATTTGTACCTCAATGATGTTAATTTAGTCCCTGCTGTATTTCAAATTCACCGAAAATGACTGGTTCACTCATAAAAGCTCACCAAAGCATGTGGAAAATAGCCAAAGCACCCTGTTCTATTTTTTATGCCCCTATTATTTGAATACAAAGCCTTCGTTTCTTGACTTTCTGTTCTCTTCTAACAGCTGCTGCCCGTGGCAACATTCTAGCTTGACTGGACAAAATATTCCTCAATCCCTTCTTGGCAAACTGTGAAGAAGCTGGAAACTGTTTGATTTGGTTGTCAAAGAACCAAAGAATCACTAGTTATGTCTTATATGTTTGTGCAGTACAGCTTGCTACCTTCATTTCCCATCAAGGAAAATCAATATAAATCTGGTTTACTTACGGTATATAATTTAACTATAAACAATGAGTTACTAGCACAACCTCCACAGGAAGAATTTCTCATGTTACTGGCTGCATAGTTTTTCATGACAGTACTCTGGGATTTGTGTAACAAGACCACAGTCAATGCCTCCTTTCAAATGCCTCTATGAAACAGTCATGCTGGATAGTTGATTTTCCTTACTAGCCAATGGCGAAAGAATTTTTATAGATGAATGAGACAGAGAAGTACACAGGAAGTTCTATGACCACAAAAAAAAAAAAAAAAAACCCGGTGTCCTACTCTCAGTGGAATATCCATGTAATCACAAAGCACAAAAATATGCAGTAATTCTAGGAAGCCTTCACCAAAAATATTTTTCAAAAATGCCATTGTCCTATGAAACAACAGAGACGCTCTACTCCCATTTCCTCAACTTTGGGAAGGAGGCATGTTACAACAGAGGGGAGCAAAAGACATTTCCATCTTGTCTTTACTAATAATATAATATAGTATATTGTATATACATATAATATTTATGATATTATCATGTAATACAATATAATACTAGTAATAATAATGCAATATTATAATTATTATATATTTAAATTACATGTAATATTACTAATAATATTACAATATAATGGTATAGTGTAATATAGTAATATATAATACTGATATTGTACTATGCTAATAATATAATATATTGTATGAAAATACATCTTGTAAGCCGCTCTGAGTCCACAATATAATGGTATAGTGTAATATAGTAATATATATTATACTGATATTGTACTATGCTAATAATATAATATATTGTATAAAAATATATCTTGTAAGCCACTCTAAGTCCCCTTCGAGGTGAGAAGGGTGGCATATAAATGCCGTAAATAAATAAATAAATACATTTTCATATGTGGAGCAAAGGTGCAGAACCTGACACATCGGGAGATTCATAAGTACCTCGATTCCAGCATAGAACTACCACATTGAAGGAAACAAAAACAAAGTATATATCAGGCAAAACTACAACAGACCTTGACCAAACTGAGACATCCTCTACAATAGCCAAAAATGCTCAGAAGCAACTCAAAGAACAAATACAAGCCATTCACTTCATGACAGGTCATGAAGTTATGAGTTGGAAACAGAATACAGTACTTGGATGGATCAGCCTTTCTCAGTCTGGTTCCCTCCAAGCATTTGAAACTACGCTTCCCTCACCTGTGAATTTTGGCTTATGCTGAGTGGGAGTAAAATTGAAAGAAACAGAAGAGAAAGAATTGAAATAGGCCAGCCCAATATTGATCAAACTTGGGTTTTCCAGGTGTTTTGGACTACATCCATGCCATCTTAAGCTTTTTTTTCTGGCAGAAGAATGCATTTGTGATGACAAAGTTGTCTTCTCCACATTTGATAAGAATTAGGATTCCATACTGGTTGTTGTTTCCAACCCCACATTTTCCTACAGTCCGTGGCCACAGGTCGAAGACTTGTACAACTGTTGCATTTAAATCCCCCAGAAGGATGATTTTGTCCTCCTAAGTATCTCCAATAGGATGGTGTCCAGCTGACAGTAATTTTTTCCTTGATGTCTTCATCAACATCTAGTGTTGGTGCATAAGCACTTCTGATAGTTGCCTGCATGTTTTTGGCAAGATTAATATGGAGGGTTGAGAGTCATTCATTAATGCCAATGGGTGCTTCGGACAGGTGCTTCACCAGGTCATTCCTGATAGCAAAGCCGACTCTGTGTATTCTTCATTCTTGTTCAGGAAGTCCCTTCCAGAAGAAGGTGTAGCCTCCTTTTTCTTTCTTCAGCTGTCTCTCTTCTGCTCTCCAGGTCTCTTGAAGTGCTGTTATATCGATGTTAAAGCATCTCAGCTTCCTTACAATAATAGCAATCCTGCGTTCAGGGAGTTCATTGTCTGTGTTATCCAACAATGTCTGTAAATTCCATGTTCCAAAATTCATTTTTCTTTTTAGTCACAAGATGGTGACCCCTCTGGACATGGCAGTCCAGTCAGGGATAAGAGCAGCAGACTATGTTTAGGGCACCTTTTCTAGCCCCTTCCCCATATGTAGTACACAGAGTGGATCCTAAGCATGGCTGCTCAGTCGTGGACACAGCAGTTGAACTACTCAACTGCTTCAGACCTTGAAGCAGAATGATCGAATCCATATCCACCGCCCATGTGCCAGTCTGTGACTAGAGGCTTCCAGATTTCACAGTCTTGCCCCCATCGCCACTCACTGATCGCCATGGGACTTTTGTTGGATTTTTTTTTCTTGGAAGATGGCTGTGTGTGAATTTGATTTATATGTGGAGATCAGTGCACAAATCAACACACAGTCTTCACAGAATGAGATGCACATCCAGTGGCATGATTAACCTAACGACAGGTGGCTTCTCTTCTGTTGTGGCCTTCTTTCACCTTCACAGCTGTTGTAACATGTACCATGTTATCCCCTGCTCCGCCATTGAGGACTTCTGATTTTGTTTGGTCTGGTTCCTCCCCTGCTTCCCAGGGAAACCCTCCTGGGAGACATGACTCTGGCGGCTTCACTCACAGGTTCATTGGAACCTGTGTTAGAATTAACACATATCAATTCAAACAGAGAACATGTTTCCTGTTCTAACAAAAGAGAGTTTCAAATAGCTCCACCACTTGAAATTAGGTTCTCCATACAGGATCTCCAGCTCCGGTCTCAATTCAAGGAGCAGGTTATCCCCTCCAAAAACCCTAAACAGTTCAGGACCTGCCTATCTTCGTGACCGCATGGACCTACGTGATCTCCAAGATCTTCTGGGGAGGCTCTCCTCTCACCCTCGCACCCGTCACAAGTGCGGTTGGTGGGGATGAGAGAGAGGGCCTTCTCGGTGGTGGCCCACCGGCTCTGGAACTCTCTCCCCAGGGAGATTAGACTGGCATCCACCCTGTCGACTTTTCGTAAAGACCTAAAAACGTGGATGTTCCACTGTGCTTTTGATTAAACAGTTTTCCAGATAATGTTCACCCCCCAGCTATGACCCAAGATCTAGCCCTGTACTTTACTACTGTTCCCTGCCCATAGATATAGTGTTCTACTTCATATTGCCCTTCTACTCCTAATTGTTATCTGGATTTTGCACTTTATTCATCAGCCCTGTACTTGCAACTGATTTGCACCAGCCCGTCCTCCTGAGCTCAGTAATCGTGTACTATGTCAGACTATTGGTTGTTTGTTCGATGGTTGCTTTTAAACTGTTTTATGATGTTGTTTTATGAATTTTACTGTGTTATATTTTAAAAGATGTTGTTCGGGCTTGTCCTCATGTAAGCTGTCCCGAGTCCCTTCGGGGAGATGGTGGCAGGATACAAAAATAAAGTTGTTGTTGTTGTTGTTAGTTTCCCAAACCCATATTCTTTCTAGACGCAGATTCTAGGAACTCAAACCTCCCAGAGCAATATCCTCCTTCCCTCTCTAGAAAATTACCGAGCACGTCCATGTCGCTGCTATCAGATCGGATGCTTGAGGCCGACCTAAAGGCTGGCCTGAAGGCTGGGCCAGAGGCTGGCCTGAGGACTGGCATCCTCCTTTTCCTCCTGCTAAGAGAAAAACAGAGAAGAGGGAAACAGAGTAGGTGAGATTCCATGAGTCACATTGTTAAAATAACTGCTTCAGACCAGCCAATTTGGTATAGTGAATAGAACACTAGAACTATAATTAGGAAAACCAAGTTCAGGGACATGACATTTCACAGTGGAAGCTTAGGCTAGTTGCTTCTCTTTAGCCTACAGTGGTTGTGAGCATGAAAGGACAATGGGAGGGTAGAGGAAGTCTATATACTAAACCCACTACTGTGATTCTGTAAGGTCCTTGACAAAAAGATTTTAAACACAAGAAAACAACAATCTAGGGCACAATAATAAATAACACTCTCAAGATTTAATCGAATATGCTAATGGTTATCCCTTATGGGAAATGTGTGATCTTTCAGATTTTGATGGTAAGAACCTCCCAGTATTCTTCTGATAAGACTGCTGTGGGAAAAGACATGGAAGAAAAGAATGAAATACACTGCATGTCAAAACCTAAAGAAAAATGTTTATAAAATGCACCTGCGATGGTATCTCTCTCCAGAGAGACTAGCTAATATGTATAATTGCTCCAACAAGTGTTGGAAATGTGGGAAAGAAAAAGGTACATTCCACCACACATGGTGGACTTGCAACAAAGTAAAAATTACTGGAAACAGATCCATGTATATCTTGAAAAAATGCTAAACACAAATTTCAAAATGACACCTCAAATGTACCTTTTGAATATGCCCAAGTAAGAATTAGAAAGAAAATTTGGAAAAATGTTGTTTTACACAACAGTGGCAGCTCGAATAGTATATGCTAGATATTAGAAAACCCCAGAGATGCCTCCTTTAGAAGAATGGGAAAATATATTATAGATATGCTGATAATGGACAAAATAACTGTATTATTAAGAGAAGAACTATTAGATAACTTTGTTAATGAATGACAACCAATGATTCAACACCTTAATGTAAAATTAAACTAAAAATGTATATAGAGGATCCTATAAGGAGGAAGTGGATGTAAAGTAAGAGTCTGTGATATTTTTATATGTATTATTTAGATAGTAGACTGTGACCCCTTAAAGGAAATATATTATCAGATAAATTATTATGGAACATTAATAGATAGAAAGTATTGCACTATATGCAACAAACACTTGCAAATGTATGCCTACTTCAATAAAACTTTTAAAAAAGATTGCTGTCTGTCAACATCTTAAAAGGCAACATCTCCCCCATTGCACATTACCAAATATTTCAATTTATTTACCATTATCAAATACTACCAAATGTTAAATCATTCCCCAAATGTGCTTATATCCCACTGAAAGTAAAACATCTCGCCAGCTGAACAGTTTTGATCATTATTCTACACATTCTGGTGTATATTAGAACCATTTTATTTGTTCTGTTAAGCATCACCTTCTCTTCCGTAAAAAAAGATCACAGCATGCATATAATGCCCATCGGAATTCAAGCCTGCAAATACAAACCATGAGGACCAGACCACTCCCCAATTTTCTGTGGTAGAAAAAACTGCCTCTAGGTCAGCGTTTCTCAACCTAGGTGTCAGGACCCCTGGGGGGATCACGACAGGGTGACAGAGGGGTTGCCAAAGACCATCAGAAAACCCAGTATTTTCTGTTGGTTATGGGCTTCTGTGTGGGAAATTTGGCCCAATATATCATTGGTGGGGTTCAGAATGAACTATAAATCCCAGCACCTACAACTTCCAAATATCAAGGTCTATTTTCCCCAAACTCCACCAGTGGTCACATTTGGGCATATTGAGTATTTGTTCCAAGTTTGGCCCAGATCCATCATTGTTTGACTCCACAGTGCTTTCTGGATGTAGGTGAACTAAAACTTCAAAACTCAAGGTGAATGCCCGCCAAACCCTTCCAGTTTTCTGTTGGTCATGAGAGTTCTGTGGTCCAGGTTTGGTTCAATTCCATTGTTGGTGGAGTTCAGAAAGCTCTTTGATTGTAGGTGAACTATACATCCCAGCAACTAAAACTCCCAGAGGACAAAATCACACACACACATACCCTTAAAAAACCCCATCAGTATTCCAATTTGGGCGTATTGGGTATTTGTGCCAAATTTGGTCCAGTGAATGAAAATACATCCTGCATATCAGATATTTACATTGCGATTCATAACAAGAGTAAAATGACAGTTATGAAGTAGCAACGAAAATAATATTATGGTTGAGGGTCACCACAACATGAGGAACTGTATTAAGGGGTCGCAGCATTAGGCAGGTTGAGAAACACTGACATAGAGCATGTCCTATGGATGTGAGCAAAGCACATCAGCAGAGCACTATGAAATTTCAAAATAAAGTAGTGTACTCTATATCATTTCCAGCATTTCACTTTAATAGTCAATTTGCTATGTCATGGATTATCTGCAAGCCAGCCCAAGTTTACTATTGAACTAAAACTGTTGCTAAATTAATGTTGTATCTGGTTCTACTATCTACCCAAAATGCTTAGCACCTAGAACCTAAACACGTGCATTATTAAAAATTATTCATTGTATCCCATTCTTCCTCTAGGATCTGTGCCCTGTTGAAGTCTCTGAAGCACCAAAATATGATGATCCCACCCACAACTAAACAATAATGCATTTCCTAAACTTTTTCAAACTCCCACCCAACTCCTCCCATATCTTCTATATACATTTCCAACACAGAACTCAACTGTACCCAAGCCTCCCATAAAACTGCATGCCTTTGAACCTACATCTGAAACCTTTTTGTGCAAATTTATTAAAAGTTCAATTGTTCCAGCTTCTACAACCTGAATTAAAAGACCAATATCCATTCCTAAAGCAGTTAAAAGGTACCTTAATCTGTACTGGAGAAACTCTTATGATAGATGACTGTGTTTAGGCAGGCTGTTTTTCGGTATGCACTGGTGAAAACAGCCTCTTGGTGTCCCTTGCCAACATCAGCTGTTGCCTTTGTCAACTCAGTTGTTAGCAACTATCTCCAAGAAATTGGTCTCCACCAATCCTGATGAGAGAGGGAAAGGAAGGGAGGGTGGGAGCAGAGGGGAAAAAGAGCACAGGATGCACACAAGTGAATCCAGAAGCAGCAGGATTCCTAGATCTGGGCCAGGAGCTGAAAAACAGACATAATGTGTATTACTCCAAAGAAAGGAAGGCGGAGCCTATATTACAGTTCAAAGAAATATCAGTATCCAAAAGGATCTTGTAGCATCTTAGAGACTAACTGGATAAAATGAAGTTAGCAACCTAAGATTGCTCTAAACTGTGGAATTAATACAGTTTTACACCATTTTAACAGCCATGGGATACCATGGAATATTGGGATTTGTAGTTTGGTGAGGGACCAGCAGTCTTTGGCAGAGAAAGCTACAGACCTTCTAAAACAGGTATGGGCAAACGTGGGCCCTCCATGTGTTTTGAACTTCAACTCCCGCAATTCCCAACAGCCCCCTTCCTTTTCCCCTCCAGTTGCTTATTGGAGCTCACAATGGGTCTGAACAGAGTGGTACTTATGGATTTTTGGGAGTCCCTAAAGCCTAGAAGGGAATACTTTTGATCCTCACTACTCTGAATCTCTTTTCCACCAATGCACACAACAGCTAACACTTCATGCACTTTCTATTATAACCATTTGGGACCTCTGTTGTAATTGGAAGATTATTTCTCAGTATCTTTAGAGCAGATGTTCTCAAATTGTGCTCCATGGAGCCCATAGGGCTCTGCAGATGCCCCGTGGCTCTTCTGTTCCTCCCTGCATGTGAAGTCCATGTGGCCTGGAGAAGCCTCCACACCGCCTGGAGAGGCCTCTTCCAAGGCTATGCGGCTTAGAGAGGCCTTTGCGCACCCTAGAGAGGCCTTTGTGTGGCTGCAAGAGGCCTCTACCGTGGCCCTGCAGACTGGAAAGGCATTAGCCATGGCTGCAAGAGGTCTTAACCATGGCCTGGAAAGTCCCGCATTGCCACTGCTGCCATGGCCTGCATGATCTCCCTTACATGGCAGAATGAGGCAGGACTTGATGGCCCCTAGGTTTCCTATTTTTATTATTCTTACTATTATTATTACAGAGGCTGGGTGGCCATCTATTGGGAGTGTTTTGATTGTGCTTGTGCTGCAGAATGGGGTAGGACTGGATGGCCCCTGTGGTTTCAGCTATATTATTATTATTATTATTATTATTATTATTATTATTATTACAGTCAAACTACTCTGTTGGGAGTAGTTTGACTGCTTTTACTGCATGGCAGAATGGGATGGGACTGGGTAGCTCGTGCTGGTTGCTATTATTATTATTATTATTATTATTATTATTATTTATTATGAAGCAGAGGTTGGGTGGCCATCTGTTGGGGGTGCTTTGATTGTGCTTTTGCTGCATAGCAGAAGCAGGTTGGACTGGATCGCCCATGGGCCCTTCCACGGAAAATATATTAAGTTTATGTTGGATAAAATCGTTCTTAATTTTAAATATTGTATTGTTCTTTCTTTTTTGCACTACAAACAAGATATGTGCAGTGTGCATAGGAATTTGTTCTTTTTTTCAGTTGGTTTACACAAACATTCTCCATCTATGCATTGTCAAAGGCTTTTATGGCTGGAATCACTGGGTTGCTGTGAGTTTTCCAGGCTGTATGGCATGTTCCAGAAGCATTCTCTCCTGACATTTTGCCTGCATCTAGATGCTTCTGGAACATGGCCATACAGCCCAGAAACCTCACAGTAACCCATTCTCCATCTGGCCCACCTGTCAAACTTTAAAATGCAATGTGGCCCCTGTGTCCAAAAGATTCTTGAGGCTCCATGAGAAACGTTTCCTTCCAAAAGGACTCCACAGCTTTAAAAGTTTGAGAACCCCTGCTTTAGAGAAATACTTGCAGCAGCGGTAAACCATATTTGTTGCTATGTTTTGTCATCTAAAATCATTATCCGTAGGTTGTGTTCTGCCTCCCCATTCCTGTCCCTCTGCTACAACAGCTGCTGCTGCTTCTTTAACAGTCTTTTCACGACCACCTTGTCTTCAGCTAACCTTTCTTCTGCTGCCAATATGACTTTTCCACATACAATATTCATTGCTTATTTCGGATGACTCTGCCGTGCCTTGTACAGACCCAAGAGCCACACTGATTTTATATTCTGTGTAGAGCGCATTTTGGGTCCCCATAACAACAGCCTGACAACATAGAAATTTAACATTTTCCATACCACCTGTTGCCAAAAGCATTTCACTTGCTGCATTTCTGTATTCCAAAGGCTATTAGTTAAAAACACAAGAATACAGCAGCTCTACCTAGCATGCATTGTCAGAAGGACTAATAATGGTGCATCTACATTTTAGAATTAATGCAGTTTAAGCATCACTTTCAAGTCTATGGAATCCAGGCATTTGTACTTTAGTGAGGCACCAGCACTCTTTGGCAGAGAAGGCTAAAGACTTTGGAAACTATAACTCGCATGTTTCCACAGCACTGATACCAATAAAGTGGTGTCAAACTGCATTAATTCTACAGTATAGCTGTGCCCAGTCAATCCTCACTTGAACCCTAAATTTGCTCATGAATTATTGCTCCAACATTGCCAAACATTGAGGAAATAAAAATGCTGGGTACTAACCAAGTGGGAGTCATAAGAATTTGTGACATTGTTTTTAAAATCATGCTAAAATCCCATGGTGTTGAGAAGACGTAGTTTTAAATGGGATTTTCATTTATGTTTCCAGTGATTGTAAGTCCCATATGTCTTGATTCACAGAGACCTTTGACTGCAAAAATGCTGATGTTTGGAGAAAGAGCTGCCACAGGGAGGTAACTACGCTCAAGGATGAATTCATCAGGGTAAAACTGGCTAGAGATAGTACTCCCTAATTTTCCCAGCTGCTTGAAGTTTGTGCTTGAAATAGGAAAGGAGATAAGACCGACTCATAAACACTTTCCAATTAAGTGCTCAGGGCCAGAGACATGAAAAGTGCCATTGTTAGCTACCACCTGTTTGCATTCTTGCTTGTTAGAATCATAAAGAGCCAATGAAAATCTGTATTAATCAACTTAGACTAATGGGATAATTTATTACTGCATTTCTCAAATTAGGGGTTGGGACCCCTGGGAAGGTCGGAAGGGGGTGTCAGAGGGGTCACCAAAGACCATCAGAAGTTACAGTATTTTCTGTTGATCATGGGGGTCCTGTATGGAAAGTTTGGTCCAATTCTATCGTTGGTGGGGTTCAGAATGCTCTTTGATTGTAGATGAACTATAAATCCCAGCAATTACAACTCCTGTCAAGTCAATTTCCCCCAAACTTCACCAGTGTTCACATTTGGGCATATTGAGTATTCGTGCCATGTTTGGTCCAGATCCCTCATTCTTTGAGTCCACAGTACTCTCTGGATGTAGGAGAACTACAATTCCAAAACTCAAGGTCAATGCCCACTAAACCCTTCCAGTATTTTCTGTTGGTCATGGGACCTCTGTGTGCCAAGTTTGATTTAATTCCATCGTTGGTGGAGTTCAGAATGCTCTTTGATTGTAGGTGAACTATAAATCCCAGCATCTACAACTCTCAAATGACAAGTTTTTACCATCCTCCTAAAGGACAGGAGGGAGGGGGCCGACCTCATCTCACCAGGAAGGGAGTTCCATAGCCAGGGGGCAATCACCGAGAAGGCCCTGTCTCTCATCCCCACCAATTGTGCCTGTGACAATGGCGGGACGGAAAGCAGGGCCTCCCCGGAGGATCTTAATTTCCGTGATGGTTCATAGGGGGAGATGCGTTCGGACAGGTAATTTGGGCCGGGGCCGTTTAGGGCTTTATAGGCCAAAGCCAGCACTTTGAATTGTGCCCGGTAGCAAACTAGCAGCCGGTGGAGCTGGTGTAACATGGTAGTTGTATGCTCCCTGTATGCCGGCCCCAGTTATTAACCTGGCTGCCTCTCATTGGACTATTTGAAGCCTTTGTCTTCAGCTCCAGCTCCCCATGCCGGGACATGAAAGAAGCCTCCCACAAAGATGGTAAAACATCAAACATCCGGGCATCCCCTGAGCAACGTCCTGGCAGACGGCCAATTATCTCACACCAGAAGCAACTTGCAGTTTCTCAAGTTGCTCTTGATACACACACACACAAAATCAGATCAGTCATATGGCGTTTCTAGTCATATCAAGGGCTTAGGAACTTAAACTGTTCTTACTATGATCACCTTAATGGATATCCCATTTTCATTTCTTATTTACAGCTCTTTGAAGCAGATACCCCCATCAGCCCACCTTGGTTGGGATTGAATGTTTACTTTTAAGCTTTTTTGTATTTATATTTGAATTATTGTATGTTTACTTTTAAGCTTTTTTTTATCGTATTTCTATTTGAATTACGTCTAAGCTTTTTATTGTATTTATATTCAAATTATTATGTCATGCTTATTATAGTATGTTTGAATTGATATGTTAATTGTTTAAATTGATACGTTATGTGTATTATTATATGTGTAATGCGGCATCGTATGCCATGGATTGTAAGCCGCCCCGAGTCCTCCAATGAGGTGAGAAGGGCGGGGTATCTATATATATAAATTTGTTAGGGGCATCCAACGAGGAAACAAAACTCAAAAACCCCCCAACGAAACTTAACCAAAATTCCCATGCCCATAACACAACCCACAAGGTACAAACATACCTACTCAAAATGAGAAACAACACAACAACACACTCACAAAACGGCAAAACAACAAAACTCAAAAATCCCCCAACGAAACTTAACCAAAATCCCCGTACCCATAACACAACCCACAAGGTATAAACATATCTACTCAAAATGAAAAACAACACAACAACACACTCACAAAACGGCAAAACAACAAAACTCAAAAATCCCCCAACAAAACTTAACTAAAATCCCCGTGCCCATAACACAACCCACAAGGTACAAACATATCTACTCAAAATGAAAAACAACACAACACACTCACAAAACGGCAAAACAACTGAGCATGCGCATTGGCGCCCAGCCGCAAGTTCCATCGCGCGCGCACATGGCCTTCCGGCCAACGTTCCCTCTGCGGAAACCATGCCCACTCCAAGCCCCGCCGCGCCGCTTCCCACACACACACACCCCCTGCCGCACACACACACGCAACCCCACGCTCCATCACTCCCCCACCGCCGCACACACACACGCAACCCCACGCTCCATCACTCCCCCACCGCCGCACACACACGCAACCCCACGCTCCATCACTCCCCCACCGCCGCACACACACGCAACCCCACTCCCCCCACCGCCGCACACACACACGCAACCCCAGGCTCCATCACTCCCCCCGCCGCCGCACACACACACGCAACCCCACGCTCCATCACTCTCCTGCCCCAATCTTACCTCCTTTTACTTCAGGCCACCTCCAAACCCCACCCCGCCCCTTCCCGCCCTGTCAAAATCTAGGAAAGACAGGAAGGAAGGAAAGAAGGAAGAAAGAGAAAGGGAGGTAAAGAAAAAGGGGGAAGGAAGGAAAGTTAGAGGAAGAAGAAAAGGAAAGAAAGGGAAAGATGGAAGGAAAGAAAAGAGAGACAGCAGAAGAGAAAGAAAAAGGGGGAAGGAAGGAAAGAGATAGAGAAAGAAGAGGAGAAGGAAAGATGGGAAGGAAGGAAGGAAGGAAGGAAGGAGGGAGGGAGGGAGGGAGGGAGGGAAAGAAGGAGAGAAAGAGGGAAGATTGGCCACAGCAACACGTGGCGGGTAAAGGTTGTTATTTCTATGATTATGATGATGCTATTATTATTCCTCTGAGACCCTTTTAGGGGGAATGGGAGAGGTGTCAGGTCCCAGAGGCAATGCATTGCATTATTGTTATTGTTATGATGGTGGTGAAATAAAAGGAAATAAAAAGAGAAAGAAGGAAGCAAACAGGGAGGGAAGAAAGGCAAATGAAGGAAGGGGGAGGGAATGAAGGAAAGAGAGAAGGATGAAACCAAGTAGTGAAACAAGGAAAGAAAGAAAGAGGTAGAGAAGGAAGAAAGGAGAGAAAGGGGGAGGAAAAGGGGGAAGGAATAGGTAGGGACCTCTCTTTCGTAATAGTCCAGATATCTACCTCAACTTTGATAAGTTTTACTATAGGCCACAGCAACGCGTGGCAGGGCACAGCTAGTAAATCTATATAAATAAAAATGTAATGTTCGTTTGTGGTATTCACAGAACTCAACAACCAGTGGGCGAACTGACACCAAATTTGGACAGCATACACCTAACAACCCAATGTATGTTCGTCACTCTTTTTTTTTTTTTTCATCATTTGGGAGTTGTAGTTCTTGGGATTTATAGTTCACCTACAATCAAAGAGCATTCTGAACTCCACCAATGATGGAATTGAACCAAAGGACTCCCATGACCAACAGAAAACACTAGAAGGGTTTGGTAGGCTCTGACCTTGAGTTTGGGAGTTGTAGCACACCTACATCCAGAGAGCAGTGTGGACTCAAAGAATGGTGGATTTGGACCAAACTTAGCACGAATATTCCATATGCCCAACTAGGAACACAGATGGAGTTTGCAGGGGGAATAGACCTTGACATTTGGGAGTTGTAGTTACTGGGATTTATAGTTCACCTACAATCAAAGAGCATTCTGAAGCCCATGAATGATAGAATTGAGGCAAACTTCCCACACAGAACCCCTATGACCAATAGAAAATACTTAAGGCTATTCCAGTCCAACTCCCTTCACCAGGGCAAGAAAACGCAATCAAATATGTTTACCCACAAGCATAAAGAAATTACATATATTAGAATCCAACACTTTCTCATTACTTTATTGTCCAGATCACCAGACTGGGCCACAGCAACGCGTGGCAGGGGACAGCTAGTGTAGAATAATAATAATAATAATAATAATAATAATAAAAGGTTTGCAAAGCTCCATGCAAATATGGGGCTCAACTACATTGCTAGAATGTATTGTCGAAGGCTTTCATGGCTGGAATCAATAGGTTCTTGTAGGGTTTTTCGGGCTATAGGGCCATGTTCTAGAGGCATTTCTCCTGACGTTTCGCCTGCATCTATGGCAAGCATCCTCAGAGGTAGTGAGGTCTGTTGGAAATAGGAAAATGGGTTTATATATCTGTGGAATGACTGGGGTGGGGCAAAGAGCTCTTCTCTGCTGGAGCTAGGTGTGAATGTTTCAACTGACCACCTTCATTAGCATTTGAATGCCTAGCTGAGCCTGGGGGAATCTTTTGTTGAGAGGTGTTAAGATGTGCCTGGTTGTTTCCTCTCTGCTGTTTTGCTGTTGTAATTTTAGAGTTTTTTAATACTGGTAGTCAGATTTTGTTCATTTTCATGGTCTCTTCCTTTCTGTTGAAATTGTCCACATGCTTGTGGATTTCAATGGCTTCTCTGTGTAGTCTGACATGGTGGTTGCTAGAGTTGCTACAATTGGTTGCTATAGTTAGCAGCCAAGACCTTTTGAATGTATGCTTTTGGGAGGCTCTTCTGGAGTCCTGTGAAGTTATAATCAGCGCTATTACCAAATCCTATCAGCTTCCAACTATTCCCCTTGCACTCCCTTCAACTCTCCCCCATTAGATGGCCCTTTAGCTAAAATTCAAACTCCCAAAAGCCCCTAAGCCACGCCCCTGCCTTTACCTCCAGACCTACCTTCCTACTGCGCATGTGCGAACCTAACGGCTCGTTGATATCCCTTCTCTTCTCGCCTCTTCCCCCTCACCGCCTGTGGAGCGGACATGCGCACTACGAGGCTCCCTAGTTGTAAGACGCGAGGGAGTTGCCATAGCAACGTTCCATCACCAAACCGCCGCGCATAACCATGTTTGTCTCTCGCCTGCTGGTTTCCATGGAAACCGTTTTCAAAACGGAAGCTGGGAAGAAAGGAGGAGGAGGGGGGGTTCATCATGGGGCGCCTGAGGAAGGAAAAGGGGAGGGAAAACCCACACATTGTTTATTATTATTATTGTTATTATGCCATTTTCTTCTCTCAAATGAATCTCTCAACGACCCACAGCGTTAAAAACAGTACACATTACAGTATAACCCAGATAATGTCCACATTATTTGGATTATATGAGTCTACACCAGGCCTGGGCCCTATAGGTGTTTTGGACTCCAACTCCCATCATTCCTAACCGCCTCAGGCCCCTTCCTTTTCCCCCTCAGCCGCTTAAGCGGCTGAGGGGGAAAAGGAAAGGGCCTGAGGCGGTTAGGAATGATGGGAGTTGGAGTCCAAAACACCTATAGGGCCCAAGTTTGCCTAGGCCTCTCTCCTGAGGAATCTGTATAATGACCAAGTAGCAGCAGTAAGAACCGACCATGGAACAACAGACTGGTTCAAGATTGGGAAAGGCCTACGGCAGGGTTGTATACTCTCCCCTAAACTATTCAACTTGTATGCAGAACATATCATGCGATATGAAGGGCTTGACGAATCCAAGGATGGAGTTAAAAGTGCTGGAAGAAACATTAACCTTAGATATGCAGATGATACCACTTTGATGGCTGAAAGCGAGGAGGAGAGGAGAAGCCTTCAAATCAAGGTGAAAGAAGAAAGTGCAGTTAAACATCAAAAAAACCCAAATTATGTCAACAAGAATGATTGACAACTGGAAAATAGAGGGAGAAAACGTGGAGGCCATGACAGACTTTGTATTTCTAGATGCAAAGATGACTGCAGGCGCAGACTGCAGCCAGGAAATCAGAAGACGCTTACTTCTTGGGAAGAGAGTAATGACCAATCTCAATAAAACAGTGAAGAGTTGAGACATCACACTGGCAACAAAGATCTGCATAGTTAAAGCAATTGTATTCCCCGTAGTAACCTAGTGATGTGAAATCTGGACCATAAGGAAGGCTGAGTGAAGAAAGATAGATGCAGGTGACTGAGTGTCAGCTGCATTAAGATAACTTCTGACCAAAGGTCATGAGTTCGAAGCCAGCCCAGGTCGGAGTGAACTTCCGACCAATTGTGTAGCTTGTTGTCGACCTTTGCAACCCGAAAGACAGTTGCATCTGTCAAGTAGGAAAATTAGGTACCACCTATGTGTGGGGAGGGTAATTTAACTAATTTATGAGGCCATAAAAAAGACTTCCGCCATAAAATGCGGAAGTACTTCATCAGTGTCGTAGATGGACAATGAAAGCAACAGCTCCCCTGGCGGCAGGCATGTAGCCGGGGGGGGGGGGGGGGGCTTGAGGGGCTTCAGCCCCCCCCCCCCCAAATTCTCATGGTTGTTCGCAAAAAGGCCTTACTGGTGCATTATTTAAACTGTTATGTTTATTCATATCATGATCTGATTACCATAATCAATATATCCCATATGCATGGGGGTATTGGGGTAATGATACAAAAGGTTTGCTAGGCTAGACCCTCTTTCACTCAGGCTCAGCCCCCCCCCCCGAAACTCAGCCCCCCCTGAAGCCCCCCCTGAAATTTTTTTAGCGCCCCCCCCCCCCCCCCCCGAAACGAAATCCTGGCTACGGGCCTGCCTGGCGGCCAGAAAAGTGGAATGTTAAATAGCCTCTGACTGTCTGTCTATATGTGTTGTGTGTTTTTGGCATTGAATGTTTGCCATATATGTGTACATTGTAATCCGCCCTGAGTCCCCTGAGGGTGAGAAGGGCGGAATATAAATACTGTAAATAAATAGATGCTTTTGAACTGTGTTGTTGGAGGAAAGTCCTGAGAGTGCCTTGGACCACGAGAGAAGATCCAACCAGTCCATACTTCAGGAAATAAAGCCCAACTGCTCATTGGAGGGAAGGATATTAGAGGCAAAGATGAAGTATTTTGGCCACATAATGAGAAGACAGGAAAACTTAGAGAAGACAATTATGCTGAGGAAAATGGAAGGAAAAAGGAAGAGGGGCCGACCAAGGGCAAGACAAATGGATGGTATCCTTGAAGTGACTGGCTTGACCTTGAAGGTGCTGGGGGAGGTGATGGCTGACAGGGAGCTCTGGCATGGGCTGGTCAATGAGGTGACGTAGAGTCAGATGACTGAACGAATAAACAACAACAGAGTTGAGTCTGAAGCTCCAGTGGCTTTTCTAAGTATTCGTTTTCTAGGGTTCAGTTTGATAATTTGCGGAAACTCCTTCTGTATGCAATAATCAATTTGGGCTTAAGCCGAAATTCTGGCAAGCATTGCAAATGGCTTCCAAGTGTAGTATCTTGCAGTAGATACGTAGGTGACTTTGGAGCCCTATTCTTGACCTGCATGTTCTTCCACAGTGGGGACATCGGTATCCAGGTGGAAGGCGGTCCCAGTCAGGCTTGGCTCCACGCACCTTCCTCTTGGCACATTTCTCCCTTTCGCCCTCAATTCATGCCTCATCGAATTCCACAGCACTGCTGGTTACAGCTGACCTCTAGTTAGAACACTCAAGGGCAAGGGCTTCCCAGTTCTCGGTGTCTATGCCACAGTTTTAAGGTTGGCTTTAAGCCCATCTTTAAATCTCTTTTCCTATCCACAAAGATTCCATTTTCCGTTCTTGAGTTCAGAGTAGAGTAACTGCTTTGGGAGATGGTGATCGGGCATCCGGACAACATGGCTAGTCCTGCCAAGTTGATGGCGAAGGATCATCACTTCAATGCCGGTGGTCTTTGCGTCTTCCAGAACACTGACATTTGTCCATCTGTCTTCCCAAGAGATTTGCAGGATTTTTTGGAGGCAACACTAATGGAATCATTCCAGAAAATGAGTGTGACGTCTGGAGACGGTCCATGTTTCGCAGGCATATAATAGGGTTGGGAGGACAATGGCTTCTTGGACTCCCTACGAATATCACAATCCCCAAACACTCTCTGCTTCATTTGGGAACATGCTGCACTCGCAGAGCTCAGGCGGTGTTGTATTTTGGTGTCAATGTTGACTTCTGTGGAGAGGTGGCTGCCAAGGGAGCAGAAATGGTCAACATTTTCTAATGTTACACCATTAAGCTATAATGAGGGATTGGCTGGTGACTGCTGGAAGAGCACTTTGGTTTTATCGCTGTTCAGTGAGAGGCTGGGCTTCTTCTATGCTTCTGCAAAGATGTTTAGAGTGGCATGTATGTCTTCTTCTGAATGTGCACAGACTACATTATCGTTGGCATATTGGAGTTCTATGACTGATGTTGTTGTGGTTTTGGCTTTCGGTCTGCTTGTCATCTGTCCAATATTTATTTATGTATTTACTATATTTCTATACTTCTATATTTCTATACCACCATTCTCAGCCCGGGGACAACTCATGGCGGTTTACAGAACGGCACAATTCGATGCCCATAACAATATAAAAATAGATAATTTCCACACTGGTGGGAGGTTTCCCATCAACAAGATAAAGTATCATAGCGGTGATGGTGGAAAATAAGGTTGGGGCAATAACATATCCCTGTTTGACACTTGATTTCACCTTAAATGGGTCACTTTGGGAGCCACTGCTGTCCAAAATTGTTGCCATCATGACATCGTGGAGGAGCTGCAGGGTGATCTGGTCAAAGTCTTAAGGTGATAAAATTGATAAATATTGATTAAGGTGGAGGATCCCAACTTTGAATAGTTCCCTCTGTTTAACAAAAACCATTGCAGGTAGAAAAACAGCATATTGGGTAAGACTGAGCGAGAACATTGATCCCTAATATTCTAAGTGTATTTGTTTGTTTATTTGCAGGGGGAGATATTTGGTTGCTGCAGAGTAACATTTAAGACAGTACCACCTACTTACAGCCTGGAGCAGTTCATTTCTCTTTATGACTACAAGATTCCACCATTTTACCCTCCGTCTTGTTTTAACAAGGTAAATGGTGGGAATCCGCCTGGGACTATTTTTAATCGTGTGGTGTTATTTCCATTTATGTCCTCCAGCTTGTTATTATTTCTGGATAAATACTTCCATTGAAAAGCCAATTAATCCAACCACTCCCTCTTCTGTTTATTGTCTTGCCGGTCTTTTAATTCCCCACACGTTTTATCCAATTCCATCTCACAAAATCATAGACATGATCACACTATTGTGCTTCATGTTAATTATTCTCAAATAGCTACTCTGCTCTAGTTTCTTAATCACAACTTGAGTGCCCATTAGGCAGAATGGTGGGAATGATCTTTTTAAAATGCCATGTTTTTAAAATGTCTGAAGGGATATGCAGGCAGCCCTAATTATATTTTTTATTATTTTATGCAAGATAACATGAGCATTCTCCTGAAAAGAAAGACATTAAATAAGGAAATAGAGGGGGGAATTCATTATATCAAGGAGTAGTACTTCAAAGTCATGGCACTTCTGTAATGCTGTTCACAGTGGAAGGCTAGCTGCATATCTAGCCAATCGATGCCAATGCAGAAAATGTGTGGATTTTGCAACATTCATTTTACACACACTCCTAACTTCTGGTTTTCTTCTTCCTTTCAGACCAAGCACTTTAAGGCTAAATAAAGGCAATGACAGCAGCAGAAGATCACCAGATTGGTGCCCTGGGGGGTCTGTAAACCTTCTAATACAGTGGATCTAGCATTGTTCCAGGTGTAACCAAGTACTGTAGGCACCTGAATTCCCTCAATAATAAATCTGTATATAAATATATAGTATATATAATTAAAGTCGGTCTATCTGTAACCCAACAGCTGTTGCTAGGTGAAGTGGCTCTCTGTGATGTATGTATGCATACATTTACATGCCAGCTTCTGCCAGATGAAGATAATGCTAATGTATACCTGAAGAAGCTATATGCCATCTGGGAAAATGTGTGCCATTGTGTCACTACTGTTTATGGTAAGTGTCTTTCAGATTGAGGGTGAATTTTGATTCCAGAAGAGGTTTCTGGGGAGCACCTGAATTCCCTCAAATATAAATCAATCAATCTGTCTATCTATCTATGTCAAAGTCTGCCTGTCTGCCTAGCTGTACCACAACAGCTGTTGTTAGGTGAACAAGTGGCTGTTGCTAGGTGAAGTGGCTCTCTGTGGTGACATGTGTATTAGGGAAAGGAAGGAATAAAGGAAGTTGCCACAAAGAGAGGCAATTTGCCATGGAGACACTATGCCATGGAGCCTTCCACACAGCCATATAATCCAGAATATTGAGGCAGAAAATCCCACAAGATCCGCTTTGAACTTTGTTATCTGAGTCCACACTGCCATATATTCCAGTTCAAAGCAGAAAATGTGGGATTTTATTCAGCTGTGGGGAAGGTGCCTACGAGATAGACTCACAGAGAAAGGAGAAAAAGGAGGGGAGGAAAGAAATAAGTGGAATAAAACAGTGGAGAAGGAAGGGAGGGGGAAAGAAAGAAAAATGAAGAAAGGAAGGAGGAAGGGAAAGGAAAAAGAAGGGGGAGGTATATAGAAGGAAGGGAATGAAGGTGAGAAAGAAACAGGTGGGAAGGAAGGAAGAGAAATTAAAGGAGAAGGGGTATGAGAGACAGAAGGAAAGCGAGAGAGAGAGAGAGAGAGAGAGAGAGAGAGAGAGAGAGAGAGAGAGAGAATGAAAGCAGGGGGAAGCAGTCCCTCCTACACAAAAGCAACAAAGATGCCATCTAATCAACTCTAGCAAGTAACTAAAGTGGCAGACTGAGAAAGAGAGATGTGGCAGAACATCCTTGAGGTCATGTACATATCCTTTCAAATTCTGAAAAAAGGCTATTTTAAAATCAGAAGAAAGAGTGCTATATGGAGTTCACCTTGATGGTCCCAGCACGTCCCACTAGTCACAGTTGTGCAGATTTACAGGCTCAGGTTTCCTGCTTTTCCATCATATTCCTGGCTGGTCATTTGGTTCTCTCTGTCCTGGATAGGTCACAACAGCACTCCTATCTGCACCAACGTGTCTGATCTATCAGAGTTTGCATTACAAGTACCGTAAGTTATTTTCCCCATCTCAGCAGATTGATTTCTCTGCCGTTGCTGCTGTTGTCCTAAATCTTCAAATTGTCTCTGATTTATGGTAACCCCATCACAGGGTCTCTTGGCAAGATTTGTTTAGACAGAGTTTGCCATGGCCTTCCTCTGAGACTGGAAGAATGTGATTTGCCCAAGGTCAGCTGGTAAGTTTCCATAGCTGTTCAGACTAGTTTCTGAAGCATCAAAGCATAACACCATGCTGGATCTCTCCAGGCATACAATCCAGAAATCCTATCTGGATGTGTTTGTAGTAACTCATTTAGGATTAAAGGACTCCAAAACATTACGCTATGCTGGTTGTTATTGTACCAATATGTGTGTGTGTATGTGCATTCATGTCGGCTGTTAACTTATGGTAACCCCATTAATTTCATACCACTTTATTATGCAAGGAATCCTCAAAGATGGTTTCACCGGTCCCTTCCTTTTAAATATAGCCAACACCACTTGATATACTACAGCCCCATCTACATTGCCATATAAAATCCAGATTATCTATTTTGATCTGGATTATATGAGTCTACACTGCCATATAATCCAAAACAGATAATCTGGATTGTATATGGAAGTTCAAAAGGGACCTAAACGCTAACCAAGATTGATTTTATTTAGCTGAGGAATCTGGTGCCTTTGGGGTATTTAGGATCCCCATTCTATGTTCAATTATTGTGTTGAATGAATGTTACTAAAAGTAGAAGTGTGGTTATAGAGAATTATTTAAAGAGAACAGGGTAATACGGGATAAAAATCAACAGACAGTGAGGGTGAGGTTCATAGAATTGTCTGTGTTTGTTGGCAAATATAGCTTGTGTATCTTATGTTAATGTAGGTTAGTGTATTGTCAGTGTGTTTGTTTTTGTTTTGGTTCTATAGCAGATAGTAGTAGCTAGCTAGCTGCATAGTTTTAGCAGCACATATTATACAATACTGCTTCGTTTTTGAATTCATCTTGTTTTTTCAGTTTTAAAAAATTCTGAATTGTATTTTTTAAGTTGCAGTAAATTAGCAAAGTAAATTACTGCTTGTACAACCTATAACTGCCTTTATAAGAAGTACTTATTGTATATGCCCTTCCTGCTTTTCGACCCTATGTTTACATATCCCCCTATACTCTGATGTATGTATGTGTGCATGTATTTACATGTCAGCATCTGCCAGATGAAGATAATGCTATTGCATACCTGAAGAAGCTGTATGCCATCTGGGAAAATGTGTGCCATTGTGTCACTACTGATAGCCTTTATGATAAATGTCTTTCAGGCTGAGGGTCAATTTTAATTCCAGAAGAGGTTTCAGGGGAGCACATTCCAGTATTGGGTGAGGCAAAAGGTTGAGACCAAAAATACCAGCATAATTGAGCGTGTAGCTCTGAGTTTCAGTCACAGAAACCAAAGGGGAGGCATTTTAGGCTTCTGAAAGAGGGGTCAGCGGGAGGGAAACGAAAAATTCTACTAAAGTTGGGAAACCACCAGAGACGATGGTGTCATCTGGAATGGGGTGTGGTGAGCTGAGAAAAACCAGAGGGCCAGTGTACAGGGGTGGGATAGAGTTTGCTTGTCCAGCCTTAAAGTGTCACATCAGATGTGTACACTGTGGCGTCGAGAAGGTAGATACTAAAAATAGAGGCTTGAATCTAAATTCAGGGATATGTAACAGAGCAAACAAAAGCAGACTTCACCACTAACTCCCTGCAGCACCTTCTCTAGCTATTACTATTATCATCATCATAATAAATAATATCTCACTTTCTCATATTAGGACTCAAAACAGTTAACAGCCAGGGCTGGATTAAGATCTTTAAAGGCCCTAAGCACTTAAATATTTCAGTGCCCCATATAGACCTTTTTTAATGAAGCAAACTACAACCTCCAGGATTCCATAGCTTTGAGCCATAGCAGCTCAAGTGGTACCAAAGTGCATTAATTATTCAGTGTGGATGCACCTTCTCCCACCCCCACCCCCAATATGTCAGGGTCTTAACATAGAGCAGTGGTTCCCAACCTTCCTAATGCCATGATCCCTTAATACAGTTCCTCATGTTGTGGTGACCCCCAACCATAAAATTATTTTTGTTGATACTTCACATCTGTAATTTTGCTATTGTTATGAATCGTCATGTAAATATCTGATATTTATTTATTGTGTCAGGGGCAGACCAGACAGTTGCATTTGCAATATCTGATTTGTAATATCTGATATGCAAGATGTATTTTCATTCACTGGACCAAATTTGGCACAAATACCCAATACGCCCAAATTTGAATACTGGTGGGGTTGGATGGGGATTGATTTTGTCATTTGGGAGTTGTAGGTGCTGGGATTTATAGTTCACCTACAATCAAAGAGCATTCTGGACTCCACCAATGATGGAATTGAACCAAACTTGGCACACAGAACTCCCATGACCAACAGAAAATATTGGAAGGGATTGGTAGGCATTGACCTTGAGTTTTGGAGTTGTAGTTCACCTACATCCAGAGAGCACTGTGGACTCAAACAATGATGGACCTGGACCAAACTTGGCAGAAATACTCAATATGTACAAATGTGAACACTGGTGGAGTTTGGGGGAAATCGACCTTGACATTTGGGAGTTGTAGTTGCTGGGATTTATAGTTCACCTACAATCAAAGAGCATTCTGGACTCCACCAATGATGGAATTGAACCAAACTTCCCACACAGAACCCCCATGACCAACTGAAAGTGATAGATAAATATTTTATGGTTGGGAGCGGGGGTCACCACAACCTGAGGAACTGTATTAAGGGGTCATGGCATTAGGAAGGTTGAGAATCACTGAGACAGATGGATGGATAGATATTTTATGGTTTGGGGAATCACCACAACCTGAGGAACTGTATTAAGGGGTCATGGCATTAGGAAGGTTGAGAATCACTGAGATAGTTGGATGGATAGATATTTTATGGTTGGGGGGGGGGGGCACGACAACATGAGGAACTGTATCAAGGGGTCGTGGCATTAGGAAGGTTGAGAACCACAAAGACAGATGGATGGATAGATATTTTATGGTTAGGGGGTCACCAGAACATGAGGAACTGAATTAAGGGGTCATGGCATTAGGAAGATTGAGAATAACTGAGATAGATAGATAGATAGATAGATAGATAGATAGATAGATAGATAGATATTTTATGGTTGGGAGGTCACCACAACCTGAGGAACTGTATTAAGGGGTTGCAGCATTAGGAAGGTTGAGAACCACTGTTCTAATCTATTTGAATCTACCTCTGGCTTGTTAACGAAGTGCAAAATACATTCCAAAGCCCATTCTTTTGGTGTGGTATGGCCAATGGATACTTGAAAGCAGAATACTTGAATTCCCATGTTGAACTGAAACTCCCGGTGTGTTTCATCATTGGTGATGATTGTCAGGATGGTTGGGAGATGCAGTCCATTAGTATGGAGCCACACATTCCCATCTCTTGTCAAAGGATTGTTGTAGGCCCATGTAGGGCATGAGTGGAGAAATAGGGAGGGGTGCACATGCTATTTTGGTTACAGTTTCAGGGAAAGGCTAGAGCAGGCATGGGCAAACTTCGTCCTTGCTCCAGGTGTTTTGGACTTCAACTCCCACTATTCCTTACAGCCTCAGGCCCCTTCTTTTTCCCCTTCAGCCGCTAAGCAGCTGAAGGGGAAAAGGAAGGGGCCTGAGGCTGTTAGGAATGGTGGAAGTTGAAGTCCAAAACACCTGGAGTAAGGACAAAGTTTGCCCATGTCTGTTCATGACAAATTCCAAATCTGATGATTCTATTGCCTTGAGACTGAGCCATGAGTGCAAAAGTGGTGCCAGACTGCATGACTGTAGTTCAGCCCTTCCTTGTCTGTATGAGATAAAGGAAAGGATGAGAAGAGAGCTGCCAGGGCGCAGAAGGGGACCGACCAAGGAGAAGGGGAGAAAGTGGCAGAGAAGAACAGCAAAGGAGACCCATGAGACACGGTCTACTGACACACATGTGGAGGGGGGGGGGGAGAGAGGGAGGAAGGGCTCCCCCATCCTGTGCCAGAAGGGATCCGGCCCTCCTCCTTCCCTCCCTCTCTCGCTCCCCATTTCACCCCCTTCTTTGGGGCACCAAGCCAGCCACGCGCTCCCTGGTCCCACCCACGGGGCCAGATGCCAAGGGCAGGGCTGGGTGAACGTGGTGATGCGATGGGGATGAACTGAGCTGGGTTGGTTTGTCAAAAAGGAAGGAAGGAAGGAGGAGGAGGTGGTGGTGGCAAGAGGGCGAGGGGGTGAAGTCAGAAGAGGAAAGTTGAGGCGCAAGAAGAGCCGATCCCGAAAAGAGACCCCAGGAAGCATCCAGGTACCCTTTTCGAGGCGGAAATTGGGGTGCTAGGACTCCTGGGGTTGGCAAACAGGGGGGTTGGAGGGATCTGGGGGGAGTCTGTGGGATGGAACGGATCCCCAAGGGGTTTATTGTGGAGGGAGGAAGATCCGATCCTTTAGAACAGAGCCACTGGGTCAGGCAGGGTGGGGGGGGGGGGGGGGAAGGGTTTCCAAGAATGGGAGAGAAAAACGAAGCGCATCCCTTTGACGCATCAGGATGTCGGAGGAGGGAATTGGGGAGGGGGGCTCGGAGACGCCACAAACGCGCCCTTCCTTCTGCTTGCCAAATCCTTCATCGTTTGGACCCCCCCCCCCTCCTTCTCCCTTAAAATCCCACATCTTCTACGAAATAGGAAGTGCTTCTCCATCCAGCCCTCCCTCGCCACGATCACGCGTCTTCGCAGACTTTTGGTCTCTCTAGACCTGAAGCGTTGGCATTTTTATGCCTTCTTAGGGAGCATCTGCACTGTAGAAGTAACGCAGTTTGACACCTCGTTAAGGGCCCTCCCACATAGCCCTATATCTCAGAATATCAAGGCAGAAAACCCCATAATCTGTGTCGACTCAGATAACCCAGTTCAAAGCAGATATTGTGGGATTTTCTACCTTGATATTCTGAGATATAGAGCTGCGTGGAAGGGAAGGGATCCAAGAAACATGTAGTTTTACAAGGCCTTTAGCTAAAGAGTACTATAGAAGCAATGCAGGTTGGTATTACTTTCACTGGCGTGGCTCAGTACTTTGTGATCCTGGGAGTTGTAGTTTTACAAGGTCTTTGCCAAAGAGCCCTGTGGCCTTACCAAACTGAGGATCTTAGGGTTCCATAGCACTGAGGCCCCTTCTATATTGCCATGGGACTCAAATTATCAAAGTGGATAATCAACATTATCTGCTTTGAACTGGATTATCTGAGGGCCTTTCCACACAGCCCTATATCCCAGAATATCAAGGCAGAAATCCCACATTATCTGGGTTGTTGTAGGTCTTTTCGGGCTATATGGCCATGGTCTAGAGGCATTCTCTCCAGAAGATGCTTGCCATAGATGCAGGCGAAACGTCAGGAGAGAATGCCTCTAGACCAGGCATGGGGAACCTTCGGCCCTCCAGGTGTGGTGGACTTCAACTCCCACAATTCCTTGAGGCTCGGCATTCGCCCCAAAGGCTTACCGAGCCTCAAGGAATTGTGGGAGTTGAAGTCCACCACACCTGGAGGGCCGAAGGTTCCTGACCCCTGCTCTAGACCATGGCCATATAGCCCAAAAAAACCTACAACAACCCAGTGATTCCGACAACCCACATTATCTGCTTTGAACTGGGTTATCTTGGGGCCCTTACACACAACCCTATATCTCAGAATATCAAGGCAGAAAATCCCACATTATCTGAGTGTGGCCTCAGATAAACCAGTTCAAAACAGATATTGTGGGATTTTCTGCCTTGATATTCTGAGATACAGGGCTGTGTGGAAGGACCTTGAGTCTACATTGCCATATAATCCAGTTCTAAGCAGATATATAAACTCCATTTTCCTAGTTTCCAACAAACCTCACAACCTCTGAGGATGCCTGCCATAGATGCAGGCGAAACATCAGGAGGGAATGCTTCTGGAAACATGGCCATACAGCCTGGAAAACTAACAACAACCCAGATAATGTTGATTTTATACAGTTGTGCAGAAGGAACCTGAGCCATGGCAGTTCAAGTGGTTCCAAACTGTATTAATTCTACAGGGCGGATGCAGCCTTGGCCATTCTTGGTTATTATTTGTTGGTGATTTAGAGCTATGATAATGCATCAAAGGCATTTCTGTTCCATTCTAGGGTTTTTTTTTCTTTCTCAAGGGAACTGACTCTCGGGCTGGATCTACACTGCAATGTTATCCTGGTTATCAGAGCAGATAATCCACATCTGCTTTGAACTGGATTAGATGACTCTACACTGCCATATAATCCAAACTGGATAACCAGGTGTAGATCCAGCCTCATTGGATGCATCTACACCACGCATGGGCAAACTTTGGCCCTCCAGCTGTTTTGGACTTCAACACCCACAATTTCTAACAGCTGGTATTTGGATTTAAAGTCCAAAACACCTGGAGGGCCGAAGTTTGCCCATGCCTAATCTACACTGTAGAATGAATGCAGTTTGATACCACTTTTAACTGCCATGGTTTGATTGGGGCATTGTAGTTTTATTTAGCTTACTTTGCCAAATATACTGGTGCGTCACCAAACTATGACTCCAAGGCTTCTATAGCACTGAGTCATGGCAGTTCAAGTGGGATCAAATTGCATTCATTCTACATTGTAGATCAGTGGTTCTCAGCCTGGGGTCCCCAGAAGTTTTTGGCCTTCAACTCCCAGAAATCCTAACAGCTGATAAACTGGCTGGGATTTCTGGGAGTTGTAGGCCAAAAATATCTGGGAACCCCAGGTTGAGAACCTCTGGTGTAGATACACCCTTCATTTCCACCCTTTTTCGTCAGGGCAAAGATTATGTGAGGGAATTAGGGAAAGACCCTTAATGTAATCTACAAAGTGCCCCTCCCTTGGTTTTGGCCCAAACTGTGACCTCAACCCCAGAGGGTTTTCAAAGCAGAAGTTGGGGCGGGGTTTTGCAGAAAAGGAAGGAGATCCTCACTCCCACATCCGTGGTTTTTAGTCAGAAGTGTGAGAAGGTGTTAAAGCGAGGTCAAACTGCATTCATTCAATATTGTAGATGCAGTCGTAATGGAAATCTTAATGTCAGGAATCTCTTAATGATCTTTAAATGTCAACAGTGCATTGAAGAAACAGAGAGAGACCTTATAGGGCAGTGTTTCTCAAGCTTCCTAATGCCGCAACCCCTTATTGCATACAGTTCCTCATGTTGTGGTGACCCCCAACCATAAAATTATTTTTGTTGCTACTTCATAACTATAATTTTGCTACTGTTATGAATTGTCATGTAAATATCTGATATGCAGGATGTATTTTCATTCACTGGAACAAATTTGGCACAAATACCCGATACGCCCAAATTTGAGGGTTGGGGGGGGGGGTATAGATTTTGTCATTTGGGAGTTGTAGTTGCTGGGATTTATATTTAACCTACAATTAAAGAACATTCGGAACTCCACCAACGATGGAATTGTTGGAATTGGCACACAGAACTCCCATGACCAACAGATAATATTGGAAGGGTTTGGTGGGCATTGACTCTGAGTTTTGGAGTTGTAGTTCACCTACATCCAGAGAGTACAGTGAACTCAAACAATGATAGATCTGGACCAAACTTGGCACTAATACTCAATATGCCCAAATGTGAACACTGGTGGAGTTTGGGAAAATAGACCTTGACATTTGGGAGTTATGGTTGCTGGGATTTATAATTCATCTACAATCAAAGAGCATTCTGAACCCCACCAAACTTCCCATACAGCAGTCGTTCTCAACCTGTGGGACCCCAGGTGTTTTGGCCTACAACTCCCAGAAATCCCACCCAATTTACCAGCTCTTAAGATTTCTGGGAGTTGAAAGCCAAAACATCTGGGGACCTACAGGTTGAGAACCACTGCCATACAGAATCCCCATGACCAACAGAAAATACTGTGTTTTCTGGTGGTCTTTGGCGACCCCTCTGAGACCCCCTTGCAGGCCCCCAGGGATCCGGAGCCCCAGGTTGAGAAAAGCTGCCTTTTAGGGAGATATGTTTCTCTCTTGCTGAGTCTCTTTTAATCTTCCCTCTGTAAATATCCTGAAGGCACCAGATCTTGGAAGATAAGCAGATTCATCCCAGATTAGTACTTGGACAGCAGACCACCTACCAGTATCTGATTCTGTAGGCTATATTTCAAAGGTGGGAAATGGCAAAACCACCTCTGAGTATTCCTTGTCTTCACTAAACCTCACTAAAATCATGGAGCCACCATAAACTGACAAGCAACTTAAAGGCACACGCACACCAGATGTACTGTATTCCCTTTTGCTTTCATTTTTCTGCTTCTTCAGTTGATTAAACTCAATCTAGATATTTTAGGGCGTTTACGAGGATTCAGACAGACTTCTTGGAACAGCCTGTGCTCAAATTGAAAAGGAAGAAAAACAAAGAAGTTGCTGGCTAAATTTTGGGTTTTCTTCCCCCACTGGCAACACGTGGCATAAAGGAGAAACGAAAAGGCTTTAGATAAAAAAGCAAGTCTCTTGAAAGAAACTGTGTTCCTAACAGGAGGTTTAAAGTGAAAATCATAATAAAAGATGTAAAGGAATCCAGTAGCATTTTGAGATAAAGGAAAAGACATTTCCAGCACAAGCATTCTTCGGCTCCTGTGTTGGATGAAGTGGACTGAAGCCCAGAAAAGCTTTATTTTCGTAGTCTTAAGAGGATTTTTTTTTACAGTACCTTCCCCACCCCCAAACAAAACAATCTTTTGTGTTATTTTAATAAGAATTTGCACTTCGTTAAAAGGTACGCTAAGGCTGCTGTGATATGTACATGGATTCAAAAGTGAAGGTCCATTGAATATAGGAGGCCCAACCCAGTGATTCATTCCAACTAGAGGGAATCATTTAAATGTATTGTCGAAGGCTCTCATGGCCGGAATCACTGGATTTCTGTGAGTTTTCCGGGCTGTATGGCCATGTTCCGGAAGCATTCTCTCCTGATGTTTCGTCCACATCTATAACAGGCATCCTCAGAGGTTGTGAGGAGGTCTATGGGGAAACTAGGTAAGTGGGGTTTATCCATCTGTGGAGGGGAATGTTCAGGGTGGGAGAAAGAACTCTCTGTTGGAGGCAAGTGTGAATGTTGCAATTGGCCACCTTGATTAGCCTTGAATAGCCTTGCAGCTTCAAAGCCAGGCTGCTTCCTGCATGGGGGAATCCTTTGTTAGGAGGTATTAGCTGGCCCTGATTGTTTTCTGTTTGGAATTCTACTGTCTACTGTTCTACTTTTAGAAATTTTGTAATACTAGCAGCCAGATTGAGGGCCCACTGGTGGCGGAGTGGGTTAAACCACTGAGCTGCTGAACTTGCTGACCAAAAGGTTGGCAGTTCAAATCTGGGGAATGGGGTGAGCTCCCGCTACTAGGCCCAGCTTTTGCCAACCTAGCAGTTTGAAAACATGCAAATGTGAGTAGATCAATAGGTACTGCACCGGTGGGAAGGTAACCATGCTCCATGCAGTCATGCTGGCCACATGACCTTGGAGTGTCTATGACGTCAGCTCTTCGGCTTAGAAATGGAGATGAGCACCACATCCCAGAGTTGGACGTGACTAGACTTAATTTCAGGGGAAACCTTTACTTTTACCTTTAGCCAGATTTTGTTCATTTTCATGAGAAGACAAGAGTTCTTTCTCCCACCCTGGACATTCCACAGATATATAAACCATGCTTGCCTAGTTGCCAACAGACCTCACAACCTCTGAGGATACCAGCCATAGATGTGGGAGAAACATCAAGAGAAAATGCTTCTGGAACATGACCATACAGTCTGGAAAACTCACAGCAACCCATCAATGCTTAAGTAATCAATGCTTAAGCAAATCAAGTAACTATTGTCTATTATGGATGGAGATTGTGGGAAAATTCCTTTCCGGATTTCAATTCCCAGAATTCTGTAACTGATATGGATTCTGGGGAAAATCCATGCTGACTGAGAAAAATAGTCCAGAAAAAGGAATTTTGCCACACTGGTCATGTACTGAAGGATTTGGGGAGGAAGCTGGAAGAGAGAGATCCCTATAAATTGGGCACTAAGGGAGACTCCAGACTCCTATTTCGGCACCATAGGTGCATATAGACTGTAGAATGAATGTGGTTCGACGCCACTTGAGCTGCCATGAGCAAATGCTATGAGATCCTGGGAGTTGTAGTTTGGAAAGGCGCCAGCACTCTTTACCTAAATCCTGTGTCAAACAACAACTCCCAGGATTCCATAGCATTGAGCTGGTGGCAGTTCAAGTGGTGTCAAGCTACAGTCATTTTCCAGTGTAGACCAGGCATGGGCAAACTTGGGCCCTCCAGGTGCTTTGGACTCCAACTCCCACAATTCCTAACAGCCTCAGGCCCCTTTCTTTCCCCCCTCAGCCGCTTAAGCGCTTAAGCGGCTGAGGGGAAAAAGGAAAGGGCCTGAGGCTGTTAGGAATTGTGGGAGTTGGGGTCCAAAACACCTGGAGGGCCCAAGTTTGCCCATGCCTGGTCTAGATGCACTCATAGACTAATCCCACTCTGAAAGGATTAATGGCTGTCTGCCTTCAGTGCCTGGATGGCTTGTCCTTGAGAAAGGATGATTTAACACACACACACACTTCTAAAAGTAGTGGAGTATTGTTCAGGACAGGAGCAAACTCGAAATCCAGCATTGAGACAGTAAACTGGAACTACTGTAGTGTTTGGGAGGTGATTGGAAGGTGACAGCCATGGGGAGGAGCAGGTGGGTGGGCTAGAAATACATGTAAATTTCCACCTTTCCCATTTGTAAGTTCCTGGATCAGTTTCCAGCCCACCCACTGCTGAGTGAGTGTGTTTAGGATTGTGCTGCAATCCAACCCAGCAGACTTCCTGAGGAAACATGCATGGCCTTTTAATTCTATGGGATTCCTCACTAACTTTGAGTAAGTCATTCAGTAAACATTTTCAAAACTTTATTTTGTGCATGTATTTTCTGTGTTTTTACTGAATTTATCGAATTATCTCTGGTTTAATCTAGCTCAAATTTTTGTCTCTTGTGTTTTCATTACCAACTTGGCTCTATCAGCATAGTATATGTGTATGTTAACTTATGGTGATCCCATTAATTTCATAAGGTTGTAGGATAAAAATCCTTGAGATTCACATTTGTCCTCCAGATCTCTCACATATCAAGTAAAATTCTTCCCACTGTTTAAACCATCTCTTGTTGGTTGGAATGGGAAACTTGGAATGGGCAAACTTGGATCCTCGGAGTGTTTTGGACTTCAACTCCCACAATTTCTGACAACCTCAGGCCCTTTCTTTTTCCCCCTCAGCTGTTAGGAATTGTGGGAGCTGAAGTCCAAAATACGCTGAGGGCCCAAGTTTGCCCATGCTTGGTCTACCTCAGTGGTTCTCAACTTTCCCAATGCCGCGACCCCTTAATACAGTTCCTCATGTTGTGTTGACCCCCAACCATAACATCATTTTCATTGCTACTTCATAATTGTAATATCGCTACTGTTATTAATCATAATGTAAATGTCCGATATGCAGGATTTTTCATTCATTGGACCTAATTTGGCACAAATACCCAATACACCCAAATTTGAATACTGGTGGTGTTCAGGGGAGATTATTTTTGTCATTTGGGAGTTGTAGTTGCTAGGATTTATAGTTCACCTACAATCAAAGAGCATTCTGAACTCCACCAGCAATGGAATTGAACCAAACTTGGAACACAGAACTCTCATGACCAACACAAAATACTGGAAGAGTTTGGTGGGCAGTGACCTTGAGTTTTAGAGTTGTAGTTCACCTACATCCAGAGAGCACTGTGGACTCAAACAATGATGGATCTGGACCAAACTTGGCAAGAATATGCAATATGTCCAAATGTGAACACTGGTGGAGTTTGGGGAAAATAGAGCTTGACATTTGGGAGTTGTAGTTGCTGGGATTTATAGTTCACCTACAATCAAATTACATTCTGAACCCCACCAATGAGAGAATTGGGCCAAGCTTCCCACACAGAACCCCCAAAACCAACATAAAATACTGTGTTTTCTGATGATCTTTGGTGACTCCTCTGACACCCCCTTGTAACCCCCCCCCCCCGGGGTCCCAACCATCAGGTTCAGAAATGCTGGTCTAACTGGTGAATTTTGTGTCTGTCTTCAAGTTGCCTGCTGACATGGTAACCCCATGACTTTCACAGGGTTTTCTTAGGCAAGGAATACTCAGAGGTGGTTTTTTGCCAGTTCCACTCTATGACATACACCCTACAGCACTTAGTATTGGTTGGTGGTCTCTTGTCTAAGTATTAACCAGGGCTGACTCTGTTTAGTGTCCAAGATCAGACAAGATCTGGTGCCATTAAGGTAGTGTATTATTTACACAAGCTTGTTAAATGCCAACATCATCCTAAAATTTAATTAACTTGGGGCAATCTGACCAGGAATGTTTTTCAACCTGGAAAGCATCATTTGCAAAAGCATATTATACTAAACAGTAAGTGCAATAGAATTATTTGTGAAAAACAAGATCAGACATACTGTGGTTCAGATAGCGGGGGTGCTCCAAATGTTGTTGGACTGCTGCTTTCATTGGCCCTTCCCAGCATAGCCAGTGATGAAAAGGATGTTAACAGACCAAAACCATCTGGAGGGGGCTATCTCTTTCATTTTCAGTGTACTGTACATCTGGAATGGGCATCCCAACTAGAGGAAATAATTTAAAATGTGCTGTGAAGTTTTCTGGGCTGTATGGCCATGTCCCAGAAGTATTCTCTCCTGATGTTTTGCCCACATCTATGGCAGGCCGCCTCAAGAGGTTGTGAGGTCTATGGGAAACTAGGCAAGTGGGGTTTACGTATCTATGGTATGTCCGGGGTGGGAGAAAGAACTCTTGTCTTCTTGGCCACCTTGATTAGCCTTGCAACTTTAAAGTCTGGCTGCTTCCTGCCTAGAGGAAAGTAGTTCTTAAGCTGGGGTCCCCAGATGTTTTTGGCCTACAACTCCCAGAAATCCCAGCCAGTTTGCCAGCTGTTAGGATTTCTGGGAATTGAAGGCCAAAAAATCTGTGGACCCCAGGTTGAGAACCACTGTAGAAGGTGTTAGCTGACCCTGTTGTTCCCTGTCTGGAATTCCCCCCATTTTCTAAGTTTTGTTCTTTATTTACTGTCCTACTTTTAGAGTTTTTTAAAATACTGGTAGCCAGATTTTGTTCATTTTCATGACAGGACAAGAGTTCTTTCTCCCACCCTGCACATTCACAGATATATAAACCCCACTTGCCTAATTTCCAAAAGACCTCACAACCTGCCATAGATGTGGGTGAAACATCAGGAGAGAATGCTTCTGAAACTTTGCCCATGCCTGGTGTACATATTTAGGAAGAGTGCGTCCACACATGCACATGCAAACATAATTTTGCAGCACTGAAAAGGAAGCAGAAAAGAATGAAACAGCAATGTGGTAGATTATAAGATCCTAAAAGGCTGCCTTGATATATCCTCAAGTGTTCTTTAGTTTAAAATCATCCTGGCACATCTTGTTAATTATTCTCCTCCATTTTATTCTGATCCTAAAATTAAAGATTTCTCTCTGTTCCTTTCCCCCCTCTCTCCCCCTTTTTGTATGCGAAAGTAAACAAGGATAGCGAATTCCTTATTTTCCAGGGCTACCAGCATCCTTGAGTCAGAGATAAGAAGTCTGTGAAGTTTGTAGTTTATGTGATAATAGTAGATTGCGGGCTAAAGGATTAACTTGGAGAGGAATGTGTGCCCTCCTACTGTCCCAATGTGGGGGACAACCCACGTGTTAGCTACTTCCAAAATGTCCTTGGTTTTGCTTTACTCCTTTCTGCTTTTCAGTTTACTTCAATTAGTGTAAACAATAGTTTGCACTTGCATTAATTCAACAGGGGAGAGTTTTGCCCTTCCTAGTAAATTCAGACACAAGCAAATTGTTGCAGCCTCCCCTAGTTTTTGTGTTTTCCCCCTAATTAATAACTCAAGACTACGTTCTAATGTTGTTTGACCACATGTGTCACAGGTTTTGCCTGGAGGGTAAGGGAATGGGATGAAGTAGTTCGATGTTGGAGAAGTTAGAAGCTAAGACTTGTGAGAGTACATCTATAACAGGTATGGCCAAACTTGGGCCCTCCAGGTGTTTTGGACTTCAACTCCCACCATTCCTAACAGCCTCAGGCCCCTTCCTTTCCCCCCTCAGCCGCTGAAGCGGCTGAGGAGGCAAAGGAAAGGGCCTGAGGCTGTTAGGAATGGTGGGAGTTGAAGTCCAAAACACCTGGAGGTCCCAAGTTTGGCCATGGCTGATCTACACTGTAGAATTAATACAGTTTATCACCAGCTGTAGCTCAGTGCTGTGGAATCCTACATTCGTACTTTGGGGTAGGCTCCTGACTTGGTAAACTACAACTCCCAAGACTCCATAGCACTGAATCGTGGCAGTTTAAGCTGTTTCAAACTGCATTAATTCTTGAGCGTAGATGTGTCCAGAATCTTCTACACTGAAAATGTTGGTAGAAGGTAAGGGGTTTAATTGCCTGAATCCAATTGTTTGTCCTAGCTAGAAGAAATCCTTTAAATTAAATTGCTGAATGGCAAATCAATACTTCTGTCAATCACCTTGATTCAGTGAGTCTACTCTAATGAGGATTAGCAGCTGAATGTGCATCAACATTTTTTCCCAGAGGGAGAGTGGATACTTTTTAATTTGGGCAGCCCAATAATTTATTTGTGAAGGCTCATTTGCAAAACACTGGATGGTTTCATAAACCTTTATCTTCTTTTTACTAACACTGTTTTTAAGCATATGCCACAAACTGCAAAATGTAAAAGCAACAAAAGTATGCTTGCATATAGGCACGCATGATGTCGGTACTCTTGTTGGGAAGCTAGGATTAGACATGGCTTCTTTTACAAGCATATATGGTGGCAAAATTGAAATAAAATTAAAAATTAAAGCCCTGGCAGACTGTGCAAAAAGAATCTGCAAAGCCCACCTCCTCCAAGGCGAACTGAACCACCTAAACTAGGCTCTACAGGCCAATGGAGACTCCACCACAGACATCAAAAGAGCTGCAAGACCAAGAACAAGCCACGAGACTCAAGACAAAGATCCACCCAGAGGAAAAGTGTTCTTACCATACATCAAGGGAACCGCTGACCACATAGGGAAGCTGATGAAGAAACACAACCTACAAACTATCTAAAGACCCACTAAGAAAATCCAACAAATGCTACATTCAGCAAAGGACATGAGAGATCCCCTCACCTCTGCAAGAGTCTAACATATACCATGCAGCTGTGGACAAGTCTACATAGGGACCACTAAATGCAGCATTGCCCAAACACAAATCAAGGAACATGAAAGGCACTGCAGACTACTTCAACCAGAGAAGTCAGCCATAGCAGGGCACCTGATGAACCAACCTGGACACAGTATATATTATTTGAGAACACATAAATGCTGGACTACTCCAACAACTACAATGTCAGACTACACAGAGAAGGCATTGAAATCCACAAGCATGTGGGCAAATTTCAACAGAGGAAGAAACCAAAGAACAAAATCTGTCCACCAGTATTAAAAAAACTCTAAAATCAGGACAGTAAATAAAGAGCAATACTAAAAAAAAGAGGAATTCCAGACAGGAAGCAATCAGGGCCAGCTAACACCTCCCAACAAAGGATTCCCTCAGGCAGCAACCAACCAGACTTTGAAGCTACAAGGTCATTAAATGCTAATCAAGGTGACCAATGGCAACATTTACACCTGCCTCTAGCAGACAAGAGTTTTTTCCCACCCTGGGCATTATTCCACAGATATATAAACCCCACTTATGTAGTTTCCAACAGAGCCCTCAACCACTGAGGATGCCTGCCATAGATGTGGCTGAAAGGTCAGGAGAGAATGCTTCTAGAACATGGCCATACAACCTGGAAAGCTCACAACAACCCAACATTGAAACAGCTGTGAAAAAAGCTAAGATTGTCTCTGTGTGTTTGGGTGCCTTCGAATCACCTGTTGACCTATTACAATCCTATGGATTTCATAGGAGTTTCTTAGCTAAAGAATGGTCACAGATGGCTTGGCCAGTTCCTTCCCTTGCAATCTAACCTACAGCACCTGGTATCCATTTGTGGTCTCCCATCCAAGAAGTAACTCAATCAGGTATAATTCTTCCCTTTATATGAGACACCAAAATGGTTAGGGGAGCATCTGTCCTGCTGTAAGGGGGGGAAAAGTAAGTCAAGAAATTGCAAAAGGTTTCATGCGAAGCCAGGGCTCATATTCCCAGCTTGCAGCTTTTTTTGGCGTTTATTTTTGTTTTGCCGTTTATTTTATACTACTGTAATTCCCTCTTTTTGCTGCTTGACAAACCGCTGGAGGGGCCTCTCATTGGGGCTGAAGCAGGGTGGGAACAGCACAGAGACAAGCTGTTTGCTCCCTCTACCCGTGGCTTGCCCACTGCTCACGTGATCCTACAACATCTGGATCATATTAGGCAAGGCCTAAAGCCGCAGGAATGCGAGCTGCTGAGTGGATGAGTCTGCATCCTAACTTCTCCGCTGTGTATTTGTGGGGCGGGAGATCCGTTACCGACAACAGACAGGATCCAGGCGTCCTGGGACAATTTTGAACAAACCGGTGAAGTTTGAATCATATTTTATGACTGATAGAAACTTGAGAATCTGGAGGTTGTGGGAGTTCTCTGGGAGGGAATTAAAGATTAGGACTTGGTTCTCTAAATGTAATTGTGGACCTTGGAAGAGAAATGCTTTTAGTAGTTAGAGTTACAAATGACAAATTATGGGGTCGAAAACTGGGGTTCTGTCCCCGGGGAGCAGAGATGCTCACTTGCTTAGGAGGAAACTGGGGAAAATATTTAGGCAATGATGGAGGTTTGGAGACATAGTTAAACATTAATCGGATTTTTGCCACTCCAGGATTGTGAAGAAGACAACTGGCTTTCTTTAGGAGTCTAATGTTACTCTCATTGTTTTTTCCCAACAGGTGTCAAAATGGGTTTCCTCCTCTTCGCAGTCACAGCCCTCCATGTCCTGATTCTCATCTTACTCTTTGTAGCCACATTGGACAAGGTGAGACCAATAGGACCTCCAACTTTTCCAATTTCCCCATTAATCCTCCATTATCTCACTTTTTAAAGATGCTTTTAAAATGTCTCAGTTTTTCTCTGTCTCCCTCCCATTTTCCGATGTTGTCCTCAGCTGGCTTCAATTACTTCAACCTGAACTCAAAGTGCGATACTCACTTAGCAGGTGGAAGGAAAGAGGAGGAATTGTGCATTTCCCAGGGCCCTCCCACACAGCCATATAACTCAGAATATTAAGGCAGAAAATCCCACATTATCTGAGTGTGGACTCAGATAACCCAGTTTAAAGCAGATTTTGTGGGATTTTCTGCCTTGTTATTCTGGGATAACTTTGTGGAAGGGCCTTGGGCCTCCTCCACAAAGCTGGATAAAATCCCACATTATCTGCTTTGAATTGGAATATATGGCAGTGTGGCCTCAGATAACCCAGTTCAAAGCAGATATTGTGGGATTTTTGCCTTTATATTCTTGGTTATATGGCTGTGTGGAAGGGCCCTGGGTTATCTGAGTCCACACTGCCATATATTCCAGTTCAAAGCAGATCATGTAGAATTTTATTCAGCTGTGGGAAAGGGGCCCCAGAAGTTGAGGCAAAAGCAGACTCCTGCAACTTCTCCTAGGGCCCTTCCACACAGCCCTATATTCCAGAATATTAAGGCAGAAAATCCCACAGTATCTGCTTTGAACCAGGTTATCTGAATCCACACTCAGATGTGGGATTTTCTGCCTTGATATTCTGGGATAAAGGGCTATGTGGAAGGGCCCTTAAAGAGGTGTCATAGATGCAGGCGAAATGTTGGGAGAGAATGCCTCTAGATTGAACATGGCCATATAGCCCGAAAAAACATACAACAACCCGGCCCCTAGTTTGTCTGTTTTCTCCTGTTAGTAACCTTTACCATCTTGGCTACATTCTGATATTGTTCCTGATTAATATGTTTTATTTTTAATTTACATATTCATAAAAAACAGTGAAACAAATCTATATACATGTATATATGCATGAACTAATACAATATTTCCTAACAACTATACAATATTTGTATTTGGTTATACTCTTCCCCTCCTCCCACCCCTACATTCTGATATTGTTTGGCCACATGTGTCCCAGTTTGTATTTGTGAAATAACAGAGATGACACAAAGAGGACAGAAGCTCGGGGCCTTTCGACACAGTCATATAACCCAGAATATCAAGGAAGAAAATCCCACAATATCTGCTTTGAACTGGGGGCCCTTCCAGACAGGTCCGATATCCCACAATCCGATCCCAGGTTTTCTGTTTATTCCAGATTACCTGGCAGTGTGGACTCATAAAATTCACTTTAAAGCAGAAAACCTGGGATCAGATCCTGGGATATAGGGCCTGTCTGGAAGGGCCCTCGGTTATCTGAGGGCCCTTCCATACAGCCCTATATCCAAAATATCTGCTTTGGTTATTTGAGTCCACATTCTGATAATGTGGGATTTCCTGCCTTGATATTCTGGGATATAGGGCTGTGTGGAAGGGCCCTGAGTTCACACTGCCATATATTCCAGCTCAAAGCAGAAAATTTTATTCAGCTGTGTTGGAAGGGGGCCACAATCTCCATTGCTTTCTTCTTTGAACCAGGTTTGCTAGTTAGCGGCTGAGGGGGAAAAGGAAAGGGCCTGAGGCTGTTAGGAATGGTGGGAGTTGAAGTCCAAAACACCTGGAGGGCCTAGGTTTGCACATACCTGGTTTAGATGACATAAGCTATCATCCCCAACCATTGACAGGGTTGGCTGGGGCTAATGGGAGTTATATCCAAAATGAGAGGAATTGTACATAAAAGAAAAGCTGTGTTAATGGTCTGGGAACCAATTTTGCACCCTACAAAAATAATTTAATGTTACGTGGTTTGAGCGTACGAACCGCTATACTACTGGATAGCGTGACTTTTAATAGTGAATGCAATGCTTTATATGTCTTAATGTGCATTTAATTTTAATTTTTAGCTTAAGTGTATTTTAACTGTTGGTTGTCCAAAGGCATTGAATAGTTGACTTGAGTCCCCTTTCGGGGTAGAGAAAGGCGGGATACAAAGAGAGTAAATAAATAAATACAACTCTGAAATCCAGGTTTGAATCCCTGCTCCGGTATGGAAACTGACAAAATAATATTGGAAGAGTCATGCTCTCTTGGCCTGAGATGAAAGCAAAATCACATACGTTGTGATAAAATCTTGCCAAGATCATTTTTGCCTTAAGGTTGCCATAAATCAGAAAAGACAAGACTCACAACAAAACAGTGCTCCTTTATTTGGCTATCTAATGGCCCTTGCATATGTTAATCAAAGTGTGATAGATCATCTAGTTCCCCATCTCACTTGAGATAGAAGAAGAAGGCGGCAATCTGGGTATGTCTGAGAGATTGTTTTGCTTGCAGCATTATCTTGTTCCCCTTTTGAGAAAGGCTGCGGATCCTTGGCCTATCTGGCCTCAAGGCGAGCTTTCCTAATGCTTTTACTGCTAGATGATGCCAAATTGATTACGAAACTAATAAATATATTTATAAAGGCCTTGGATAGTTCTGGCACCTACTCCCTGTCTGGAGAATAGACTCCCCTGCCCTTGAAAATGCAGACAATGGGCCTTTCAGTCCAAGATAACGAGAGCTGGCCCCCCCAAAAAGGTAGAAAATGGGCTTATTTCCCATAAAGTCAAGGCATTATTTTGTAAAAATTATTTTGGTACTTGTAAACATTATTTGTAAACATTATTTTGGCACTTGAAGCAGAAAATACCTTTCTTAGCAGCACAAATATAATGGTGGTAAATGTGCTATTTGCTTCCTTTTTTGACGTCATCACACTAGAGAATGAATCCACTTTAAACCCGGGTTCTACCTCCTGCAGAATTCTGGGGTTTGTAGTTTAGGGAGGAGCCTTTAACAGCCTCACTAAACTACAAACCCCAGAATTCTGCAGGAAGGAGAAACCAGATTTAAAGTGGATTCATTCTCTAGTGCGGGCATGAGCAAACTTTCTAACTTGGGGGGCCGCAAGCTAGCACTCCTTTCTAGGAGAAGGAAGGGAAGGAGGAAGGAAAGAGAGAAGGACGGAAGGAGGAAAGGGAGGAAAGGAAGGATGGAAGGAGAAAGAGGGAGAGAGGAAAGGAGGAGGAAAGAGGGAAGGAAGGAAAGACAAAGGGGAAGGAAGAAAAAAATCAAAGGGTGAAAGGGAAAGATGGAAGGGATGGAAGAAGGGAGGGAGGAAGAGAAGGGCAAATGAAAGAAGGAAGGAAAGACAAAAGGGAAGGAAGGTAGGAGAGAGGGAAGGAGGAAAAGGGAAAGAAGGAAAGATAAAAGTGAAGGGTGGAAGGAGAAAGGAAAAAGAGAAGGACGGGAGGAAGAGAAGGATGGGGGAAGAAAGGGAAGGATGAAGGAAAGAGAGAAGGAAGGAAAGACAAAAGGGAAGGAAGGAGAAAGAGGGAGAGAGGGAAGAAAGAGGGAAGGATGAAAGGAGAAAAAGGGAGGGAAGGTAGGGAGATAAGGAGGGAAGGGAGAAGGAAGGAAAGACAAAAGGGAAGGAAGAAGAAAGAGGAAGAGATGGAAGGAGGGAGGGAAAAAGAGGGAAGGAAGAAGGGAAGAGAGAAGGAAGGATAGGATGGTGAGAGAGAGGAGGGCCTGAGAATAGAGCCCAAGGGGCTGCATCCGGCCCCCCCGGGCATGGGTTTGTTCATACCTGCTCTATTGTGATGAAGTTGTTTATGGCATACCTCAAGTCTGCTGCTTTGTGTGTCTTTCCTCCTCTTTCTAGGGTTACAGTCAACCCTCCATAAAGTTGTTTCTCAAACAACAGGCCAGATTCCAGTATGTTACATATACACAAATAGATATATATATACACAAACACACTTAAGCAAGCCTTTGAAAATGCAAAAGAAACTCTTTCATTCACAGACCCTCTCCGACATCTGCCTAATACAGCTCAAGCATTTCATAATCTATGTTAAGAGACAGCAGTTGTTTGTATCTCAAATAAGGAGTTCCTTTATCTTTGGGGATTTACAATGTATCCTTTGGCAGAGCTCTCCCAAAAGAGAGAGAAAGGAATTCTTTATTCGGGAGACAAGAAACGACTGCAGCTTCTGCTGAGGAAATCTCCTAAAAACATTTGAAACAGGAATGTGGAGACAATTTTTCTCAGCACCTTTTGAGGGCCCTTCCACACAGCCACATAATTCACGGCCCTGCCACACAGCCCTGTATCTCAGAATATCAAGGCAGAATAACCCACAATAATACCGAATGCATGATACTCCACTTAGAAAAAATGAAATGCAAAGATACAGAATGGGGGGTGCCTGGCTCGAGAGCAGTACGTGTGAAAAAGATCTTGGAGTCCTCGTGGACAACAAGTTAAATGTGAGTCAACAATGTGATGCGGCAGCTTAAAAAGCCAATGGAATTTTGGCCTGCATAAATTGGAGTCTAGTGCCTAGATCCAGATCCATGTTATCCCTCTATTCTGCCTTTGTTAGACCACACCTGGAATACTGTGTCCAATTCTGGGCAGCACAATTGAAGGGAGATGTTGACAATCTAGAATGTGCTCAGAGGAGGACAACTAAAATGATCAAGGGTCTGGAGAACAAGCCCTATGAACAAGCCTTAAAGAGCTGGGCATGTTTAGCCTGCAGAAGAGAAGGCTGAGAGGAGACATGATGAGGGCCATGCATAAAGATGTGAGAGGAAGTCATAGGGAGGAGGGAGCACGTTTGTTTTCTGCTGCCCTGGAGACTAGAACGCAATGGAACAATGGCTTCAAATGACAGGAAAGGAGATTTCACCTGAACATAGGGAAGAACTTCCTAACTGTGAGAGCTGTTTAGCAATGGAACTCTCTGCCCTGGAGTGTGATGGAGGCTCATTCTGTGGAGGGTTTTAAACAGAGGCTGGATGACCATCTTTCAGGGGTGCTTTGAATGTGGTTTTCCTGCTTCTTGGCAGGAGCCTGGACTGGATGGCCCACGAGGTCTCTTCCAACTCTATGATTTATGTCATGTAGAACAGGGCTTCTTTTTCCACTCACAACCCCTTTCTGCCCAACCCCATGTATATAGATAATATAAATAGGTATAAATATCAAGTATTTATTGATAATAAATCAGCATTTGCAGGACTTGCTCAACAGGCTGATTTTTCCTTTTTGTGGAGTACAGCTAAAGGATTTTCTGCAGGATATGCATGTTGTTGCTAACAGATTTGGGTAAATGGGTGACATTCATAAACCTTTTACTGTTGCCAAATTTTTCGTGATTCCAACATTGAGCTATGGGGGGCCATTTGAGCTCAGGACCCACAGTTTAAGAAGCAGTGGACTAGATGACCTTTGTGGTCTCTTCCAACTCTTGGAGTCTATGTTCTATGAGGAACAACAGCAGGAACAAGCGTGGCGGGACCTTCCACACAATAATTTCAATCATGATCTTATTTTTGGAACTTGTAACCCAGCAAACCTGCTTGGATTTGGGTTATTGTGAGTTTTCTGGGCTATATGGCCATGTTCTAGTAGCATTCTTTCCTGATGTTTCGTCTACATCTATGGCAGGCATCCACAGAGGTTGTGAAGTCCCACAGGCCTCACAACCTCTGAGGATGCCTGCCATAGATGCAGGCAAAACATCAGGAGAGAATGCTTCTGGAAGATGGCCATAAAGCCCAGAAAACAACTGAGTGATTCCAGCCATGAAAGCCTTCGACACTACTTGGATTTCTTACTCTTCCCATCTCAACCTAAAAAACGTGGTGGGTTCCCCCCCCCCCCATTCCTATCTTTTCCTTCCCTTTCTTTTCAGACTGATAGCTCTGCCAGCGGCTCCATCTTGAGCCTGTGTTTGGGGGCGGATGTGCCATTTATTCTGCCACTGTGTCTGTGTGTACTTCCTTGTCTTCATTAAGTCCTGACAAGTATTTCCCTGAGAGCTGACAGCTTGCTGAAAATGGAACAGCATGCCTATTAACATAAGTTGGGGTTGTACCGTAGGCATGAATTTGGCTTCCGCTCAGCATAGACAATTTACATGTATTATTTTTAAAAATTCATTTAATATTTCAGACTTGATGTCATCGTTTTTTTTGAGATTCTTCCTGCCCTCCTTCCCCGCAGGAAACAATTAACACCGGAACCCTATGCATGCAAATCCCTCAATGTTTTAGGCTCCATTTGGAGCAGAAGCATCGCATTATGAGTTATTGTCGTTTAATTGTTGCTTCCTAAAGTTAGGCTTTTCCCCTGTAGCTTAGAGAAAAAAAGCTTACATAGAAGACAATTTGCATGTGTCTGAGATCGATAAATAGGGAAAGATCTAAAATTTCTTACACCATTCATAAATCTTGATTTGGCAGGGACAGTCCCCGGACCCAGCTACATGTCCATATAATACAGTTTCAGAATGCAGTTTAACTGCATTGAACTGGGATATATGAGTCTAGATTGCCATACAATGCAGTTCAGTGCATTGAAACTGCATTCTGAAAATGCATTGTATGGCAGTGAAGAAGGAACTCACATTCTTCTTCGTGGTCTTCTGTGAATCACACAACTGGGTTATCTGTGCCTGCACAGCACCCCTTTGGAATGCTCTCTTATCACTAAGCCAGTGTTTCTCAACCTTCCTAATGCCACAATCCCTTAATGCAGTTCCTTATGTTGTCGTGACCCACAACCATAAGATTATTTTTGTTGCTACTTCATAATTGTCATTTTGCAGCTGTTATGGATCTTAATGTAAACATCTGATATGCAGGATGTATTTTCATTCACTGAACCAAATTTGACACAAGTATCCAATACGCCCAAATTTGAATACTGGTAGGATTTATTTTGTCATTTGGGAGTTGTAGTTGCTGGGATTTATAGTTCACATACAACCAAAGAGAAATCTGAACTGCACCACTGATGAAATTGAACCAAACTTGGCACACAGAACTCTCATGACCAACAGAAAATGCTGGAAGGGTTTGGTGGGCATTGACCTTGCGCTTTGGAGTTGTAGTTCACCTACAACCAGAGAGCACTGTGGATTCAAACAATGACAGATCTGGATCAAACTTGGTGTAAATGCTCAATATGCCCAAGTATGAACACCAGTGGAGTTTGACGAAAATAGACCTTGTCATTTGGGGGTTGTAGTTGCTGGGATTTGTAGTTCACCAACAATTAAAGAGCATTCTGAACCCTACCAACAGTAGAATTGGGCCAGATTTTCCACACAGAACCCCCACGACCAACAGAAAATGCTGTGTTTTCTGATGGTCTTTGGTGACCCCTCTGACATCCTCTTGCAACCTCCCCAGGGGTCCCAACCCCCAGGCTGAGAAATGCTTGTGTACAGCCCCTCTGACCTCCCCTCATGACCCTCCCCCAAGGGGTCGCTACCCCCAGGTTGAGAAACGCTGCAGTAAGAAAAAAATATTCAAGCAGTCCCAAAGTTACAAACAAGAGAGTAGGTTTGTTCTTAAGTTGAATTTGTAAGTAGAAACAGGTCCATTTTTAAATATAGCTCAGGATACACACACACACACACACACACACACACACACACAAGCTTTGGATAGCATAGGGAAGGATTAACACCCATGTGGTGCTTGTTTTGCTATTTGTGCCCCTGTTGACAAGATTTCATGTCACTTTTCTGTCCCCGTGACAACTGGATTTTGAAAAAAATGGCTTGTTGGGGAAACAAGGATTGGTACTAAAGCTTCAGTGGATACTCTTTTTCTCCATGATTATTCTTTTAGGAGTGAATTTCCCTTCCTAGAGGTAGATTTGTCTAACTTCCTGTTGTCTCACCCCCATTCTCATAGTAGCCTCATCATATTAGAGCAAGCACGGGCAAACTTCGGTCTTTCTGGTGTTTTGGACTTCAACTCCCACAATTCCTACTAGTCAGTAGACTGCTAGGAATTGTGGGAATTGACGTCCCAAATACCTGGACGGACAAAGTTTGCCCATGCCTGCACTAGAGCGTGGATCCACTTTAAATCCAGTTTCTGCCTTCTGCAGAATTCTGGGGCTTGTTGTTTACTTGTTTATAACAAGTAACAAGAATAGGGAATTCTCAAAACACTGTAACAAGTAAGGACAACAGTAACTCTCCAATTCCTGCTTCCAATATGAGGGCGAATTTAAATAGTTTCTTAGCCTAAGAGGCCATCAGAAGTTGTTTAGAATAGAACCAGCGGGGATTTTGTCAAGAACAAATCCTGCCATATCTTTTTTTGATCAGGTCAGTGGTTTAGTAGAGGCTTTGTATATAATTTGTCTTGATTTCAGCAAAGTATTTAGAAAGGTTCCCCGAACTGGGTTGCTGTGAGTTTTCCGGGCTGTATGGCCATGTTCCAGAAGCATTCTCTCCTGACATTTCACCCACATCTATGGCAGGCATCCTCAGAGGTTGTGAGGTCTGTTGGAAACTAGGCAAGTGAGGTTTATATATCTGTGGAACACTGTCCAGGGTGGGAGAAAGAACTCTTGTCTGCTTGAGGCAAGTGTGAATGTTGCAATTGGCAACCTTGATTAATAATTGTAATTATAATTATAATTATTTATACCCCACCACCATCTGCCTAGTTTCCAACTAACCTCACAACCTCTGAGGATGCCTGCCATAGATGTGGCTGAAACGTCAGGAGAGAATGCTTCTGGAATATGGCCATACAGCCTGGAAAACTCACAGCAACCCGGTGATTCTGGCCATGAAAGCTTTTGACAACACGTTCCCCAAACTGACTAAATATGGAACGGATGGAAGCAGCAGCAGATGGATTCATATCGGTTGGGAAACTCTGCTCAAAGAGTTGTGATTGTTGGACCTGCTTCAAATTGTAGTTTCCTGGGCTGAAATTCTCAATGTTTAGTGCCCTGTGGCTGATACTCTTCAATGTTTTTATTAATGATTTAGATGTTGTACTTAGATGTGACCAGGATCTTGGGATTACTGTTGAACATAAACTGTACATGAGCTAACAGGGTGATGCTTCAGCCAGGATGGCAAATGTTGTCTTAGCCTATATTAATACAAATATGGTTTCCAAGTCAAAGCACGTAATAGCCCTAGTATATTCTGTGCTGGTCAGGCTTCAGCTGGATTATTGCATTCAGTTGTGGGCACTCATTTTAAAAGGATATGGGCAAGTTGGAGCAAGTTTAGAGAAAGGCAATACAGTTGATAAGAAGTACGGAGAACAAAATGTGAAGAAAAGCTAAGGAAGTGGGCATGTTCCATCTGGTGAAGATAAGATTGAGGGGCGACATGATTGCATTCTGTAAATTCCTGAAAGGTTGTTATAGAAAGGAGAGTTCAGGCTTATTCTCTGCTAACTCAGATATTAGGAGCTGGCCTCGTAGTTTTAAGTTACAGGAAGGTAGGATTAGGTTGAACAATGAGAAGGAACTTCTTGATAGTCATAGAATCCTGGAGACCTTGTGGACCATCCATTCTAACCCCCTGCCAAGAAGCAGGAAAATCACATTCAAAGCACCCCCGACAGATGGCCATCCAATCTCAGAGTGGTTTGGCAATGAAATCTACTGCCAAGAGAAGGGTCTTCTTCTTTGGATATCTTAAAAACAGCAATCTTAGGGGAATACTATACCTCAGTGGTTCTCAACCTGGGGTCCCCAGATGTTTTTTTTGCCTTCAACTCCCAGAAATCCCAACAGCTGGTAAACTGGCTGGGATTTCTGGGAGTTGTAGGCCAAAAACATCTGGGGACCCCAGGTTGAGAATCACTGCGTATAGCTGGAGACCCGTCATTGTGTAGAAGATGGGATTTGATGGCCCATGAAGCTGCCTTCAACTCTATGGGTTCATCTTCACTGTGGAAGTCATGCAGTTTGACATCACTGTAACCAGCAAGGCACAATGCTATGAAATAGTGAGAATTGTAGATTTACAAAGTAGTTCATTAGCCTTTTTCCGCCTCACCAAACCACAACTCTCAGGATTCTAATGCATTGAGCCACAACAGTGAAAGTGGTGTCAAACCGTGTTAATTCAACACTATAGATCAGTGTTTCTCAACCTTCCTAATGCCACAACCCCCTAATATAGTTCCTAATGTTGTGGTGACACCCAACCATAAAATTATTTTCGTTGCTACTTTATAGTGGTAATTTTGCTACTGTTCTGAATTGTAATGTAAATATCTGATATGCAGGATGTATTTTCATTCACTGGTCCAAATTTGGCACAAACACCCAATACGCCCAAATTGGTGAGGTGGAGGAGGATTGATTTTGCCATTTGGTATTGTAGTTGCTAGGATTTATAGTTCACTTACAATCGAAGAGCATTCTGAACTCCACCAAAGATGGAATTGAACCAAACTTGGCATACAGAACTCCCAAGACCAACAGAAAATACTGGAAGGGTTTGGTGGGCATTGACCTTGAGTTTTAGAGTTGTAGTTCACCTACATTCAGAAAGCACTGTGGATTCAAACAATGATGGATCTGAACTAAACTTGGCACAAATCTTTAATATGCCCAAATATGAACACTAGTGGAGTTTGGGGGAAATAGACCTTGATATTTGGGAGTTGTAGTTGCTTGGATTTATAGTTCACCTACAATCAAAGAGCATTCTGAACCCCACTAACAATAGAATTAGGCCAAAGTTTCTACACAGAACCCCGTGACCAAGAGAAAATTCTGTTTTCTGATGGTCTTTGGCGACCCCTCTGACACCCCCCTTGTGACCCCTCTGGGGCCCGACCCCCAAGTTGAGTAACACTGTTGTAGATGCACCCTTTTCCATTTTTCTTTCCTTCTCCAACACAGTCCTGGAGACATGTGTTGGAAGCTCTTCTGAGATCTGTCCATAATTCTCCTAAAAATAATAGTCACATTGCCAAAATCAACGTGTAATCTGAATTCAGATAGTCTAAAAGTAACACAAGCCCCATATTGTGTCTGGTGCTATAGTACAGTAACTAAAAAACACATCAGGGAGTCTGTCGTCCTTATCGCACCCCTGCCAGGAATTCACAAAGGCAAATTTAGTTCTTTTTCTCTCTTGTTCATGTTCAGCGTCCAACTACAATAGAAGGATAATAATGCGGACTGACCTTACAAGGTTGCTTTTAGCCAGGACTGGAACAAGAGTGGGTGTCTAGAGTGCTGAATATCATTATTAAATGGGGTATACCTAAAACGGGCTGAAAATCATTATGAAGTGGTACATGCATAAAATGAACCATATACGTAAATGAGACAAACCAATGTTAGAATTGAAAGCTGGTCTTCACACAAGGAAAAAGATGAAAAAGGAGGATGTTCCTCATTTCATTTGTAATAGAGGAATATCATTTATAACACCCAAATAAAGCTATGTTTCCTTTGCAAATCACTGTAAACCATTAAAATAATGTCATGTCAAAGGCTTCCATGGCCGGAATCATTGGGTTGTTGTGAGTTTTCCAGGCTGTATGGCCATGTTCCAGAAGCATTCTCTCCTGGTGTTTTGCCTACATCTATGTCAGGCATCTTCAGAACTTGTGAGGTCTGTTGGAAAGTAGGAAAATTGTGTGTGTGTGTGTGTGTATATATATATATACATACATACATACATACATACATACATACATCTGTGGAATGATGTCCAGGGTGGGAGAAAGAACTCGTGTCTGTTTGAGGTAGGTGTGAATGTTGCAATTGGCCACTTTGATTAGCATTTGATGGCCTTGTAGCTTCAAAGGCTGGCTGATTGCTACTTGGGGATCCTTTGTTGGGAGGTGTTAATTGGCCCTGATTGATTCTTGTCTGGAATTCCCCTGCTTTTGAGTGTTGTTCTTTATTTACTGTTATGATTTCATGAATGAAATGAAAATGAACAAAATCTGGCTACCAGTATTTAAAAACTCTAAAATCATAACAGTAAATAAAGAACAACACCAAAAACAGGGGAATTTCAGACAAGAAACAATCAGGGTCAACTAATCACCTCCCAACAAAGGATTTCCCCAGGCAGTAACAAGCTACACCTTAAAAAACCTGTCAGGCCATCAAATGCTAATCAAGGTGGCCAATTGAAACATTCACAACAGACAAGAGTTCTTTCTCCCACCCTGAATATCATTCCACAGATATATAAACTCAATTTTCCTCGTTTCCAACAGACATCACAACCTCTGAGAATGCCTGCCATAGATGCAGGTGAAACGTCAGAAGAGAATGCTTCTGGAACATGGCCATATATCCCAGAAAACTCACAACAACCCATGAAAACAATATTTTGACTTGTCTAGAAAACCATTCAGCTAGATTTGCCCGCAGAGGTTGCTGTTTTGCATTCACTTTCCTAGGTGTAAGCTGTACTGATGCAATTGGGCTTACTTTTAAGTAGACATGAATAGAATTATATTGTAATTCATTCTTCCAGATATTTGTTTAGAAGAGATCTGTCTCCACCGTCCTTTAACATGGAGGGTGCATCTGCATCGTAGAATTAATGCAGTTTGACTCCACTTTAGCTGCCGTGACTCAAAGATAGGGAATCCTGGGAGTTGTAGTTTGGTGTGACACCGGCACTGATAGAATAAAAGGCCACAGAGCTTGTAGAACTAGTTTCCATGATTCCATAGCATTGAGTATGGGAGTCAAACCACATTAACTCTATAATGTAGATGCACCCCGAGAGAGTGTAACTTCCCCAGTGGCACCCAGTGGGTTACCCAATACCATGACTAAGGAGGGTCTCCAGATTCCCAGTCCAATGCTGAAATCACTATACCATGCTGGCTCCTACGCCTCCTAATTAGACAAACCAATGTAAACTTTGACTATCTTTTTTTGCTGATGTGATCTACAAAACCTCTCTTGTAATTCTCTTCTTTTTCTTCTTCCCTTCCTTCAGTCATGGTGGGTCCTCCCGGATAAAGAAACCGTTAACATCTGGTATGATTGCGTCTTGAACGACACCACACACACTTGGCGTTGTTACTCAGTGTCTGAAAGTGGTGAGTATTTAGGAGGCTACGATGTGTCTTCTGGAGAGGACAATAATGGTATTTATAGCAACTTCTTACCCTAGAGATAGCTATATTTGCACAGTTCCTTCCTGACTCTTCCCCCCTTCCCTCTAATCTTTCCACCCAGCATGGCTTCAAGCAGTCCAGGCCTTCATGGTTTTAAGTCTTCTCTTCTCCAGTTTTGCCTTCATTATCTTCATGTGTCAGCTCTACACCATGAAGCGAGGAAGTCTGTTTTACGCCACTGGAGTCTTCCAGATCCTAACTGGTAAGGAATAGTGTGGGTGGATTTCTGTTTTAGTTGTAATATACATTGAGTTGCGGTGTACATTGTGGTATCGTGGTTGAAATGTTGGACTGGTGCTTGAAAGACCCAGATCCAGCTCCCTACTGATCCATGAATTTTACTGGGATGATGTTCACACCTAAACATACCATATTATTTGAGAACACAGAAATGCTGGACCACTCTAACAACTACCATGTCAGGCTACACAGAGAAGCCATTGAAATCCAAAAGCCTTGCAGCTTCAAAGTATGGCTGGTTGCTGCCTGGGGGGATCCTTTATTGGGAGGCGTTAGCTGTGCCTGGTTGACTCTTGTCGGGAATTCCCCTGGGTTTTTTTTTTGTTTGTTGCTATTTATTTACCGTCCTGATTCTAGAGGTTTTTTAAATACTGGTAGCCACAGACATGCTGGACCACTCAAATAACAGGCTGATCAGGAGAGAAACACAATTTGAGAAGTCAAATGAGTGGCCTGGAGTTATATTAATTTTTTTTACTATCTTAGCTTTCAAAACAGCAAACATTCCAGAATATAATATAATGCAATATAATATATTGTATATACGTATAATATGTATAACATTATAATGTAATGCAATATAATACTAATAATAAGATATTATAATTATATATTTATATTACATGTAATATTATTAATAATATTACAATATAATGGTATAGTACAATATAGTAATATCTAATACTGATATTGTACTATGCTAATGATATAATATATCGTATGTATATATCTTATAAAGCCGCTCTGAGTCCCCTTCAGGGTGAGAAGGGCGGCATATAAATGTCGTAAATAAATAATAAATAACAACCATGACAGACTAAACAGAGAAGCCATTGAACTCCACAAGCATGTGGACAATTTCAACCAAAAGGAGGAAACCATGAAAATGAACAAAATCTGGCTACCAATATTTAAAAAACCTCTAAAATTATAACAGCAAATAAAGAACAACACTCAAACGCAGGGGAACTCCAACCAAGAAACAATCAGGGACAGCTAATCACCTTTCAACAAAATATTCCCCCAGGCAGTAACAAGTCACGTCTAAAAACTGTTAGGCCATCAAATGCTAATCAAGGTGGCCAATTGAAACATTCATACCTAGCTCCAACAGACAAGAGTTTTTTTCTCCCATGCTGGACATTCCACATATATCTAAATCTAAGTCTAGTTTCCAACAGACTTCACAACGTATTGTCGAAGGCTTTCATGGCTGGAATCACTCAGTTCTTGTGGGGTTTTTTTGGCTATATGGCCATGTTCTAGAGGCATTTCTCCTGACGTTTCGTCTGCATCTATGGCAAGCATCCTCAGAGGTGTCACCTCTGAGGATGCTTGCCATAGATGCAGGCAAAACGTCAGGAGAAATGCCTCTAGAACATGGCCATATAGCCCGAAAAAACCCACAAGAACTGAGACTTCACAACCTCTGAGGATGCCTGCCATAGATGCAGGCAAAATGTCAGAAGAGAATGCTTCTAGAACATGGACATATAGCAACAACCCAATGTTCACACTGTTCAACTCTCCTAATTTGACAGCCATGATTAATCCTCCTTCATTCCACTTTTTCAGTTGCTTTTGAAATGTCCCCGTTTTTCTCACCTTCTTCCACTTTCCCCCTTTTTTTTGTCGAACTTTTGTGCTGCTGAACTGCTGACTTGAAGGTTGGCAGTTCAAATCTGCAGGACGCTGTAAGCTCCCGCTGTTAGCCCAACTCCTGCCAAGCTAGCAGTTCAGAAACATGCAAACATGAGTGGATAAATAGATTCTGCTTCGGCAGGAAAAGGCAAAAGGACACTCCAAGCAGTCTTGCTGGCCACACGACCAGGAGGTGACGACACAGGCTCCTCGGCTTGGAAATGGAGAAAAGTACCTCTCCCAGAGCCAGAGATGAGCACCACCTCCAGAAGTTGGAAATGAAAGGAGTCTTTGCCTTTGTCTGTATGTCTCATTGTATGTGTTTGTAATCAAGGCATTGAATGTTCTCAAACTATGGGTCCTCAGGTGTTTTGGCCTACAACTCCCAGAAATCCCAGTCAGTTTACCAGCTGTTGGGGTTTCTGGGAGGTGAAGACCAAAACATCTGGGGACCAACAGGTTGAGAACTATTGGTCTACTGTATATGCTATAATCTGATCTGAGTCTACTAGGCGAGAAGGGCAGAATATAAATAAAGTGTATTATTATTATTATTATTATTATCATCATCATCATCATCATCATCATACAATGTACAACAAGGATACAGCCAAGGATACACATCTAATTTTCTGATGTACCTTTTCCCAGCTATCTCCGTGTTCACTGCCGCCGTGATCTACACTGTTCATGTGGATGAGTTCCAGCATAGACGGTTGCCAGGAGGCTCCTTTGGCTACTGTTTTGTGCTGGCGTGGCTCTCCTTCCCCTTGGCAATGATCAGCGGAATCATTTACATCCACCTTCGAAAGAAGGAGTGACCCTCAACTGGGAGATCTCTCCGTTTGCCTTGAAAAAGGGTCCCGTTCTCCTCTGAATTTCGCTGTCTTAACTCTTTTGCTGTTTCCAAAGGCAATCATGGTACAAAATCCTACACAATCCACTGGGGCTATTGCACTGTGGGTGAATCACCTCTGCTCTTTGTGTTATCATGTACTTCACATGATAGGGCAAGTTAAAGGTGTGCCACCTTACACTGGGCATTTCCCTGGTCTTTTGAGATATTTGCATGCATTGTGCATGTGAATTGTTTGCTGGCAGAATGAAGTGCCATGGTATTCAGGGAACATGTCTCTGGTGTTCTCCAGCTAGAAATGGTTGCTTCATCCCTTTAAAAAAAATTATATACATGAGAATAGAGAACCAACTTTTGTTTTTCCAAATTTTTCATTTTTTAAATAAAATTATATTTTGCAGTGTGGCCAAGAATCAACCTTTACCTTTAACACTTTTTTTTTAAACGAATGTGTAGGTTATGTGGATCTGTTTCCAAAATATTTGTTTTCAATTAGTCAAACATAAGCTGTTTTAAACGGGGGGGATGCTATCATGTTTTTAATACGTTTGAAACTCAGATGCTGAAAGATCAGGTGGGATGAGATGTAGGAAATTGATAAATTCTAATAGAAAGCCCTGAAATCATGTACATTTTGGAGGAGCAATGAAGGTAGAAAATGAGTATGTTTTGTGCACAGCAGAACTCAGAAATCTCGTGAACTCAAAATCTGAAGCGACTATCTCAACTGTTGAAATGAATGTGAAGATAAAACAGTTCAAATTTGGCTGTAGAAATTACTCATAACATTGAGTTTCATTTTCATTAAGGGTGTTTTGAAATTACACACACTTTGAAAACAACAGCAGCAGTTTAAGTGTTAACTTGACATGTTGCCCAGGTGATAAGCTTTGCAAATACATATTTGCTCACTGAAGGAACCACAATTATCTGTAATTCTTTGTTTACTGACCCCTCAAATGGCAAGTCTGTTAGCTTTGGTGTAATGTGTGAAATAGCCCCGAGAAAAATATTCTGGTCATGTGCATTTTGTTAGAACAGAGACATAGGCGACAACCATCATAGCTCCCTTCCCATCTCGCATTCCAACTTAAGTGTCTTCCTACTGTTTCTCGCCAAGTATGAGTCTATGGTTTTACTAACTTCTAAATCAGTGGTTCTCAACCTGTGGGTCCCCAGATGTTTGGGCCTTCAGCTCCCAGAAATCCTAACAGCTGGTTACCTGGCTGGATTTCTGGGAGTTAGGCCAAAACACTTGGGGGTCCACAGGTTGAGAACCACTGTACTAAAATGATAGTATGGGCTGGGGAAATGAAGCTAATCATTTCAGCTTCACTTCTAAAACTGGGGAGATCCTGCCTGCCTCCTTTTACAGACATCCTCAATACGATGGCTTCCTGAAATGTTGGAGTACATCTCCCATTATCTCTTAAGAGTTGTAGTCTGACACAACTGGAGAGCACCATGTCGGGCAAGCCTGCCCTGCTAATTGCACAAACAGTTGTAATTAGAATAGATTTTGGTCTTCCTGTTGCCTTAAATGGGCAGTTTGCTTCCTAGTTTCAGAAAACGGGTTCCTTTCATGACATATCTATAACCGAAATCAGTATTGTACGTCCTGACCTCCCTGTGTCCCCTTTTATCTTCTCAATGTGGCCTTTTTATATTTTATATGCATTTTAAGAATAAAAGTAATTATAAATCAAGAGCTATGTCTTCTTTTCTTTATACTTTAGATAGCAGTGCTTTATATATACTTGTCCTGCAAGCAATTTAATCCCAGTACTCATGAGAATGCAAGTTGCCCTTTAAGGGTGGTGGAATCTCATATATGGTAACGTGGGCAACTTGTGTCTCCTTTGGATGCACTAGTGACATTATATGGAACGATGGGAGTTAGAATACAATGGTGGTTCTCAACCTTCTTAATGCTGCAACCTCTTAATACAGTTCCTGATGTTGTGGTGACCTCCAACCATAAAATTATTTTTGTTGCTACTTCATAACTTTCAGTTTGCTACTGTTATGAATAGTAATGTAAACGTCTGATATGCAGGGTGTATTTTCAATCACTGGACCAAATTTGGCACAAATACCGGATACACCCACATTCGAATCCTGGTGGGGTTGTGGGGGGGGGGGGTTGGTTTTGTCATTTGGGAGTTGTAATTGCTGAGATGTATAGTTCACCTACAATAAAAGAGTATTTTTTAACTCCTTAAATGGTGGAAACTGAACCAAACTTGGCACACAGAACTCCAATGACCAAAATAAAATACTGAAAGAGTTTGTTGGGCATTGACCTTGAGTTTTGGAGTTGTAGTTCCCCTGCATCCAGAGAGCACTGTGGACTCAAACAATGATAGATCTGGACCAAACTTGGCATGGATACTCAATATGCCCAAATGTGAACACTGGTGGAATTTGGGGGAAATAGACCTTGCCATTTGGGAGTTGCAGTTCATAGAATCATAGAATTAAAGAGTTGGAAGAGACCTCATGGGCCATCCAGTCTTACTCCCTGCCAAGAAGCAGGAATATTGCATTCAAATCACCCCTGACAGATGGCCATCCAGCCTCTGTTTAAAAGCTTTCAAAGAAGGAGCCTCCACCACACTCCGGAGCAGAGAGTTCCACTGCTGAACGGCTCTCAGTCAGGAAGTTCTTCCTCAAGTTCAGGTAGAATTTTCTTTCTTGTAGTTTGAAGCCATTGTTCCCCGTCCTAGTCTCCAGGGAAGCAGAAAACAAGCTTGCTCCTTCCTCCCTGTGGCTTCCTCTCACATATTTATACATGGCTATCATATCTCCCCTTAGCCTTCTCTTCTTCAAGCTAAACATGCCCAGCTCCTTAAGCCGCTCCTCATAGTTGCTGGGGTTTATTGTTTACTTACAATTAAAGAGCATTCTGAACTCCACCAACAATAGAATTGGACCAAACGTCCCACACAGAACTCCCATGACTAACAGAAAATATTGTATTTTCTGATGGTCTTTGGCAACTCATCTGACATCCACCTCGCTACCCATCCATGGGTCCCAACCTCCACGTTGAGAAATGCTGCTCTGGATGCACGTGTGAGCATTGTATGAAATGATGGGAGTTACAATATCACCTGTAAGGCCACCTGTTGCCCATCCTAATTTACTTGTATTCGTATCGTAATAAACTATTTATCTGCTATAGGTGTAGACTCAGCAGGTGTGAGTACAGAAGCAAGTGTCCTTTACCAAAATTCATAATATCCTGCATTTTAAACAATGTAATAAAATCGCCCTCGGGCAAAAGCAATTTTAACACCTTTATAACCTGCATTCCAAATTGCTGTTATTTATTCAGCATTTTTCTTTGATCCAACTGTGCCTCGGCAAACAATATTTTATTTATCATCACATTGTAATCTTTTATTTATTACGTTTTCATTTTTCATTTGTTTCCCCTTCCAGCCAGGTTTTTCTCAAAACAAAATATGTATAGATGTGCCTGGTGTTTATTTGTTTTTAAATCCACATAGAATTGAGACAGAACAGACTTGGGAGGTGGGAAAAGGAGAATGCCCACGGAAACAGATTAGACAAAGCCGCCTGTCCTTACTCTCTAGTCGTAGTCTCCTCCTATCGTCTCTGTGTACTGGTGTTTAGATAAAAGTGCAGCTTAATGCCCATTAAGGGTGCTAATTTACCATCTGCTGAAACTGAGATCTGGGCATGTGAAAGAATAAATATTTAATCTTATTGAAGTCTGAGTTTAACTATCCACCTGCCACCAATGAGGCTTGGAATTTTGTAATATAAGCAACAGTCAAAAGTTGGAGAACAGCCAGAGAGGGATAGGCACTAAATCCAGTAGAAAAAAGCACCAGCAGAGGGCACACAGTGTTGATGGGATATCAAGTAGAACAGATACAGCACACTGAAATCTATCAGCATGTGGACAATTTCAACAGAAAAGAGGAAACCACGAAAATGAACAAAACCTGGCTACCAGTATTTAAAAAATCTAAAATCAGGACAGTGAATAAAGAACAACACTCAAAAACAGGGGAATTCCAGACAAGAAACAATCAGGGCCAGCTAATCACCCCCAATAAAGGATTCCCCCTGGCGGTAAGAAGGCGGACGTTGAAACTGCTAGGCCAGTATAAACTAATCAAGGTGGCCAATTGAAACATTCACACCCAGCTCCAACAGACAAGAGTTCTTTCTCCCACCCTGGACATTCCACAGATATATAAACCCCATTTTCCTAGTTTCCAACAGACCTCACATCCTCTGCCATAGATGTGGGCGAAACATCAGGAGAATGTTTCTGGAACATGGCCATACAGCCTGCAAAACTCACAGCAGCCCAGATACAGCAGTCACTGCATCCTCCAATTCAACTGTCCATAGGGACACTATTTTACTATGCCATTGTACATAAGGAAACTTAAGCATCCATTGACTTTGCTATCCAGAGGGGGTCCTCGATCCAAACTCCAGTGGATACCATGGGCACACTATATTTTTGAAGATGTACTTCTAGTGTTCAGTGCACATAAGAACCTCCCTTTTTTGGGTAAGGTGCTGGAGCGGGTGGTTGCCTCCCAGCTCCAGGGCTTTTTGGATGACATCAAATACCTAGATCAGTCACAGTCTGGTTTCAGGCCTGGCCACGGCACCGAGACAGCCTTGGTCGCCTTGGTGGATGACCTCCGTAGAGAGCTAGACAGGGGGGGAGTGACCCTGTTGGTTCTCTTGGACATCTCAGCGGCTTTCGATACCATCGATCATGGAATCCTTCTGGGTCGTCTCTCTGGAATGGGTCTTGGGGGCACGGTTTTGTCGTGGCTCCGATCCTTCCTGGAGGGTCGATCCCAGATGGTGAAGCTGGGAGACGCCTGATCGGACCCCTGGCCTTTGACCTGTGGGGTCCCACAAGGCTCCATTCTGTTTCCCATGCTTTTTAACATCTACATGAAACCACTGGGAGAGGTCATCCAGAGTTTTGGAGTTAGGTGCCACCTCTATGCAGATGACACACAACTCTATTACTCATTTCCACCCAATTCCAAGGAGGCCTCTCGGGTGCTGGACAAGTGCCTGGCCGCTGTGTCTATCTGGATGAGGAGGAACAAGCTGAAGATCAATCCCGACAAGACAGAGGTCCTCCTGGTCGATCGTAAACCTGACCGGAGTATAGGGTGGCAACCTGTGTTGGATGGGGTTACACTCCCCCTGAAACCACAGGTCTGCAGTTTGGGAGTCCTCTTGGACTCATCGCTTACGCTTGAGGCTCAGGCGTCGGCGGTGTCTGGGAGGGCTTTCGCACAATTAAGACTTGTGCGCCAACTGCGACTATACCTCGCGAAGGCTGATCTGGCCGGGGTGGTCCATGCCTGTAATGCGCTCTACGTGGGTCTGCCCTTGAAAACGGCTCGGAAATTCCAACTTGTCCAATGAGCAGCGGCCAGGATGTTAACTGGCCCTCCCTACAGAGAGAGGTCAACCCTCCTGTTCAAGGAGCTCCACTGGCTGCCGTTTATCTTCCGAGCCCAATTTAAGGTGCAGGTGCTTACCTACAAAGCCCTGAACGGTTTGGGACCAGCCTACATGCGTGACCGCATCTCCATCTACGAACCCACGCATTCACTACGTTCATCTGGAGAGGCCCTGCTCGTCATCCCGCCTGCGTCGCAAGCGCGTTTGGTGGGGACACGAAACAGGGCCTTTTCCGTGGTGGCCCCTCGCCTCTGGAACACCCTCCCCAAAGATCTTAGACAGGCCCCTACATTGGCAGTCTTCAGAAAGAACTTGAAGACCTGGCTGTTCCGATATGCCTTCCCCGATTAGGAAATCTCCAATACCAAGTCCCAGAAGCACTTTATTAGAATTAAGATCTCTGCACACTGCACACTGCATCTGCCCTATAATCCTTACATATCACCTGTCACATCAGCACTTTTAATCCTGTACCCTTTACTCTGTCCCGGCCCAGTTTTAGCGTGTTTCGATGTATTGTTTATTGCTTGTTGTTTGTTGTTTTTAATACTGCTTTAATTCTTTTTAATTTGCTTTAGGTGTATTGTTATGTTGTGTATTGAGGCCTTGGCCTTTGTAAGCCGCATTGAGTCCTTCGGGAGATGCTAGCGGTGTACAAATAAAGTTTAATAATAATAATAATAATAATAATAATAATAATAATAATTTTTTAAAAAATGACCAAGTCATTAAGGTGTTGGACAGTGATCTGTTCTGGCATCTATCCTTTTCTTCTTTGCCTCTGTTTCTATTTCTGTTTCTATCCTGTTCACAAATCAGTTGAGAATTGTGTTGCCTGTGTGATGCATTAATCCTTGCTCCAATGTAGCCTATCAAAGCTGTTTATGGACCCATCGTCTCAACAGCAAAATCTTTGAAAGTGACTGTAAGTGATTTCAAGTTGATCAAAATGCCACTTTCAGTTCTTACCAATTTATTTATTTATTGTGTGAGAAGGAACCGAGGGTACAGTTGTATTTAAAAACACAAAGTTTCAAAACTTGGCATTCTATTAAATGTCCTTTGACCAGTAGCTGGCCACCTGGAGTGCCCCTGGTGTTGCTATAAGAAGGTCCTTCATTGTGCATGTGGCAGGGCTCAGGTTGCATTGTAATAGGTGATCTGTGGTTTGCTCTTCTCCACACTCACATGTTGTGGATTCCACTTTGTGGCCCCATTTCTTAAGGTTGGTTCTTCATCTTGTGGTGTCAGAGCTCAGTCTGTTAGCACCTTCCAAGTCTTCTGTGTGCCCAGGAGGGAGTCTTTCGTTTGTATCAGCCATGGCTTAAGGTTCCGGGTTTCAGTCTGCCTCTTTTGGACTCTTGCTTGCTGAGGTGTTCCTGCAAGAATCTCTGTAAATCTTAGAAAACTATTTCTTTATTTAAGGTGTTGGTGTGCTGCCTGATATCTAAACCAGGGATGGGCCAGGGATGTCACTGCCTTGGTCCTTTCATTATTGGCTGCTACTTCCCAGTGGATGTCAAAAGGTGCAGTACTGCCCAATGAAACCTGCTGAGGATGAGGAGGCGCTAAAAGTGGGGCTCCAGTACTTGACACAGGGCAAAAGAGGAGGTGAACATAGTGATATTCTTGACTCAACATGGCCAGTTTCTTATGCTTGAACGTTCACTTTCCACCTCCAAGGGAACTGAGACTGGATTCAAATCTCTTTAATGTGGCGTTGCCAATGAATACTGACAGATGTTTGGTGTCTGGACCGTGCAGATAGAGGAGATGAAACATCTGGCACTTTCCTCTTTCACATAAGAGGACCAAATTGTGTATTCTGCCATGCATGTGTGTGAATATTGGGGATTGTTCTCAATTTACTGGTTATTTTCAGCTTGCGGGAAGGCAGAGAAGTCAAGGATTTTGGCTGAATATGGACAAATAGAATATGGCCAAAGACGTGGACCTCAGCTGTAGCTGACAGAAGCATTCTGCTGGAAAGGAACTCTTGGAAAGGATATAAAGGAAGCACGGGGTCGAATGGGTTTGTTGCATTTCCCGGGAAGCATTTAGGTGATAAGACTAAAGTTAAAAACACAGGCCAGCTTTGGCTTGACATCAGAGCATATTGTGAACCTGACATGCTTAAACAACTTAGTTCTGGTGACTTTGGAAACTTATTGGAAGGCAGAAAGATTAGCTGAATCCATTTATTTTAAATGGCCATTTCCTTACTTTAAATAATTTATCATACAATAATTTAATATAGAAGCACCCTCCTGATGCTATTAAATTAGCCATGATGGCTAGAGATAATTGAGTTTGGGATCAAATACCATCGGGGGGGGGGGGGGGGAGGGAGGGGAGATCTCCACTTCTGAAATCCATAAAAAGCTGGCATGTTTAATAACTGTAGCCATTGATGAAGGATATTTTAGCTAGCATTACCTAGGACTTTTATGTCTTTGAGTAATATCATTGTTGGTAGTAAAATTATTGTCTGATGTTTATTTATTTATTTAATTACAGTATTTATATTCCGCCCTTCTCACCCCGAAGGAGACTCGGTGTTGGGGTTCAGGCTGTGTGTGAACCTGAACCTGATTCTCTGATTGTATTTCCTGATGCCAATGTAGATGTCAATGTGAATTCTGAAGCCAATTTAGATGATGATGGTTTGAGTAGTGAAAATCCTACAGCCTTGGAAAGTGAAAGTCAAGATTCACATGAAAACATGCATTCCGAGCCGAGCGGAGACGTTTCACTCCCTTTTCCTCCCAGTCTTAGTTCTCCAGAGAACCTGACACCTGGTCTGCCTAATGAGGATAGGCGGGGGCAGATTTGGCAGAGCCGGGGAGAAGCACAAAGTTTACGTAGGTCAGCTAGATTGAGAGAAATGCAAACAAAAACTTCAGGCATGTCTCGCAATAGATTTCTCGGCCTTAAGTATGCCTGGCCTGAATGCAGCTTCAGACCAGGCATCATTCCAGATTCATGTGCAAGCTTTTGCAGGTCTCCTGATTCAAGTGGCGTTGTTTCTCGGAGGTTTTCTAGTTGTTCCAAGTACGGTTAGTGGATTGCTAACAGGTTCCAGGATTCAGCAGTCTTGCTGTGGATTTTATTATCTTGTTTATGGACATTTCTTGTTGCTGATTTTTACTGTGACTTTTTACCTTTGCATATTTCCTCTATTTTGTATTCATCTTTCATCAATAAAGAAGGATTGTTTTCCTGAAGTCAAGTGTGGTGGATTGTTGTCTGAGGGTCCAGTTTCCTGCTCTGGGTTGCAACACTCGGGGCGGATTACAATTCACATATACATGGCAGACATTCAATGCCATAGACATACAATATATATATAGACAGACACAGAGGCAATTTGACATTCCAGCTTTCAGGCTTCATGAGGGTATGTTCGATTCTGGCCACAGGGGGAGCACTTGTGACACTGAGTCCTTGATGGAGTACTTCCTCATTCTTACATCCACTGCTGGAAGGTTTTATGGTTCCATAAATTAGTTAAATTAGCCTCCCCGCATAAAGTAAAAGGTAAAGGTTTTCCCCTGACATGAAGTCCAGTCGTGTCCGACTCTGGGGGTTGGTGCTCATCTCCCTTTCTAAGTCAAAGAGCCAGCGTTGTCCATAGACACCTCAAAAGTCATGTGGCTGGCATGACTTCATGGAGCGCCTTTACCTTCCCGCCAGAGCCATTTACCCATTGATCTACTCACATTTGCATGTTCCGGCCCAAGATACCTAACTGACCGCCTCTCGGCCTATGAGCCCACAAGGACTTTGAGATCTTCCGGGGAGGCCTTGCTCTCGATCCCGCCTGCGTCACAGGCACGGCTGGCAGGGACAAAAGATAGGGCCTTCTCGGTGGTGGCTCCTCAGCTGTGGAACACCCTTCCCGTAGACATCAGGCTAGCTCCCTCCCTGTTGATATTTCGCAGGAAACTAAAGACCTGGCTGTTTAAGAAGGCATTTGAACAAGAAGTGCAATGATTGGTAATTTGATCATAGGAATGGAACAACGGAAATGATACCGGATTGTGGGCTTGACGATGAGACGACACGGAATGGCTTTTGTAGTAATGTTGATGTTTTTGATGAGGATGTTTTTTGATAATGATGAATTGTGGATTATTTTACACTATGTCTTGTATTTTGCACCTGTTTTTCTATGTTGTACACCGCAGTGAGTCTCCCCTGGGCTGAGAATTGCAGTGTATAAGCGAAGTAAATAAATAAATAAATAATTTTTCTAATTGCTAGGTTGACAGAAGCATAAAGCGGTACCTAAATTTCCTACTTGACAGATGGAACTGTCTTTCAGGCAGCATATGTCAACAGCGAACTAGAATATTAATGGTCGGGAGCTCACTCCAACCCAGGCTGGCTTTGAACTCGTGACCTCTCAGTCAGTAGTGATTTAAAGCAGCTGGCTACTAACTAATTGCGCCACAGTTTGGTCTTGTTCAAGTTCATTTTTTGAGAACTTCGGAGAGTTGAGAGTAACTACCAATATGAAAGCAGTGGGGAGTATTTTATTCTACACAACTCAGTACAAATCATTATTGTGCAATTTTATCTTTGGACAGGTATTCTTAAGGCAGCAATTCTCTTTTTAGAGAATTCTTTAAACTTTCTGCCATAAAACTAATGTAACTTCAGGCCCCATGTAGTCATTTTTCATGAAAAAATGTGGAAAATAACTTTGTGTGATTGCTAAAAGGCCATGAGGCCAATGATATAGTATCTGTTTGATATATGGAAGGTCTGCAGATTTAGTCATTACAATTTCCATATAGATAGAAAGATTGGAGGAAAATATCCACCTACTGTCTTGGAGAGTGGCTGCCCGCTGGGCAGCGAACCAGGCGAGATGAATCAACCGACTGACTTAGTAAAGGGCAGTTACTTGTAGCATAATATTACCAGGAAACTCTTTTGTGTTGGATTATTCACTCAAAATTCACCTTAGGTGTTGCCATTATTTTAAGCCAGAAGTGGGGATCCTGTAGCCCACCAAACAACTCCCAGCCTTTGTTGACATTTGGCTCTCCTGCCCAGAATTGCTGGCAGTTGCTTTGTAGAAACATCTGTATAATCCTCATTTCTTTTTTGGGTAGTAACGCATTTTGCAAATATCATGAACAGCCAAAAAGGCAAATCAATGGGTCAGAGAGCAAAGCAAGGCTGGGCTATCACCAGAAGCCAAGATGAATAATCTGGGGACACTGTGCTTTGAACACATCATGAGACATCATGACTCAATGGAAAAGCAATAAGGCTTATTAAAACGGAAGGAAGTACTGAAGAGGAAAGGCAAGCAGACCAGATTATAGAGCAGTGGTTCCCAACCTGTGGTCCGTGGATCACTAGTGGTCCGCAAGAACTAAAATATGGTCCATGGCCTCACTGTTACTACACCATTGCAACGAGAGCGCCTGGTCTTGCAAAACCCTCTTATCGTGCCAAGGCTTATTAAATATAGTTTTCTGTGGGCAAGCAGATGGCAACTACTGGGTGGCATATGTTCTGTATCAGAAACTAGAGCTGATGTGGCCTATCCAATGCAGTTTTCTGAATCAGCACTCCAAATAACCAAACCAAATCTAAAGTTGAGCAAAAACTAATTTTGGTACTAATGTTGGAAGGAGCCCCCAGTGGTACAAAGGGTTAAAAGCCTGCGCTGGCAGGACTGAAATACTGACAGGTCGCAGGTTTGAATCTGGAGAGAGTGCGGAGGAGCTCCCTCTATTAGCTCCAGCTCCCCATTGCGGGGACATGAGAGAAGCCTCCCACAAAGATGTTAAAAATCAAAACATCTGGGCAATGTCCTTGCAGATGGCCAATTTTCTCACACCAGAAGCAACTTGCAGTTTTTCAAGGCACTCCTGACAAAAAAAACTAAACTAATGTTGGAGAGTGGACCTTGGTCTAAGTGGTCCCTCGTCAAAAAAATATGGGAACCACTGTTATAGAGTGACTCAGTAAAGGAAGATACAGCCTTAAGTTTGGGAGACCTGAGCAGGGCTCTTGGAGGTCTTTCATTCATTGGGTCCCCAGAAAGTGAAGGTGTCTTGAAGGCAACTGGAAAAAAAGTGCTAAGAGGGGTGAGTTTCTGCAAGGTCTAGCTCTCCTTCTTAAGGACATTAGTGACCTGTATGGTGGCATGGAAGAGAAGTCAGGTCTCCAATAGCTAGCTATTAAACATAGTATGAAAGAGGAACTTCTGCATACGAGTTACACCTGTTGAATTCTTACAGCTATTAATGTACAAGAGCCTGTTCTCATATTTTCATGATGTTACCCAAGAATTTGAGACAGACTGTTGTTAGCAGGGGACAGAATATCAGCTGCTGTAGCAGTCTGGAGTGGGTTACTATTTTACTGAAATATCAGCTGTTGCTTTTGTTAACTTATATATCCTTAAAAGCGATGTATAAAACAAAGCTATCTCGCTGATCAGCTGGCTGCAATGAGATATTTCATGAACGCAAGGACATAATTATTAGACGCAGAAAATAATCTCTCCACTACCCACTTCATTACGGCACCAACTGTGAATGTGGGCAAGAGTAAGGAAAACCTTCTGGCTACTCATGATAGGAGGAAGCAGCGGAAGCAGAAGCTGGACATCTGTGACCTAGAATAACAGATTCCATTTTATTTGCTCCAAGAACCAGGAGTACCTCAGCTTCTGTAAATTTCCACCTGTCCTTGTGGGGACTCAGATCCAGAAGCAACAGGGTAAAAAAAGCTGATTTGAAGACTTAGTAAAACTCATGAGATGCAACTGCAAGCAAGACACAAAATAATGACAAGTCAGGAAAAACCAAGAGTCCGCATTGTAATAAAAATGCTTTGAAAATAACCTGCTTCATTGCTGCCCAACAATCTAATAAATAAAACAGAAAGGGTTCGGGATGGGCATCTGATTAGTCTGCTGCCAAAACAAAAAGCACAGCTTGGAAAAGTCATTTTAGATTGCAACCTGTGGCCAGAGGAAGACTGGCCAACAACCATGTTGATGGACACATGTTGGGTTTTATCATTTAAAAAATGCCTTCCCCTGCCAAAACTCTGCTGCAATTTATTTATTGTGTCAGAAGCGAATTGAGAGTACAGTTAAAATGTATTTAAAACACAAAGGAAGTAAAAAAACTTGGCATTATGCTAAATTTCCTTTTACCAGAAGCTGACCACTTGGAGAGCCTCTGGTGTCACTGTGAGAAGGTCCTCCATTGTGCATGTGGCAGGGCCAGACTGCATTGTAGTAGGTGGTCTGTGGTTTGCTCTCCTCCACACTCACATGTCATGGACTCCACTTTGTATCCCCATTCTTAAGATTGGCTCTGGATCTCGTGGTGCCAGAGCACACCCTGTTCAGCACCTTCCAAGTCACCCAGTCTTCTGTGTGCCCAAGAGGCAGTTTCTCATCCAGCTTCAGCCATGGATTGAAGTTCCAGGTTTTAGCCTGCCATTTTTGGATTCTCATTTACTGTGGTATTCCTGTATGTCGAACTTAGGAAGCTGTTTCTTTATTTAAGACATTGGCATGCTGGCTGATATCCGAACAGAGGATGGGCCGGAAATGTCAATGCCTTGGTCCTTTAATTATTGGCTGCTACTTCCCGGTGGAAGTGAGGTGGTGCAATACCAGCTAAACAGTATAATTTCTCCAGTGGTGTCAGGCGTAGACATCTTGTCATAGTGTGGCACGTCTTATTAAGAGCCACAGACACTGTTTTAGTGTGATGAGATGTACTCCACACTGGGCATGCATACTCAGCAGTAGAGTAGCAAAGCACAACATCAGATGTCTTCACTGTGTCTGGTTGTTATCCCCAGGCTGTGCCAGTCAGCTTTTGTGTTATTTCTAGCACCACTTTTTGCTTGATATTCAAGCAGTGCTACATATAAATCAGAACATGGTCCAGAGTGACTCCAGGTATTTTGGTGTGCAATGCTCCAGTGGGATTCCTGTTGTAATGAGAAGCAGGCTGCATATGCTATGGCAACAGGGCAGGGCCCATGTTCCTTTGGGCCGTGAGTGGGAAAGAAGGGCAGATATTCTGACTCACCGCTTTATCAGCCAGTGGTTGTATCTGGTTGCTCCTGACACGATAAATAAATAAAAAGCCAGTGGTTTACCAGAAAATCTCATTGCCATCCTTTGTGGTTTCTTTAATATCATTCCATGAAAGCATCACAAAAGAGAAGACTGAGCACTGACAGCCCTCTGGATTCTGATGCAGTGCCGATTCCAACATTCATGACAACAGGCCATGTTGTTAGGCCTGGTGGGAACTGGAGTCCAACAAAAGTCATACTGCCACAGGTTTCCCAGCTCCACCATTGGATAAAGCAATGGAAAATGGGATAGAATAAAGAGGTAGATAAAAGCTGGAGGTAAAATACTTTTATTGCACTGAAGATACAGTAAATATTCATGCTCCTTCTTCCAAGCCATTACTAGTTTCATTTTGGATGGGAGCAGATAATCTGCTCTGTTTTAAGACTCAACATTGAATTCAGTGGTGACCATCTGAGGCATAAAGTAAGGTTGAACCCCACTACTCTAGAAATCATGTCCTCTCATGTTCACATATGGCCAGTGTTAATAATAATAATAGTAATCATCATCATCATCATCATCATCATCATCATCATCATCTTTATTTATACCCTGCCACCATCTCCCCGATGGGGACTCGGAGCGGCTTACAGGTGAAACAGCAGACAAGAACTGCAGGAAATAATATTGTTCTAATATGGGCAAAAGAATCCGGAGTGAACAGTAGGTTAGTACTATAACTCAAAAGTTACAGAAGCACCCTCCTGTTGTTACTTTTGGATCTTATGACATATTCACCAGGACACACAAACAGCAGCCACCTCATTCATTTTGGTGTTGCATTCAGTTTTACAATACCGACTGCCCTGCAGTAACATGTAATGGTAAATTTTGGGAAAGTGCTGTTTTCCTTCTCTCTGTAGGGCGAAAACATACTTGATACATGGCTCCTTTGATGAAACTCCCCTAAAAGTGCAGGCCCCTGCAGCCTCAGAATAGCCAGCAATGAACAAGATTACATCTGCTTACAGTTACAAGTATATTCTTTAGAGAAAAGGACTATTTACATGCACATACACGCATTCATAAGACGTATAGGCCGAACTCAGGTATAAAGGTACCCTCTATGGTAGCAGAACACAATTTTAGTGTATTTGAGGATGAGGTAGTAGAGGTGTCTTACTTTCAAATTTAATCGCTCATCATTCCTGGCATTCCCGTTGCATACGAAAATATCTAGACTGCTGGCTATGAACACCATGGCTATGAACAACAGCAGCGGTATGGTCCAGTAGAATACAGTATTAGGACTTCAAACCAGGGTCTATTTATCTAACCATTTAATCTGTAATAAGCCCTGCAGTCTGGGTGCCAAATCTTGCAAGAGAAGATATTATAGAAAGGTGCCCCAGAACATAAACAGAATGGCTTTTCCTAAAAAGCTAAATCATTGCAAGACAATATAGAAAGGTGCCCCTGAACATATACAGAATGGCTTTTCCTAAGAAGCTAGCTCAGGCATGGGCAAACTTTGGTCCTCCGGGTGTTTTGGACTTCAACTCTCACAATTCCTAACAGCCGGAATTGTGAGAGTTGAAGTCCAAAACACCTGGAGGACCAAAGTTTGTCCATGCCTGAGCTAGACCATTGCTTGACATTAATGCAGCATTCTCAGTTCTCATGATCTTTTTAAGCAAGTAAAACAATAGCTCAGCGTGCAGCATGCTCTTGAAGCTCCACAGTGTATGCCACACACTTCAAAGTGCAATAGAATAATTTTAAACTTTTCTTATCTTTTTACAAAAAAATAACCCAGCAGGAAAGCAAAGGGTATTTTAAAAAAAGCATCTTGCTTCAAATGCAAGAGATTTCATTGTATGGTGTTATTTCTGTGTTCAAACATAAACAGTGCTTTAAGACAGTTTTATCCCTCATTCCTCAGAGAAAAGAAGCCACAGCCACAGCATGGAATATACATGCTTTGCAAAAAGAAGGGAAACGTTAAAAGCAAGATTCCCCTTCCCCTAACACACACACTTGCCCAAACAGTTGCGAGTAAGGTGCAATATGGCTCAGAGAGTTGCATGCTTGTGTTTCAAGAGATGAGTTCTTAAGGGCGATGTGCATCCAGACAACTAAACAAAAACCCTGGAGTTTCTGGGTTATCTGTGCAGCATCAACAATTGTGGCCCTGGATTCGCTTCCACAATCCCTTGCCCTAATAAGTCTTCTTGTGCTCATGCCTTCTGGACATGCGATATTCAGGATTAAGGAAAATGCCAGGAGCCAGATCATCTGGAACACAAAGTGCTGGTTGGAACCATCGTAGGGACCTCCTTCCCAGTCACACAGGATTGGGGCTACTTGTGGGGGGACCTGCACCCCCGATTCCCAGTTCCCTGAGATGCTTGCAGGCACGTTCAGCACTAAAGGCTACATGCAACCCGGCTTTGAGGTGTAGCCAAGCCTCAACCTCTTCTCTCAGCCACTCAACGGTTTTTGAATCTAGAGAGACAGAAAAAGACAGTCAGAAGGCCTGTTTGAACATCAGAGATTGGAGGTGGCTCAATTCCCTTCCTGAAAAAACAAGGTTGAGCCCTACCTGGGTTTCTCAGCAGGGCCTTCTGATTCTGTTGCTGAAGCTGGTGGAGGAAACTGTGTGCCAATATCACCTCCTTGGTGTGCTCTTCCTGGGCACGCAGGGTAAGGGCATCCAGAAACTCTGAATTGTTGGATGTGCTACGGTAGTACAACATATGCACCAACTCAAGGGAGTGAATGTTTCGCCGCTGGCCAAAGACCTTGAGGGAAAAAATGAGAGAGGGTGCAGGAATCTCCCATTTCACCAAAAGCCAAGTCTCCAGAATGGGAGGGCTTGCACAGGAAATATACCTATAACAAAAAGGTATATCTCCTGTGCAGTAGGACACATATGTCAGAAATATTAAATGTTAACTAGGTATTTTTTGATTTCAAAAGTGTGAGTTAGTAGGTCGAAGCCTGTTAGAGTTAGTGAGCCAAATCTAGTGTCATCCTGAAGAGAGTGAGTAGGCCGAAGCCTGTTAAGAGTTTGTAGACCAAAGCTGGTGTCGTCCTGAGGAGAGTGAGGTAATCTTCAGTGAGAGAAGCCCCGGGTTAAAGGCCTCTTGTGTAAAGCTCATGTGTCAAACTCCAGTATAAAGACTGCTGTGTGTAAAAAGCTACTGTGTGAAGCTCCAGATTAAGTTTGGTGTGAGAGAAGGCTCTGTGGGAGCGAAGCTGTTTATCTGCATGAGGAAGAAGCCCAGCATGGAAGTTAAAAAGGAAATATAAAAAAATATAGCAACTATATTTACTACAAAGAAAAGCCTCCTTTGGAAGAGATAACATTAGTCTGTATGTTTTTGTCCTTTTTATCACTTTGGACTACTGGTGCTGGGTCATGTTGCTGCTAGTAAGTTACTCTGCTGTACATTTATGAGGAGGGTCTTTTGTTAATAAGCCCATTCACCCAACAACATAGATACTTGTGTGTCATAGTGACAGTTGAAGGAAGTGCTTATTGTAATTTCTAGGTGAAGTGCCCATTAATCCTATGGCAGGATGGATGGATATGTTTTGCAAAAGACACATTGAGGAAAGGAATACAATACATTATTAAGAGAAGATGTAGTTAGAGATTTTAGACAAACTGATCAGCCATCTCTTGGGAGTGCTTTAGTTGTGGAGTCCTGCATGGCAGGGAAATGCATGAGATGGTCCTTGAAAACCTTCCAAGTTTGTGATCTTTGAAAACTGTTAACTGACACTCCTCTTGTTGTCCTTTTGCATTGGCATTCAACTTTGTACTTACTACATGCTTTCCATGATTTTGCTAGCAAAGTGCCCATCAATATGAGGAATAGGAAGAGGCAATGCTTGTTATTGCAAAAAACCACATTGTGGAATGAGAGTGCAACACACTGCAGGGAGAGAAGTGTATTTAGAGCAGTAGTTCCCAACCTTTGGTCCTCCGGGTGTTTTAGACTTCAGCTCCCACAATTCTTAACAGCTAAAAAGATGGCTGGGGTTTCTGGGAGTTGAAGCCCAAAACAACTGGGGGATCAAAGGTTGGGAACCACTGCTTTAGAGAGGAAAAAGTAAGATAGAAATAACAATAAGGTCTATTGCAGTTTCTCATTTTAACTTTGTTTTTTCTGCACTGGTCTCCAACTTTTAAAAGTCTGAATGAAAATGCATGTGCATTTCTGCAAGCAGCCATTTTTAACATGATGCTGGTTTGTACAGTTTTGTCTCACAAGCTTACATTTTCTCTCAATGCATGCATATCTGCAGGAATGTTTTGTTCAGAGAGCAGCACTTAGAAGTACAAAGGATGAAGGATAATTACCTTCTAGTTACCAAAATCTGAATGAAACAAATTCAAATCCCCTCCAAAAATAAACCCCCTCCAAAATCAGATGTCAACTTTTAGAAATTTCCATTTTTGATTTTTCAGCATTGCTGCAGAGTTCTGCATGGGGTTTTATCTATGAGAAATTTGAAGAAAGCAAATTGACACTCAGAACTCCCCATATTGCTCATCCCAGCCCTGGGGAATGTCAATGGATAGAGGCTGGGAAAATGAATACTTGGGATGATTACAACTCTGAATGCTTCATTCCTTTGAGGCAACACTGGTTGGGGCACTCTCTGAGTGGTAACGCAAAAAGGCAATTGTGCCATGCTCTAGTTAAGGATATACTTACCTTCCAAGCACGGAAGGCCATTAGAGCAGCAAAGAAAATCAGCAGTGTGGTTGTGCCGATCTTTAGGTCAGAAAGCACCACCATCCCAACATTGACAAAGACAGCCAAGCCGCTCACAATGAGCATGGTGTTGAGAAGGGCCCTGTAGAAGATGGAGGTGCGGACTTTGACAGCCGGCAGCAACTGCTCCAGGCCTTCCAGGGGAATGTCCTTAAAGCATTTCAGCATCAAGTGGGCATTCTTAATCCGTGCAGCCACCACCACCCGTTTGAAGTATTGCCTAGATGGGGAGAGAAGAAAGGGTAAGAGCACCAGAACACAAACAATACGTGAAATGATCCATTTTTTTTTAAAAAAGACTCCAGTCATGTTAAGCATCCCAGATTATTCAACTAGAAACTGATTTCTGATCAAAACATACTAGTTCAAAAAAGCAGAATTTATATTTGTCCCTGAGAGTAAGTAATCCTAGGGTTTCTACAAAGAGAAATCCCAGGTATTATGAAGTTTTTCTGAAGAGTGTACTTCTTTGTATCCCACTTTTCCTCACAAAGAGCTCGGTATTATTTAGTATTCATAAAATGCAATCCACAGCTTCAAAAGGCTCTCATGGACATTATCTTAGTAATCCTCACAAGCCCATATTCAGCTGCCTTTCTTCACTGTTCAGCTACAAGTCATGCCAAAGCAATAGACAAGGCATGGCACAAGGCTGCAGAACAACAGGGGAAGGCACACTTTGCATGTAGGAAGATACCAATCCTGTGTATCTCCAGCAAAAAAGAGGTGAGATATGGCCAGGAACAACAGAGAGCAATTGCCACTTATCAACTTTAGGATTTTGAAAAACAAAACAAAACATATTATACGACTGTCTACAATGTCAAGGCCCCCTGGTGGTGCAGCAGGCCAAACTGCTGATCTGCTGAATTTGCTGACCAAAAGGTTGGCAGTTTGAATCTGGGGAGGAGGTGAGCTCCCGCTGTTAGGCCCAGCTTCTGCCGACCTATCAGTTCAAAAACATGCAAATGTGAGTAGATCAGTAGGTACCACTTCTGCAGGAAAGTAACAAGCAGTCATGCTGGCAACATGACCTAGGAGGTGTCTATGGTCAACACCGGCTCTTTGGCTTAGAAATGGAGATGAGCACCACCCCCCAGAGTCAGACATGACTAAATGTCAGGGCAAACCTTTACCTTTTACAATGTCAAATGAGTTGAATATTTAAACAAGAGGGAAAGGTTCCTATGCATGTGGCTGGCTTAGACTCTGGGCAGTTCTCTCACTGCCTTTCTTTAATCCAACCTACAGTCTGAGTCTTGTGGGAAATAGGACAAATCTATGTTTTTCAGTAAATGTCTAAAACATACCAAGACAGTACAGCAGAAGGGTGCTCATTCGCACAGATTTTCATCACAGAGCAATTCAGTCTCTGTGTTGCTGCCAAACAGTAATCTGTGGACGACAGATTATGGACAAAGATCTCAAGGTTGCAAAAGATACCAGGGAGACAATTTTTCTTGCCTGTCTGCTGGAATCCGAGTCGTGCCAAAGAATCCCCTCTTTGGGAGTGGAATGGTTGTTGACACACGCAGAGGTCCTGTCCGCTGGCCAAGAGCCCAGAATCTCATGTATTCATACTGATCCAGATTCACTGTCACCTGCAGAAAGGAAGTCAGGCCTGGCATAAAAATACAATTGCTGTTAGAAACAAGGGTTCTCAGCAGTTTCTTTCATACCATACAATTGAAGCACTTCAACAGCACTTCAAAAGCCATGGAATCCAGGGATTTGTAGGTAGTTTTTTTTCAGATTTTTCAAGTTCTTAGACACAGAGCTAGAGTTCCATAAGATGCAGTTATGTCAGTTAAAGTGTTATCGAAGTGCTGCAGTTGTGCAGTATGAAAGAGAAGCTATTTTCATTCACCATTGTGAAGGGTGTTCCAAGCCTAATGTGAATGTCTTTTCCCCAGTTTGTTTATCTTTTATGTTATTTTTTTCTGACATAAAAGTTCAAACCCAACAATGTATGAATGATGAGAAAAACAAACTTTGTCCATAAAAATAGCAAGGAAACAAACTGCAAGGACAACAAAGCCCAATGACTTATAGAAAAATAAAGAAATGGCTGAGCAGTGATAAACCATAGAATGTTGGGCACTTTGGGAAATTTTGTGGATTGCTGGACGATAGTCTTTTGGCCTTTTCCAACAGAGTAAAACAAAAATTAATGTATGCACATAGCTCTTATTATTTCAGAGCTGTGCTGTTATCTAGGATTCAAGTAAACGTGAAAAGCCTTTGATTCAGCTCTGCCCACACCTATTTTTGTGTGTAAAATACTAGGTGTGGTAGGTTACATTTCAGAGGAAGGAACTGGCAAAACCACCTCTGAATATCCCTTACCTAAGAAAACCCTGTTAAAGTAATGTAGTTGCCACGTTGACAGGTATCTTGAATACACACATATTATTCACTAGTCAGACGATTCCAATGTTTACCAGAGTAATGCGAGTGGGTTTACATTGTGGGAAGAATTCCACTTCAAATAGGAGAGATCTGGAGACCAAAAGTGAATTTTAAGGATTTTGATCCAGGTCTGGAAATGGAGTCAACTGGCCTGGCCTACACAAGCAGCAGAATGTAGCCTGAAGTGATACAGTCCTTCAACCAGAGCCTGGAAAGCTACTTCTTAAAAAGTAAAAGTTTACATAATTCATTGCTTAAGGTATCAAATAGTAACTAATTATTTTTATCATTAGGCATTTTTAAAAATCAGCGTATTATAGTGATATTTTCTTTTTTTAAAGCTGTTGAGGCCAATAAAAGAAAGACATAAAATGAAAAAATCACTTCCACTCTCAAACTTTTTCTAGAATGCATAAAGTAACCCTTTAAGGCCAAGTTTTAAAAAGCTAACTAGAAAATGTTATTTCCCTCCTTCAACATATCTCTGACATTGTATCCATTCATTATACGATATTTGAACCATGGCTCTGTTGGTGGTGACTATTTACCTTGTAACTAATTACATCACAAATCCGCATGTCACTGCCTCTTGAACTTTGTTCCCACCTCGATTATACACGGATGGTTTCCTTCAAGTCGTAGCGTGCTATAGTAATGAAGATGTGGCTTTCCGCAAACAGGCCTCACCTGGACAATATCCTGAGGATGGTGGACCACAAGGGCATAAGCCAATGTTTCGTCTGACAATCTGTTGAAGTTGGCCTGATCCAACAGAGGTTCCATCTTGGCTAAGACCTCCTGTTCAGTTGCTAACCGCTCAGCATCTGTCAAAGATAATTCCTGTAATGTGTCCCGGTCAGGATTAATAGGTGCGTAGAGCATCTGGGAATTGGGAAAAATACATAGCAGAAAAATACATATGTTTTTCTAGCTTCACTCTTTTGACAGATCTATATTATAGCCCATATGTGGCACTTTCAATCCCTAGCCTGCTCATTCAACCATGCATTCAGTTCTCTGTCAGTCCAGTTTGTAGAAGCCGCATCCTCTTCCACTAGGATAGTTTGGGGAGGGGGGGGGAAGGGCTAGTATATTATTGGCTAATGTGATGTAGTGGCTTGAGTAATGGATTAGGACTTTGGGAGAAGTTGGCCTGATCCAACAGAGGTTCCATCTTGGCTAAGACCTCCTGTTCAGTTGCTAACCGCTCAGCATCTGTCAAAGATAATTCCTGTAATGTGTCCCGGTCAGGATTAATAGGTGCGTAGAGCACATCTCCAAAGGTCCACATCTCCATTCAGCCATGGAAGCCTATTCTCCCAGCTACAGAAAAAAAGCAACAGTAAATCTCTTCTGACATTAAAAAAAACTTCTTGCTATTAAAAAGCCTCTCTAAATTGTAGTTTACCTGAAGACACATAGCAACAATACAAGAACCCCACAACATCTAGTTTGAACTGAGTTGGAGGCCACTTGAATGCTGAATTACTAGTGCATTTAATACCAATCATGACATCCCTTCTAAGTTCCATTACAACTATTTCCCCTTAAACTTTTACACACAGAAGAACAATTAATTTAGAAACACCACTAATGTTTGCCATTACCGTTAACTGGTCTCGGACAGAGTGGTAATGGTGTAGAAGAGATGAATCCACAAGAGAGACAAACGACAGGAACGATTCTCGATCTGTGTGGCTAGAGGAGTGGAACTCCTGGCAGGAGGAGAGAGAAAAAACAGTACTGTTGAGCCCATAGGAGGTCAGAAGTCAGTTTTATACAGAAAAATTATGTGTGTCATACAGAATTACAGTTGTTTATGTAAAAGAGTGTCTTACGTGGTTCTGAGATATTATGATCTTTGGTGCATTGCCATCTTTCCCACTGCTTAGGAGATCTAATTAAGTAGCATATAAAGCTTATTTTTGCTTAAAAGACTGTCTCATATTAAATGTTTAGGAATCACATTCTCTCTTTTCTGATTTCCATTAAACACAGCAGTACACTAAATGAAAATGTGCGAGAGGACTTCCTTGGTTGGTTGCTCCCAGGCCAAGCAACTCTCTCCCAAGAGAAGCCAGGCTGACCCCCCTCATCGATGTGGGATTATATATTATTCAAAGGGAAAATTCTAAAAACATTAAAACATTAATTCTATTCGATTTTATTTCTTTTTACTGTTAGTTGACTTGAGTGTTACTTTTGGCATTCGTAATACAGAAAGTGCTCCTTATCTGAGTTTTGGATACCTTGGAGATGAGGGCTCAAGTCTAAATATGAAATTCATTTCTGTTTCATATACTTCATATAAACAGAGCCTGAAGATAATTTTATAAAAATATTCTTGTTAATTTTGTGCATGAAACAAAGTTTGTGTACACTGGCCCACCATAAAGCAAAGGTTTCACCTTTGGAATAGTTTGGATTTCAGAATTCCAGCTAAGGGATCCCCAACTTATAATTTTTCTCCTGAAGGCTCCTTGTCAATTAGAACATTTAAAAAAGTATACAGAATTATAGAATCATAGAGTTGGAAGAGACCTCATGGGCTATCCAGTCCAACCCCCCTGCCAAGAAGCAGGAAAATCACATTCAAATTCCCCCCGACAGATGGCCATCCAGCCTCTGCTTAAAAGCCTCCAAGGAAGGAGCCTCCACCACACTCCGAGGCAGAGAGTTCCACTGCTCAACATCTCTCTCTCAGTCAGGAAGCTCTTCCTAATATTCAGGTGGAATCTCCTTTCCTGTAGTTTGGAGCCATTGTTCTGTGTCCTCGTCTCCAGGGTAGCATAAAACAAACTTGCTCCCTCCTCCCTATGACTTCCTCTCACATATTTATACATGGCCATCATGTCTCCTCTCAATCTTCTCTTCTTCAGGCTAAACATGCCCAGCACTTATTCCCAATTGGACAGATAACAACTTATCAGATAAAAACTTATTGTTTTTACTTCTGTGTGAATTGCTGGCAGCTAGTTTTATCTACAGGTGTTTTGTGTTTTAAAATTGAGCAATTTTATGTTATGTGTGTTGGTAGTGGTTGTTGTTATAATTTTATGTGTTATTGTTTTAAACTTATGTACCATTTTATTGTATATGCTGCACCTTGGAGTGCCTTTGTAAACCACCCAGAGTCCCTTTGGGGAGATGGTGGTGGGATACAAATAAAGTTGTTATCATTATTATAATTACTATTATCATTACTTGACTGTCTCTAAAGTCAATGGACTCTCAATCTGCTTTGGTCATCTAATAGAAATCAAACTCTTTTTCATTGATTTTATTTAATATAACAAAACACGTGGCACTCAAGAAGTGTCAAAAAGGAGGTGCTTATTACTCCTGTTCTCAAACTGAGTACCAGAATGTTTCTGATTCTAGGATGGAGGTAGCTTTGATGGAGAAGGAATGAAAGGTATGTAAGGCAGTGATGATCAGTTAAAACACCTTTTGCCCCAAAGTAACATGTTTCTGGATATGCATCTGAATAAAACATGGAGAGCAAAAAAGAATTCATTTATTTCTCACCAACAATTTGTGCTAACTATGGAAAGCAGCAACACTTCCTGGTTGCTAGCAATTATTTTCCAATTTTGGAAGCAATTCCAAAATTTCATTCATTCTGTCGAAGACCTTACAGCTTCAAAGGCCAGAAAACTAAGGAAACACTGAAATAGGCCACTTCTACACTATTGAACGAATGCACGTCATGGCTCGACACTATGGAATCCTGGGAGTTGTAGTCTGGTGGTGAACTAGCATTCTTTGGCTACAACCCCATTATTCCATAACAGTGAGCCATGGTGGTTAATGTGGTATCAAACGGTATTCATTCAATCCACTATGGGTGAGTCTACACTAGAGAATGAACACACAGCTTTTTTTTCCATGTCAAGAGTGACTTGAGGAACTGCAAGTCGCTTTTGGTGTGAGAGAATTGGCCATCCGCAGGGACGTTGCCCAGGGGACGCCCAGATGTTTTACCATCCTGTGGGAGGCGTCTCTCATGTCTCCGCATGGGAAGGTGGAGCCAACAGATGGGAGCTCAACCTGCTCCCCAGATCTGTACCGCCAACCGTTCAGTCAGCAGTTCAGCCAGCACAATGGTTTAATCCACTGCACTATGGGGGGCTCTATGCAATGGAAATCTCAGAGGCCAGTCAGTCAGCAGTTCAGTCAGCAGCGAGTGTGGAGAAGAGCAAACCACTGACCACCTGCTGCAATGCAACCTGAGCCCTGCCACATGCACAATGGAGGACCTTCTTGCAGCAACACCAGAAGCACTCCAAGTGGCCAGATACTGGTCAAAGGACATTTAACCAACTACCAAACTCACAAGTTTTGTATTTTGTCTGTTTGTTTTGCTTTGTTCTGTTAGAAATGTAATATAATGGACTGGTTGCTCTGACACGACAAATAAATAAATAAATAGCCAGCACAATGGTTTAACCCACTGCACTATGGGGGGCTCTATGCAATGGAAATCTCAGAGGCTATAATTTTACAAGATCTACAAATCCCAGAATTCCATAGCATTGAGCTATGGCAGCTAAAGCGATGACAAATGGCATTAAGTCTCCAATGCAGAGTTCTTAGCTTTGCATTTCCACATGTTCACATTTCCAGAATCCGCCAGATGTATACCTTCACTAGCGCATCGACCAGTTGGTCCTTGGAAAAGGGGATGTATCGCTCCCGATAATCAATGGCCCAGTCTTGTGGCTCCGTTGGCTTCCACATCTTCCGATATTTCACAATCTTGGAAGCCAGGGAAGCCTTGCCTCGGGCAGGCAAGGTGATAACTCCAGCCCCAAGGGCTAACCGTGCCACACACAGCATTTCTAGGAAAGTCCAAAGGTCAAAATAGTCAGAAAACAGCAGTGTCTCAAAGTATTTGGCGCCCGTGGCCAAAGTTCTCTTAATCATCGACCCTAACTTGCAAGCAGATGCAGCTGTCATAAAGCTTGGCTTGGAGACATTATTGCAGCGCACACGTCCTTCAAAGCAGCCAGATCAGAGGTCATTTAAGGCTGAGCCAAAACAGGAAAACCTGTGATTTGCAAGGCAAAGGACACTTTTGACCAGCCTTTTGCTGAAGCAGCTGTCTCCAAGGGCCCAGGGTTGTGATGCAGCACACAGCCACCCCCCAGAAATCCAGATGGCCCTCTCCCAAAATTGTAAATTAACTAGACAGGATGCAAAGGGTGGAAATTTAAAGAATACATATGCACCAAATTGGTTGGACTGATGAGGCTGAAAAGGCAAATGCTGGCATCCATGTCCCCAACCAACTTACAGATTAAGCAGTTACTTCTTCTTCTTCGGGCAAATAAATATATATATATAAGATTCACCTTCGGCCCGATTAGCCACTGAAAAAGCAACAAGCTCTAACCTTAAAATAGGCAAGGACTATTATTGACTTGTCTGCGCATGCGCACGAGTTCCTGTTTCCCTCTTCCGCCCTTTTCCTTTGATGGCGTTTCATTCGCTCTCCAAAGCGTCTGCCCGCCTTTTCATCCCTTACTGCGCATGCGTGACCGCAAATTCCTTGAGCGCCTTCTGTGTTTACAACTTCTGTGGCTACATTATATTATTAGAGTTCTAAAATACAGATAATAGTTCTTAGTGGATTTAGAGTCTCGTACATAGTGGCACCCTTCTCCTTGAATAGCTCGTCACTCTGTACTTTTACTATCACTATGTTTAAATCACTAGAGTATTAAAAATGCGCAGGCGCAATGCGCTCCTTTTTCTTCCCTGCGTTTTTTTAACACTGCGCATGCGCACAAGTCCTGGATTCTTATCAAAACTAGGTATGGAAATATGCCTACCAAAAAAAAAAATCGTCTCCGTCCGCCGCGCATGCGCAGATCGATCCTGGCCTCGCATGCCCAGAGCGCGCTCTCCCTCCCCTCCCCCCAGCCAGTCTTTAACCGTTATTTTCAACTGCCATCAGAGGCACGTTCTAAAAAGTGACGTAAGCAAGCTGCCAACCAATCAGGCCTCGAGTTCTCTCTCTCGCGCGCGCTCTCTCGCCGAGCGGGGGGAAGGGCGAACTGTAAAAAGGCGGGAAAAATACATGTATGTGTGTTAAGTGGAGTTTCTGAAGGAAGCCATAAGCTGAGAAGCACCAATAACAGTGTAGTGACATTCTGTTTCTCTGGAGTGTGTGTCCAAAGTTAAGCCCCTAGAAGTTACCCTGTGTTGGCCATTTGAAGGACAGCATAGTGTGTATGTACAGGAGGCATGGGCAATTTTGGGCCCTGTAGTTTTGGACTCCAACTCCCACCATTCCTAACAGCCTCAGGCCCCTTCCTTTTCCCCCTCAGCCGCTTAAGCGGCTGAGGGGGAAAAGGAAGGGGCCTGAGGCTGTTAGGAATGGTGGGAGTTGGAGTCCAAAACAACTACAGGGCCCAAAATTGCCCATGCCTGATCTACACTGTATAATATGTGGCAGATCAGGTCCTTGAACCCATCTCTCCCTCCTCTAGGCTCAACACTACACTAATTTGTACTTAAAACAAGAAATAAAAGCACAAGGGATTCACACTTAACCATGGTGTTTAAGAAAGAGACAGGTCACCATGTTACTTCTTCTGTGGTGAAGTAAAAGCGTCCAGCAGAGTGTCTAATTTCTTATCGCCTTGTTGTGAAGACAGAGAAGAAAGGTTCACTCCAGGCCTATTCAGTTGAGATAATGGAAACAGCAGGGATAAACTTTATAATGAGGCCAGGGAACATAACCTGTGTGATATTTCATTGTCTAATGAGGCCTAAGCTGGAAATGCGAAGCTTTCGTGGACATAAATTGTTTTCAAACTGAGGAGAAATGCCAGATTCTTAAGGGAGATGGTTACATTTCGGCATGAAACAAAATAAGTTGATTATGGCTAACTTAGCTACTTGGGGTTCCCAATGAGTGAAGTTATCTTTTAATAAGCTGTTTTCCCTCTTTATCACAATAAATGTTGATTGTAGCTTAACTAGTTAGGTTTCGGCATGAAACAAAATAAGTTGATTATGTCTAACTTAGCTACTTGGGGTTCCCAATGGGTGAAGTGTATCTTTCAATAAGCTGTTTTCCCTCTTTATCACAATAAATGTTGATTGTGGCTGACTTAACTACTTAGGGTTCTCGGTGAGATGTGTCATTCAATACGCTCTTGGCCATGTTTCCTGAGGAAATTCTCAGATTTCTTTACTATGGCATTAGGATTTATTTATTTAGTATCAAAAGCATGACATAAATAAATAAGTTTAAAACTGATAAAATAAAGGGGTCACAATCGGCTAAATGGTTTTACACCAAGAACAGGCAACAGCGACGTTATTGTCTGTATATTGTCAAAGGCTTTCATGGCCAGAGTCACTGGGTTGTTGTAGGTTTTTTTGGGCTATATGGCCATGTTCTAGAGGCATTCTCTCCTGACGTTTCGCCTGCATCTATGGCAAGCATCCTCAGAGGTAGTGAGATGCTTGCTATAGGTGCAGGCAAAACATCAGGAGAGAATGCCTCTAGACCAGGGGTCCTCAAACCAAGGCCCGGGGGCCGGATATGGCCCTCCAAGGTCATTTACCTGGCCCTTGCTCAGGGTCGACCTAAGTCTGAAAGCACACAACAACAACAACAACCCTATCTCATCAGCCAAAAGCAGACTCACACTTCCCATTGAAATTTCTTTAAATTGTTCTTCAGTTTAATTATTGTATTGTTTTAAAGTGTTTTTTGCACTACAAAAAAGATATGTGCAGTGTGCATAGGAATTCATCCATGTTTTTTTTTTTCAAATTATAATCCGGCCCTCCAACAGTTTGAGGGACTGTGACCTGGCCCTCTGTTTAAAAGGTTTGTGGACCCCTGCTCTAGACCATGGCCATATAGCCCGAAAAAACCTACTACAACCCAGTTATTGTCTGTAGTTTGAAACGGTTCTTCCTCTGTGCATGAGGCAGAACATTGTGGGCAAGCATACAGGTGTTGAGTTGTTTGTTATGCTCCACAGTCCACAGGGAACATAGCCTGCATAATGTTTAATTGTCTAATGAGGCCTAAGCTGGAAGCGCGAATCTTTCATGGACATACATTCTAATGCCAATAAATTCTAATGCCATAGTAAAGAAATCTGATGCTGTTTTCAAACAGAGGGAAATGGCAGATTCTTAAGGGAAATTGTTACATTTCAATATAAAACAAAACTTAGACCTCACAACCTCTGAGGATGCTTGCCATAGATGCAGGCGAAACGTCAGGAGAGAATGCCTCTAGAACATGGTCAGATAGCCCGAAAAAACTTACAACAACCCAAAACGTAGCTAACTTAGCTACTTGGGATTCCCAATGGGTGAAGTGTAACATTCAATAAGCTGTTGTCCCTTTTTATCACAATAAATGTTGATTGTGGCTACCTTAACTAATTAGCTTTCTTGGTGAGATGTGTCATTCAATACGCTGTTGTCCCTGTTTTCCATGTTTCCTGAGGAAATTCTCAGATTTCTTTACTATGACATTAGAATTTATTTATTTAGTGTGAAAAGCATTGCATAAATAAATAAGTTTAAAACTGATAAAATAAAGGGGTCACAAGCAGCTAAATAGTTATACACCAAAAACAGGCAACAGTGACGTTATTGTCTGTAGTTTGAAACAGTTATTCCTCTGTGCACGAGGCAGGACATTGTGGCCAAGCATATAGGTGTTGAGTTGTTTGTTCTGCTCTACAGCCCATAGGGAACATAACCTGCATAATGTTTCATCGTCTAATGAGGACTAAGCTGGAAGCGCTAAGCTTTCGTGGACATAAATTGTTTTCAAACAGAGGGAAATGCCAGATTCTTAAGGGAAATGGTTACATTTCGGCATGAAACAAAACTTCGCTGGCTTAGCTACTTGGGGTTCCCAGTGGGTGAAGTGTAACATTCAATAAGTTGTCCCCCCTCTTTATCACAATAAATGTTGATTATTGCTAACTTAACTACTTAAGATTCTCGGTGAGATGTGTCATTCAATACGCTGGTGTCCCTGTTGGCCATGTTTCCTGAGAAAATTCTCAGATTTCTTTACTATGGCATTAGGATTTATTTATTTAGTATCAAAAGCGTCACATAAATAAATAAGTTTAAAGCTGATAAAATAAAGGGATCACAAGCAGCTAAATCATTTGAGACCAAAAATGGGAAACAGTAATTGCGTTGTCTGTAGCTTTAAACAGTTCTTCCTCTGTGCATGAGGCAGGACATTGTGGACAGGCATACAGGTGCTGAGTTGTTTGTCTGCTCCACAGTCGCACAAGGTGGAGGATTTTTCTAGGTAGTTCCATTTTGCCAGGCTGTCTTTTGATCAGCCAACTCCTCTTCTGAGTCTGTTGAGGGACTTCCAAGATGCCCATTGTTGGTTTGCCCCTGGAGGAAGACCCTCGTGGGGGGCCATCCAGTTGAAATTGCCTGATTTTGCTATCCACAGGGATATTTTTGCTGTTGCTGAGGAATATTAAAAAAGGAGGGAAGTGACTTGGTATACTATAACAACAACAACAACAACAACAACAACAACAAGCTTTATTTATATCCCACCCCCCTCTCCTCAAAGGGACTCAGGGTGGCATACAACAGAGAAAACACAGTTGTATAATAATACTCAACAACCAAATTAACAAAATTCATCAACCAACATATACATACTATGGTATATTTGTCAGAGTTTAATTGGCTTGACTTTCATTTTGCCTTAGTGGGCAGATTAGAGGTTGATGACTGTGGCCCCTTCCACACTGTCCCTATATCCCAGGATCTGATCCCAGATTATCTGTTTATTCCAGATTATCTCGCAGTGGAAACTCGTACAATCCAGTTTAAAGCATATAATCTGGGATCAGATCCTGGAATACAGGGACTGTGGAAGGGTCCTGAATACCAGGGTGGAAGCATATTATAGGTATTATAGGTTTGTTTACTTTTTGAATTTTCAAATGTTGATAGAATCTGAGGACCCTTCTAGGGCCCTTCTACACAGCCCTATGTCCCAGAATATCAAGGCAGAAAATCCCACAATATCTGCTTTGAACTGAGTTATCTGAGTCTACACTCAAATTATTTATTTATTTATTTAAAACATTTATATTCCGCCCTTCTCACCCCAAAGGGGACTCAGGGCAGAATACAACATATATACAGCCAACATTCAATGCCAGGACATAATATGATTCAATACATACATAAACATTAAAAACATTTGTCTCAATATTAAAATACACTGTTTAAAAACCATCTTGATCATCTATGTCTAATCTAATTGGCCTGGTAAGGTATTGCTGCTTTATTTCACTGTTCCCAAAGCTTGGTCCCACAGACAAGTTTTTACCATCCTTCTAAAGGACAGGAGGGAGGGGGCTGATCTGATCTCACCAGGAAGGGAGTTGCATAGCTGAGAAGGCCCTCTCTCTCATCCCCACCAATCGCCCCTGTGACAATGGTGGGATGAAGAGCAGGCCGTTTGGACAGGTAAATTGGACCAGGTCCGTTTGTGGCTTTATAGGCCAAAGCCAGCACTTTGAATTGTGCCTGGTAGCAAACTGGCAGCCAATGGAGCTGGCGTAACATGTGGGATTTCCTGCTTTCATATTCTGGAATATAGGGCTGTGTGGAAGGGCCCCAAGACAGGCCCTATATCCAAGGATCAGAGCCCAGGTTTTCTGTTTATCCCAGATTTTTTGGCAATGCAGACTCATATAATCCAGTTTAAAGCAGAAAACCTGGGATCAGATCCTGAGATATAGGGCCTGTCTGAAAGGTCCCTAAGTGGGGCTTGTATGATATTCTTCTAGTTATTAATGATCACCAATTTCCATTCCCAGAAGCCCTCAAGATCCAGCTTTGTCCTAGTGACAGAAGAGCAACGACATGATGAGGAGGCTGGTTACTGCTTTGAAGGACTTTGCGGATAATGACATAGTGCACTTCCTTACAAGACCTCAGATTATTGCCAGAATCCTAGCAGCGGTGAGGAGAAAAATACTAAACAGCATCTTATGATTTCTGTATAATGGAATTAATATAAAAATTGGTTTTATTTTTAATTTTCCAAATCACAATTTCAGTATTCACACAAATTTTGGAGGAACATATAATACTGTAGTATATGTTGGATCTTCGAAGTCTAGACTAGAGCATTAACAGTTGTTGTTCCATAACTGCATCAACAACTACAATTTGTGTGCAAACCTCCATACAATCTAAGAGAGATACATTTTTTTATTTCCACCTAAGATGCAATTCCATGGTTTTTAGGCCGCTTCCATACAGCTGAATAAAATCCCATATTTTCTGCTTTGAACTGGAATATATGGCAGTGTGGACTCAGATAACCCCGTTCAAAGCAGATATTGTGGGATTTTCTGCCTTGATATTCTGAGTTATATGGCTGTGTGGAAGGGCCCTTAGAAAGCAGTTTTGCTTGATGCTACAATTGTGGGCTTATTACCTAGAACATATTTCTATGAGTGCATCTATACTGTGTAGAATGCAGTTTGATACCACTTTAACTGCCATACCTCATCTATAGCATTTTGGGAGTTGTGGTTTGATGAGGCACCAGGCCTTTAACAAAGACGAAAGACTTTGCAAGACTAAAATTTCCAGGATGTCATAGCATTGAGCCATGGCAGTTAAAGGGGTATCAAACTGCATTCATTCTGCAGTGTAGGTCAGGCATGGGCAAACTTTGGCCCTCCAGGTGTTTTGGATTTCAACTCCCACAATTCTAACAATACAACTGCTTGCCTACGTTGGAAGAGAACCCCAAGTTTTAACTTGTGGTATGTTTTGGTTACATTTGCCTAACTCTCCAACACACATGCACAGCTATTTGGTAGACTGTGATTTAGCTATGGAGCAGATGCATGATGGGAATAACTTCTACCATGCCTTCTTCCCATTTTCAGTGATAAAATCAGATTAAGTAACGGCTGTTTGTTAATCTGACTGGAATGTGACTTGAATTGGGAAGATGATAAATGGAAAGAAATTCTGTTCAAATCCACACTCCCTTTTTGCCAAGCTAATTTACATAACTCTAAATGGGATGCAGAGAAGAGGACTCAAGTCCTGGCCTTGCCCCAAATTTTCTTCAGCCTTGCCCACAGCCAGTACGTAATCCCCAACCTACCATACATGGCTCTTAAAAGAATAAATGTTTGCTCACATCTGATATGAGCATTAGCATGTTATAAAGGTAGGGTGAGAAAGCTATTAAAAAGGCAGATTCTTATGGTATTCCAGCACCTTTCAGGTTTTAACTTTTCTTATTTCCTCTTGTCCTAGGTATTCTCTCTGATAATCTTTGCTTGTTTGGTGGCTGAAGGATATCAGAACTTGACAACCTCTTCCCAGTTACACTGTATTTTGAATGATAATGGGGCAGCCTGCTGCTATGGCATCACAGTGGGTGTACTCTCCTTTCTTCAGTGTCTCCTCTTTTTGGGCTTTGACATCTATGACACTTCAATTTCAAATCACAAGTTCAAGTATGCTATCCTTGTACTGGATGTTACCTTCTCCAGTGAGTAAACAATTTTAATACCAAAGCAATAGAGCAGATTTTGGTATGTGTGATTTGCTAATAGGTGAGAGTCTGAAACAATTATATGGTGCTCATCCTTGTGCTGGTCATAGGCCATAATATATCATTGATTGATTGGTGCTCATTCAAATCAGTGCCTTCTGCTGTGAGTAAAATAATCATTCTGATGGCAGAAAAGAGTGATACAAGAGAGGGTTAACTTTCATTGCCAGCATTCTTCCCCATTCTACAAACCAGGATAGCTGTTCTTCACACCCTTCCTTGCTTTTCCCCTTCTTAGCCCAATTAGCCTCCCTAGAAGAAATCTTCTGTTATTTACTTTATTGGCCTAGTATTATAAGCAAGCAGCAATTACAAAGCAGTTGTGGGACAGTACCCACATAGGTCCTGAGGCCTGTGCTTGAGGAGGGGAGTCACTACAGCTATTCTTAGTCTTGGATTTCAGACATATGAGGTACTAAGGAGAGAAGAAATTATTGGTTTCTTGGGAACTCTCCATTTTTGAGCATGTGTCATAACACATCAGTATGTTGTCTGCATTGTGTATGTTGTGTCATGCGACCATAAAGAGAAATCTCTGAGGCTATGTGAACTAAGCTATAAATTATATATTTGTAAAAATATAAAAGAAAGATATTCATGAGATATGTTGTGTCCCATACATTTTGTTATTACAATTTACCGGTATGTATGAATCCATATCTCCTATAAGGGGTTAGTGTAATCTTTACTAGTCAAACTGAATTACTGTTTCGTGAAATAATGCATATCTAAAAAGTGAGTTACTTACCAGCATTAAATGTTTGGAAAGCTCTGCTCTAGTTCCTACTGGTCAAACCTGTGAGGACATATAATTTGTTCCCCTGATCCAAAAACTTCACTAATAATAGCTAATAATGCAAGATGTTTCCATGCTTCCTTAATGACTACAAAAAATATTTGTTGACGTATATTTTACGCAACAGTACCATTAGTTTTGTTTTCAACTGAAAACCTAGTAAAGCACTTATTATTTCTGCTGAAGTATTTTTTAGATTCTATGCATTGATACATACTGATTTTGCAACACCCACATTAATTGCAATTGACCCTTTAATTTTTGGACAGTATAAAGCTCCATTTCCAACTGAATACAAAATTCTTTGGAATCATAGTTTCCGCATGTTCTCAAAGTTAATTGCCACTATGGAATTTGAAAGAGGACAGATTCTCCATCATCATCTCCACTTAATGCCCAGAGAGACTCCTGTACTTTCTGAAACCGTAAACAACTACTGCCAGTCAATGTACACTACACTGAATTAAATAAAGGAGAGTCTGTCAGTTTATTTTTCTATAAACCACCAAGTAGCAGAAGGGAACATGTGCTACTTATATCCCAGGATAAAAGACAACAGAGTGGAATATCATTCTCTATTTAAAATAGTAATCTAAAAGATGACAGCTTAACTCTCTGGAAATGGTTGTAATGTTGCTGCTTTATTTCAAACATTCCTTATTCCCCCACCCCAACCCTGTAATGGTTCTAAAATAGTGTTGCTAATGGGTGCAGGCTTCTTGTTTTGTTTTGTTTTGTTTTTTTAGTATTGTATTGTGATATTGTTCCTCTGCCTGTTGTCTCATCTCTGGAGACGGACACTGAGCTGAAGGGCTCACAAAAGACAAGAGGCAACACATGGAGTCAGAGAAGGAGCAATCAGGATATACCATTTTTACACAAAAGACTGTCGTTTCCATGTGCTATCTTACTCATTGATATTGTGCTTTATTTGACAAGCTTGATCACAGGAAAGGGATGTCTCAAGCAGAGGCAATGAATTGGCTTTTCAAGCACTGACATTTGCTAACATATGAGAGCTCAGTGCCATTGCAGCCTGGCAAAATTAAATGCCACTGACACATCTCATCTGGTTTCATTCTCCATCTGCATTCCCTGTAAAGGATATCCCCCCACCTTCTTTCAAGTTAAGCTATCAAGAACATTGCCTGTAAACTCACTGCCCTCAGGCTTTAATCAATAAGGCTATTAATTTTAAGTACTCACAGAAGAAGAGAAAAATATTTCTCTTTCAATATCTCTATTTGCCCAGATTAGGTTGGTTCTATATCATTACTACATTTTAATCCCATTCTTGTTCAGGGACCTCATCTTGCAAAAACAAGGTGCCAGTCTCTTTTTCTTTTTATCTTTCACAGTGACTCACATAGGCATTGTGATTTACCCAGATTATCTTTTAGGTTTTTACCTGAGCAGAGACTTGAATTGAGTCTTCCTCTTTCAAAACAACATACTATTCCATTACTACCTTGGCATTACTTTTATTTTGTGTACTTCAATAGTAGCACTGTTGCTAGTTGGGTTGGTTTCTCATACCAGGCAGTCTTTTACTGAGGAGCCAGACAAAATGGCCAAACAGTCACTGGGTAGCCACTACTATTGTGTGTGAGCGAGAGTGAGAAAGAGTGATTGACAGAAGGTATTTCAAGAGACAATGATTGTGGCGCTTTCATTAACCCTTATTAGTCTTTGCAGAGGAAAGCAACAGTCGACCACTTCTAAATTGGTTCTGTCATGATAGTCCAATGATGAGGTAATCTAAAATGAAACAAGAAGTAGTGCCATAATTTGATATTTCCCGATTGAAAGGCAGTCAACCAGCTACTACATGTACAATAGAAGCAGTGCTGTGTCTAATAACACAATTGGATTTAGGAAAAAATAAAGCTTAACTGCTGATTTGTGGTGAAAAATACAATTTTTTAAAAGAGTATAGATTATGATAAATTATGGTCCACACTAAAAGAAATTGAGTGCTACAACATCTGATTCCCTTGGTGCATAGTACACATTCTGGACAGGAGGCCCCTGTCAAGGCAGAATATGTTAAAAAAAAAGAAAAGAAAAGAATGGTTTCCCATTGGAAAAGAACCATTCTTGTTTAATTTATACACTGATCATATGATATAGAAAGCAGGAATACGTTCAGAGGAAGTAGTAATAAAAATTGGGGGAACATCAACATTTTAAGATATACAGATAAAACTGTATTACTGTACTTGCAGAAAATAGCAAAGACCTGGAATGATTACTGGTGATAATTAAGGGGAAAGTGCAAAAGCAGGGTTACAGCTGAATATTAAGAAAACAAAAATAATGGCCACAGGTGGTTTATGTAATTTTCAAGTGGATAACAACAACAGCATTGAAATAGCTCATTTCTTATATCTTGGCACAATCATTAATCAAAATGCAGATTGGACTCAGGAAACCAGAGGACAAATAAGATTTGGAAAAGCAGCCAAGAAGGAACTAGATAATATCTTCAAGTATAGAGACATATTGAGAGAAGTGAGAATCAGCCAGACCACAGCACTGTACAATATTTCTAGTTTCTATGTATGATTGTGAAACCTGGAAATTTAAGAAACCCAAAAGGAAGATGGTCAACTAATTTGAAATGTAGTACTGGAGAAGAGTTATACAGATAAATGAAAAGACAAATGGGTCTAAGAGCAAATCAGATCTGAAATCTTTGATTGTGTTTTTCCTGCATGGTGGGGTTTAGACTAGATGTCCCATGTGGTCTCTTCCAACTCTATTATTTTATGATTCTAGATTAAAAGATGACTATAAGCTGAGGCTGCCTTAATTTGCACACCACAAGATGAGGCATGGGCAAACTTTTGGACTTCAACTCCCATAATTCTTCCGGTAAACTGGCTGGGATTTCTGGGAGTTGAAGTCCAAAGAGGGCCAAAGTTTGTCCATGCATGCACAAAATGTATAAATCACTAAGGGGTTGGGGGGGGGGGGAGGTGGGAATAATGCTTGGTAAAGTGGAAAGCAGTAGGAAAACAGTAAGATTTACTCAGTTAAGGAAGTTGTGGCCCTAAGTTTGTAAAACCGGTCCACCTCCGAGCCCAATTCAAAGTGCTGGGTTTGACCTATAAAGCTCTGTACAGTTCTGGCCCAGCTTACTTGTCCGAACGCATCTGCCTCTACGTCCCATCTCGCAATCTAAGATCATCCGGGGAGACTCTGCTCTCGCTTCCATCAACATCGCAAATGCATTTTGCGGGGACGAGAGACAGGGCCTTCTTGGCTGTGGCTCCCCGCCTATGGAATGCACTCCCAAATGAAATACGATCGACTCCATCCCTCCTGGCCTTCAGAAAAAATGAAAATCGTGGTTTTGGGACCAGGCCTTCAGGACGCAGACGTAATTTGCACCATAATGGACATTGATTCGAATGGCATTGTGGCAGATGACATTGGGACTTCGTTTTATTGTTTAAATTAATGTTATATGTATTGGTTTTAATTATTGTTTTGTATTTGATTGTGTTGTATTATTGTAATTGTGATGCAGTGGTCTTGCACCGTTACTAATGTAAGCCGTCCTTCGGGGATTGAGAAGAGAACGGGGTACAAATGCCAGTAATAAATAAATAATAAATAAATAAAACCTGAGCAAGACCATTAATAACAGAGCATTTTGGAGGTCTCATTCAGTGTCATAAGTCCAAATCAACTTGATGGCACATAACAGAGACAAGTACTGTAGACGCACCAGAACAGCTTTTCTGTCATTATAACTATTTCCTAGTTTTACCTGCCTGTTCCCATAACTTTGCCTCTTTAAATATGTCCAGGAACACACCCATTCCTCTAAATGATTCTATTGGTTTGATATCCAACAAACTGATGTAATAACATTTTGGGGGTTTTTTTTTGTAACTGTCTCTTTATTTCAAAACTGAATGGTATTTAATTAAGTGAAACAGAGTTAAAGCACATCAAAATTAAATAAGTTCCACAGTGCAAATATAAATTTCTGCAAAAGCTGAACATACAGTACATGTCCCTGAGCTGATGCTACAAAATGTGTTAGGACAATATAGTCTCATGTTAAAGTAAAATCTCTAGCAAAGATTAGGAGGTACAGATAATATATATATTATAATATAAACTTTATTTATATCCCACCACCATCTCCCCGAAGGGACTCCGGGCGGCTCACAATAGTACTGCAACAAAAACAGCATACATTTACATAACAGCATTCATTTGCATAAAAGCAACATACATTTGCGAAGTATTCTATCTTCAGTTCTCTCACCTAAGAAACATTTGACATGTGCCACACTGAAGACAGGGCATTTGGATGTCTGGAGCATAGACTGGTGTGCTGCAGTTTGGCAGCTTTTCCTTCTATCTTATTGTTCAGCAGCTTAAAAAGGCAAAATCTCTTTGTAATGCACCTGCCAACTGTGCTGTGTTGTTTGTTTTAGAGGATGATAATGCTTTGATTCTCAAAAGGTAGTCAGTTTATCCATGAATGGAGGAGCTTGATTAAATTTACTTTGCTGGCTCTGTTCTGAGGACAGGGGAGCTATAATGTTGCTGCTTCTGTAGTTTAGAGCAAGCTCATCAATTGCTCACTGTGAGATAATTGACTTGCTATGAGAATTTCTCACATAGGTACAATATAAAATTTTAACAAAGTTTTAATTGGGAAGAAAATGTACATAAGCTACACTGTCATGTAAGAAGAGAATGATAGCACAACTAGATGATATAGAATAGATCCAACATCAGGCTCTCTTGTACTTTTTTTAAAGTATGGGGCTGTGGTCTACGGTCTCATTACTGAGGAGCAAGGTGATCTGTATTTTTCTTACTTAAACTGCTTATTCTTTACTTCAGTTCTGGGAATTTTGAAAAGAGATACTGACACAAAAGGGGTTACACCTATTATTTCCCAGAGACAGGGAAGTCACGTATCTTCTAGGACACTGCTTAAATTGTGGGTCCTCACTCCAAGTGGGGTCCCCTTAGCTCAGTACTGAGAACCCGGAAAATTTAGCAACAGTAAAAGTTTTCTGGATGTAGCCAAGTGGCGGTTTTATACATTTAAACAAATCTGTTGTACAGTGTTTACTAGGGTTGGATAGGTTCGTTCAGAAGAGCCTAAAAGTCGTAAAAAACTCTGACTTTTGACTTTCAAAGCAGTTTTGAACCATGCAAGAAAGGTGGGAGGGGCAAATTTGAATTTGAACTTACCTTTTTTTCCCGGAAAAAATCCATAAAGTTCAGATGTCTCCCAAGGTTATATTAATTTTCACAACCATTAAGCAACTTTGGTAAAGCCTAAACAGTTTTAAAATCTCGTGGCTTCCCTTCCCCGGTGATACAAAGAGGGATGAGGTGGGCGTGGCTAAGCACAGCCATTGTTGTAGTTTGTGAAGGTCAGGCCCCCAATCCTAGAGATTGCAAAAGGCTCTGCTGTTAAAATTCCCTCACTGCCTTGCTGCTCATTAGCCAAAATGGATGAAGGACCTCTGTAGCGCAATAGCTGTCTGTAACAGTCTTCGTCTAAATGTAAAATAAGCTGATTGAATCTACAAAGTTGTCTAAAGAAAAGGCAGCAAAGCAATAAGAAACCCTAATCCTTTCTTTTTCTGTCATCCCTGCAATAAAGATACATGTCCACCACAAAAAGGAAGCCTCCATGACTCCCCACACCTTCCTTTTCGGCAAAACATGTGCATTGGCTCCCCATGCCCTGCGTTCTGATGTTTGCCATTATTTGCCACCATTTACCATGATTTTTCCTTTTTGCCATTTTTCCCTGGCAGGGATCGAACTCACGACCTCCTGGTTCTGGGGGCAGTATGCTCTCCGAGCCACCAACTGCCCTGTAGCAAGTAACAATTCGGAACTTATACTTATTCACTTCCCAGCAGGAAAGAAGGGGGGTCAGTCTAGATGTCCCTTGATGGGGTCTGTATATGATTTCTGTTCTCCACCAATTTAACACAGGTTGTGCCACACAGAGTTTCTGGAGTAGAACAACTACTTTCAAAGTAAAGACCACCCAATGAAACAGGAAATAACTCTTTCAATCCAGGAACAGATTTTCTTTATTTTTAAAAATGTTTTTTATAAAAACTTTGAAATTTTTTCCCTGGCAAGGATCAAACTCAGGAGCTCCTGGTTCTGGGGGTGGTGCGCTCTCTCAGGGACCCACCGACTGCTCTGCAGCAAATAGCAATTTGGAATTTACACTTATTCACTTCCCAGTGGGAAGTCGGGTCAGTCTATAAAAACTTTTTATAAAAACTTTGAAAATTCACCAAAAATCAATTGATAACTCAAAAGTGATGAAATTTGGTGAGCTAACAATGGTCCATGTGTTCTACCACTGTAACAAGTTTAATCAGGATTGGTCTAAAAATGAGAGACGGAGAATCCCCTGAAGTTTCCCTAGTGCCAGTGCTGTTTTTTTCCTACTGCGCATGCGTGTCTGCCATTAATGAAACAATTCGGAAGTTTCGGAAAGTTTGAGATTTTTAAAAAAAATTCAGAAGTGACTTTAGAATCGAACCACCAGTGCCCCCAAAATCTGAAACGAGTTTTGAACCATGTCTTTTTGGATCAACCAAGCCGAGTGTTTACAGTGAACTCTGCAAAAATGTTTCAGCTGTATGTTATAAAAAGGAAAATCAGCCTGTTTAGCAAGCCTTGTAAATGCTTATTTGTTATCAGGAAAAGTATTATTTTTATACCTATTTTATATACCTATATACCTAGAGTCATATAAACCAAAAGAAATTTAAGAAGCCCAGTTGTAGAGAATTGTTAGCTCCATTCTTTTTGTCTTTGAGTTGAGGGTCCAGTCTCCTTGCTCAGGAAGTTGGGCATTTATTTGCAAGAATGTTTTTTTTAAACAATCTACCCTGTTACCAAAGAGAAAATGTGTTTTATGTGAGGGGAAGCAAACCAAGGGGAGGCAGTGCTATAGCCCTGGAAGATCAGGTGTTTGTTTTCTTCAGATTGTTCCCCACTTCAAATCATCTAAGCTTCAACATAGATACAGGCAGTCCCTGAGTTACAAATGACTCATAGTTACAAACGGGGGTGAGACAACAGGAAGTGAGAGCTAAATTCACTCCTGAAAGGGTTTTCATGGAGAAAAGGGGTCTCCACAGAAGCTTTATAATTCATCCTTGTTTCCACAAGTCAATATTTTCAAAACCCAATTATCACAGAGACAGAAGTGAGGTGTAATCTTCTGAACAGGGACACAGACAGCAAAACAAACACAACAGGGGTGTTAACCCTTGCCTTTGCTATCCAAAGCTCTCGGTCTATCAGTGTATCATCTATCTACCGTACCTATCTTATTGGCTGGAGTTACACTTAAAATGTACTAGTTCCAATTTACAAACAAATCCATCTTAAGAACAAGTTTACAGAATCTATCTTGTTTGTAGCTTCGGTACTTGCTGCACACTACAGTATGAACCCTGGGGTTAAAGTTTTCTCAGCTCCACGTGCCTGGGTTATCTGTATTGCAGCAGGCAAGCCTAGCTTCAAACTGCATTAAATGGTCTTTAAGAGGAAAGTGGCAACAATCCTCTTAAAGACCCATGAATTTGTCACCTTTCTAGGACTAGCATTTATTTTATTTGACATTGTTCCTTTTTTCAGAAATATCCAAAGGAAAATAAAATGTAAACTGTTAGAAAGGATATGACTGAAAAGTAAAGACTTAGACTTGTGAATGTTGTCTTCCACAAACTATATGAAAGGGGCTTGCTGGGACTTGTGACTTCATTTATCTTCTCAGCTATTTGTAATACAGTCTATTCTCTATTTTTCCTTTCCAGTCATCTGGACATGCCTGTGGTTTGTTGGGTTCTGTTTTCTAGCCAATCAGTGGAACAGGTCGACACATTCCTACCTGCTGGGAACTAGTGCTGCACGAGCATGCATTGCCTTTGCTCTCCTCTCGGTTCCATGCTGGGTGAGTCAGTCAAGTACTCTTCTTTTAAATTCTAGAGTAGAGAACTTCTACAGAGTTAGCCATGGAGGCAAAGTGTGCCTCTTAAGTGTCAATAAAAGAAAAACAGACATCAGAACCAAAATTGACCTTCCCTGAAAACAGTTGGCCCTAGACATTAAAACTAATGAGATGATCATAAAAGGGCAGTTATTTCTTTCTATGAATTGAATGTCCCCTCTCCTTAAATGCTGTATGAACAGCATAATCCTCTCTATATATAAACACTACAACTGATCACATGCAATACTATTTTGCATGTGATCTAGAATTTATACATTTTGAGTGGCTGGCATTAATCAGTGTTAGATTTTGTGTTATAGAAAACAAGACAAAAATAATACTTAAAGGTGTGTTAGTATAATTGTATCAGCTGGTGGTAGCAACTAATTTTTGAGTAGCACTGGATAAAGCAACTGAATTGTCTAATTTATTTAGAAGAAGGAATTAAAATTATTTAGAAAAGACAAATAAACTGAAATGTGCAGATTGGCAGTGCCTGGCCAGACATACTATCTTGAGCAATGTAAACAGAGCAATAGGACTTGATCCTTAGTCCTATTTTGGTTTGATTCATTGTAACAATTGCTGCCTTTGCCCATGTTTACTCTGGATAAGGCAGTTATTAAATTGTAATAATTTCAAAATATTTTATTTAAAAAACTGTATACTGTAGTGGTATTTGTTAAGTGTGGGAATCTAGGTGTGTGCCTCACTATTCCCCATGCAGTGGATCAATGGCACAAAGTTTGTTTAAAGTATGCAGTTCTAAATAAGGGTAGAGAAGATATTAAGGGAGGCCTGTAAAGCATGTAAATCCATAGAGCATTACCAGTATTAGGCCAAGGGGAAGAGATAAGACTTGATAGAAAAAGACATTTCCCCCCAAAAAGTGCATTCCATGTTTCAGTTTGAGTGGAGAGTTCTGTTCCTAGAAGTATTCACATTTATTAATGTTCAGCAAACGTAGGGAAACTGCATCCTATAGGCTGCATGCAGCCATTAGAGCTGTCCAAATTGTTTGAATTTTTGCCACCAGATTTCCCAAAGAGTGGGTGCAATTTGAATGGCAAAATGACTCTTGACACCTCCTAAATATTTGGGAGTTTAAAGAAAACATATCAAATTTTGGTATATGTGTAGTTCTCTCTTCCAAAGAAGTGCAATACAGTGCCCTAATTCCTGACATTTGCCCACCCTGGTCTAGTGAATTGGGGGGGGGGGGGGGCGGGACACTGTTCCACCTTCCAACAGAAATTATGTATACATGTGACTTGGCTAAAAACCATTTCTGGTCACACAAATTTGGAAACTGGCCACTGTTTGCTTTGTTGTTAGCAGCTGAAACTGCAGAATCATATTTAGAGAACCACACTGGAAGAAAATGGGATCCCTAATCCTTCCAGCATTCAAAAAGAAGAGAAGAGAAAAACTTGTTCCTACTTCTTATATCAGTCATAAGGGCTCAGTATACTTCTGATTCAAATAGTCAAAAAACACCCTCAGTCTTCTGGATGATGTTTATGCCTTCAGTCCTCGTGGAACTGAGTGACTCACCCTTCCCATCAACATGTTGTAGAATTAATCAGGAGGAGCCTTCATATACTGGCAGTTGCAGCAGGCCTTCATTTACAAGCTGGCACAGAATGAACCCAAACAATTTCGGACTCAGTCCATCCCACGACTGGAGTTCATTAGATCAGGATTGCTGAAGTTAACAAAGATTTTACCTCCAGTTGGAACCATTGGTAACCAGTATGTGATCTGTTAGGCATAGGGCAATTGAATCCTCTCTATTTAAGAGATTAACTCCCTCAGTAGAATCTGTAGAAAGCACACCTTTGACCAGTTTTATTTTACAACTGCTATGAGAAACTGGACAAAGTGCCAGTTTCAGTTCGTGATGAGGAGTGGTAATCACACTTACAGAGGCTTTCAAAAGAAGTACAAAAATGGAAAATGACGCTGATCTTTTTGCTTTGAAACATTTTCCCTCTAGAATTCTTTCATTACATTTGAAACATGCTTTCTTATCCACAAAAAAATTCTTAAGCCTCTCGTTTAAACATAACACAGCAAGCTCTTTTCTCTTGCTAACCTAACCCAAACACTTTACTTGCAAACCCAATTATAATAGAACTGATATTGTTTGATATTCCAACACATCTTCAATTCTCTTTCATTTGCCTTTTTCTGCTGCCCAGCTCTCTGCTTCGGCAATGTTCACCCACACATTTTCTCTGCCTCCGCAGCTTCCTTTATTTCTCAAAACCTACTTGCCAATTCTCTAAAAATATAAGAACTTAGCTGAATCTGAACAAATGTCAGTTTAATCCTATATCCATTTCCCCCAGTTACTCACTAGATGGCTATGGGAACCCTAAAAGAAAGATGAAATCTACAGCAGCCTTTTGTAAAGATGAATTTGTAATTAGAGGCTTCTGAAATTGGGGGTAATTTATCATTATTATGAGTAGTTGGTAGTACCCCCCCCCCCTTTAAAGGGGACTATTTTATTATTGTTAACTATGTGTTGAGTGAAGAAGTACAATTTATTTCTTGAGAAAATGGATAATCTCCCACCAAATATAGAGGTTATATGAGAGTTAGAAGATATATAGAAGATATAAGATTTGGTTGAACTGAAGCTGCTTATTTGTTTCAAATTTTTGAAAGTCATATATAATATTTACCCACATTCTTTTTGATACTGAAAGAACTCTAAAACAGTGACTCGCCATCTTTGATCTTCCAGATCTTTTGAATTCCAGATTCCCTGAAGATTGGCCAATCTGGCTGAGACATCTGGGTTTTGAAGTCCAAAACACATGGAGGACCAACATTTGAGAACTGCTCTAAAACACTTGTCCATAGAACAATTAGAAAAGACTATCATTGGCATAATCTCAGCACACAAGCATTAATTCATTGAGGGGTTTCTGTTTTGTTTAGAAAAGCTTTGCTTTAAAAAAAACAAAGTCTTTTTCAAAAAATTTAAAAACTTTGTATTTTGACTTAATATGTGCATGATGATATTCACACACCTACTAATCAAGTTTTTGCCATAAAAATATTTCTAAGAGATATTGTATTATTAGTCATTTGCCAAACACTTTAGTTATGTTGTTATTCATGTAACAACTTCAGAATGATCACACAATATTTCTTTTGGAAAGGGTAAGCATGGTTCACCTAATATTAGACCTCAAGCTCATGACTGAGCTGTGATTTTAATTCAGAGCTTCTAGGATTGAGAGTGGCCTAGACTCACTCTGATTAATTTCTACTTTAAGTCTTAGTACAGCAGTATAGAAGCCAAATTTCTGCTTTAAGCCTCAGTACAGCAGCATAGAACCACATGTACAGTTGAATAGAAGTACCTCACTCTTTCCCTTTTCTTTTTCACAGGTGTATCTGGCTTATCTGGCTCTGAAAAACCTGTGGGCTGAACCACCGGTTCCTTACAAGCGGACCCTGGATGAAGGGTCTGTTGCCTTGACCACCCTGCCTTCTTGTACTACCACCTCCCTTCCCAATAATATAAGGTACCCTGAGAATATGGGTACAGCCTCTTATCCATCCACTCCCGTACCTCATCGACTAACATTAATGAATAGTGATGACTAGATAAATATTTATTCCTGAAATAAATAAAGGAAGAAGGGAGGATTTGGAAGACCCAAACTTATTTTTATGTGTTACTCTCATTTTGATAAAAAAAAATTATATATATATATAAAAAAACAGGAAGGTTTTAACAAGTGAGTCCCTTCTTCACATACTTAGTACTATGGGGTAACTTTTAAAGATCAACAGGTGATCACCCACTATGTACTTCCCTTGTTCAAGGCCTACACCATATTTTACATGCTTGTTCCAGTTGTTTAAAATCAAGATAGCCTTAAACAACTGCTTCTAGCTGGGAGACTGCACTCCTGTAGCAGCTGTAAGTACTTTGTTTCTCTTTCTTAACAGAACAATGACATTACAACTACAGAAGAAAAGCGAGAATGTGTATCTAAACCTGCCATAGCACTGTTTTCTTAACTCAATACAATTGAATAAAACTATCATACCCAGCTTAAGGAACCAAAAATAAATGCATGACAGTGCAAGGGGTGTGTGTTCACTCTCTGCTATGAAGTTGCTCACCAGTGGGCAACTGCTCCTTTTCTCTGTTAAGATGCAGATTACAAAATTGATGTGGAAGATCCTCGGTGTGGACTTCGTCATACTTGACTGATTCACAAGTGGCCATTACTTATTTGAGCCATGTGAATACTATTGAGTTTGGGGGTAAATCCAAATTAACTCAGGATGTACACACAGGAACATCTGGTCCTGTCTGCTAACATGTTTTCAATTTTTTTTAAAGTAGCATTTGCATTCATATTTTAAGGGGAAAGCTTAAGGAAATGTGGTACTTTGACAGTGCAGACCTATACATAAATATAACTCTGGCATGAATGCACTAGAATTTATACAGCGATATATTCGACTGCGGCCTAAGCAATTTCTCACATTCCTGTTTCCATTTTAAAAACCGGCATGTGTCCAAGCACTGAAAATAAGTTAGATCTCTGTGATTCCTCTTCCCTTCACCAGCTACAAGTGAATAATTCTACATTTTCTATGCTGTTTCCACATAAGATAAGTTTTAAACTCCAATCTTTTAGGAGGAAGAAAGCCTCACTGAAAGTTAAATTAATTTCTAAGTCAACACATATGATTGTACTGTAAATCAGAATGCACTGTAAGCAGAATCTACAGATGGACACTCGCTCTAGCCAGTTGATCTTCTACCATTCACACTCACTTCAGACAGGAGCAGCACCATCAGGTGTATCTCTTAATGTCATGTGAAAGTACACACACTTCCTATTAATGTCATTTTGCTATGACATAATAGTCTAGGAAGCCTGAAGATGTGACAGCTACAGAAAATGAGTCTGCATAATATTTAATGTAAAATAGGTTCCTAAGAGAAACACCAGCCACTCTTTTTACAGAAATCAATCTGCAGTGTACCAAAGGTTAGAATGAAAAGGAAAACAAGCGCACACAAATAGGAAACAAAAGATTACAATAGGAACAGCCAAGAAAATGTATTTTTTTATTTAAATTCCCTTCCCCTTTCACAAAGGCACTAATTAACAGGGGGGTTGCCTTTTATGTAAAGTGGATGATGAATTAATGATCAAACAATATACAATATGAAGAAAAAGTAAAGGAAAAACTAAAGGAGGAGACAGTCTTATCATGACAATCATTTTTTTTAAATGAGGCCTCCTTCCTCAATGTCACTATCTAAAGGAAACAGACTAAATTTGTGAATGCTCCTCTTCATCTGGACAGCCCCACAGCATTAGGCCCGCACAAAAGGAGAAACACAAATTTCTTCTTAGCACAACACTCAAAGTGTGAGTGCAAAGTAAGAGGAGAGAAGTCTCTTTCAAAAACAAAACAAAACCAAGATGTTTTCCTACCTTTGCCGGTTCATCACCAAAATGAAAATCAAGAGTAAAGAAATTGAGGAAAATGATCCAAAAAAAGAGGTTTTGAGAAGCCTACAAACTACATATTACCCAGGAGTAGCTGTTGTCTGTTTAGAATCCAAGCTGTATCCTACTTTACCTCCATCTATATCAGTCTCTCAAGCAGAAGAACCATTCATTGTGTTTTTCCCCAAAAATCACTCTCAGATAAGTTTAGAGTGCATGAAGAGACCAATAAGTGATTAACTTGGTACAAAAAGTCAATCTGTGTCTAATTTCCTGTAAAGGAGTCCCTCATCCTCCTTGGCCAAAGACTCTCCCGGTGATCTCAGTCTGGACTATGCAGGCAAACTCAACTTCTTGCCTTTTAGAACTGCAGAAGGAAACAGAAAAAGGATGCATGAGAATTTTAGCAGATGGTTTCGCTACAACTGTACACCTCTTACCAAATACTAAGGTAACTTGCCTATATAGAAGGAAAGCATTTTTTCCAGCAATTTTTTAAAGAAAGAAAATAGGTTAGCAAGGAATACCCAATATCATTTCAGAATCCAGTAACTTCTGAAAACACAACTCATTGTTTTTATCAACTCATTGTCTTTATCCATATATATAAAGTAATGTGTGTATATTTAGAATAATTATATATATATATACACACACACACACACACTCTCACACGATTCTAAGATGCGATTGATTGTATAACGCACACTAATTGCAGTACCACTAACAGAAAAAATGTATATGTAATGTATATAGGACCCATGATTCTCAGCTGTACCCTATTTTTAGACATGTTTATATGGAGAAAAAAGTGAGCCTTGGAACTGAAAAAATACAGTGTGCATGTGTATGAATCTAAGTAATAGTATGCATTAGTTAATATGACACAGACATTGCATCAATAAACAAATGGGATATATAAGCATGTGTGGAAAAAATCCAAGCAATACCCTACATTTAACATTTTAATATTATTTTAGAGACACTTCCAAGTTATTTTAATGCCCGAAGCAAAAAATCTAAACATTCCTATACAAGTGAAAAAAATATAAAAGTAAAGGAAATAACTGATATAATCAGTCTTTTAATAGTCCTCCATAATTTTTTGACTTAGTTTATCAGTCCAGTTTAGTAGAATCAAACTATGTTTTTATTTCCTACCATAAGAAAGTGATCCTAATGCTTACATGTTGGAATATAGGAATTATTTACTATACCATCTCTTAAATGCTGGGGAGAAGGCGATAATTGAACTGTTAATTAATTTGTTGCCAACCTACAAGCAGCAAAATGTCAAAGGAATACTTAAGTGGTCTGCTGCAAGAGTCTGAAGTCTGACTGTAGTTGTAGGGTGCCTCCTAGTGAAATCCCAGACATACCGCAGCTCTGTCTCAAAATTTCTGTTCCTTTCTGAGATGTATTGTTTTCCACTTAATAGTTCTAATCTCACCCAGCTTTCAATTCCAGGTGTATTTCTATGAAATACCATCAAGAAATAGTTTGTTTCAAGGTACCTTTTGTAATGTAGAGGTAGAAAAAATCACAGTAGAGTATGGTTTGCACTAAGCCAGCCACAATGGCAATTAGATCGAAGAAGTTCTCAAACTGGTAGCGCCAGATCCAATTGAACAGGTAGAGGGCACGGTAGACACCCAGAGCAAAGAGATAGTGGCTTGTGATGGTTTCCGCTTCACCTGTCTTACTGACCATGAAGAGCTGTGGCAGGATAGCTACTGACTCCAGGTAGATGGAGAAGGTCCAGAGGATCTGGAGGCATCCAAGGGAGAGAAAGTACGAGTGCATTTGATGAGAATTTCCAATGAAATGTAGCTTAGCACTAACTCATAAAGTCCACAAAGTTGTGCTGCCAAGTACAGCTAGCTGTTGCAGAGGACATGTGAACTGTCTATTATTACACTGAAGATTCCAGACTGATTTGACTGATCATATATTTAGAGCTTTTTTCCCACATGATCTGTCACTGAAAATACTGGATGGCGCTGATGCAGGTTTTATCCTGCAACCTTTTGCAACTGCATCCCAATTAGCATTTTGCTTGGTTTTTGTTTTGTTTTTGTACATTGTTAAGAACATTTCTTGTGATATTCTTATTCATATTGAACTGTATCCAGATGAAGATGGCTAAACTTTAGTCCCAATGAAATTAATAAGATAAGTTAGTCTTTACCTTTTTTTAGTTCCATATATTTAATTGGGATTAAAGTAGTCTGTGTTGCACCATATTTACAAGCCCCCACTATTTTTGGAGATTTTTTGTTTTAAAACAAAAAAGTTGAGTTTGTATAACACTCTTATACTACACATAACTCATTACTTACAGTCTGAAAATTCCCGTTGGGGGTAGCAGAGGGATATGTTTCCACCCAGCAACAGTGGCAACAGCAATAAAGGCTCACTTGACTTAAATTTGTTTAAATGTTCCTCAGATTTACTACTTGGTGTATGCTTACAAAGATGCTAACAAACAAACTCAGTTTTATTTTAAAAAACAATGTAAACCCAAAATAATATTACTACTTTTACACAAAGGATTGCCAAACAAGGGAGGTGGGGAAGTAAGATGAAAAGGAAGAAGTGGAAACTGGAGAAAACATAACACCCAACATATAAAATGCAAAAATATTCGGACATGCTGTATAGCTGTCCTCTGACTAGAATACCAAATGCTGCCACCAGATTTGTGAATAAAATGTTTACAACTGAGATTAGAAACCCTTATCTTACAGAATTACATGTTCAGAACTTGTCAACACAAGAGAACTTCCAACATTACATTACCTCTAGAGGAGTGAAGTCATGGTTCACTAGGAAAGCTAACACTGCTGTAGGGATAACTAGGAATTCCACCCGGAAGGTGTCATGGTTGCCATCATAGGTGGCTTTGAATTTGCTGTAAATCATCCACACTGTGGCATATGAGCATGCAATATAAACCACCTATAAGAAACAGAATATATCAAGAGGGATCACTCAGATCAAATATTATACCACTACCCCAATTCCTACCCATTTCACTACATCTGCTTAATACATTACTGCATAGTGTATAGAGAGACCTATAATTATTATATACATATAATTCAGAGTCCTAGAAAATCAATATTCTTATTTATTGTAACTTCTAGATTCAGCCGCCCTCTTCAACCCCAAAATTTTATACAGGGCTAAATCTTTCTTCTCTAATTCTACCAGCCTCACATTGAAGAATATCAGATCATCCATGTAGTACATTATTCACTTCAGTTTCTGATACCCTTTCAAAGTTAAAGTCCTCAGGTTTTTTCCCCTTCAATCAACTCACAATCTTGATTTGAGCCTTTCTCTGATGTAAGGGTACAATGTCTTTAATATCCAAAATTACTCACAAGGCAAAAAAGCTTGCAAAGTCTTACACTTTATTATTCAGCTTAAAACTTTGCTTATGTTGTGGGTAAAGAAGCATTTTGAAACTTATTATTTGCAGACATGGCAAAAATTAAGTTAACTGAGGCTTTTGTTTAAGCTCATTTCAAAAATATTATAGGCTCTCGGAAGAGTGGTATGATTTTGTCTAAATAGATGAGAAGCCAAATGAAGGCTTCATTTTATGCATATTTATTAGTGGCACCAAACTCACTGGATACAGATTTGCACTGTAAGAGAGTCATGATACAGGCAGTCCCCAAGTTAAATTTGTAAGTCAGAACAGGTCCAGCAAAAAGTGTATTCTTTGTAATTTGTAGTTCCTGTGTGATAGAATCCCTTTTTTAAAAAAATACCAAAGCTTCCAAACAATCCCCCAGCTTTCTTGGGATGTACTTATGCTCTGGAATGAATACAGTTCGACACTACTTTAACTGCCCTGGTTCATTGCTATGGAATTCTGAGAGCTGTAGTTTTATCAGGTCTTTAGCTTTCTTTGCCAAAGAATGCTGCTGCCTCACCAAACTACAAGTCCCAGTATTGCATAGCACTGAGCCAGGGCAATTAAAAATGGTGTTAGACATAAAGGAGAGTAGAGCTGGTGAAATGCCGGGAGGATGAAGGAGAGATCAATAGGAAGAAAAAGAAAAGGGCGGAGAGATTTATAGGAAGGAAAGGGGATTTTGAGAGATTGATAGGAAAAACAAAGAAAGGGGTTTTGGATAGATCCATAAGGAAGAAAAGAGAAAGGGGGTTTGGAGAGATATGGATATGAAAAAAGGAAAGGAGGTTTGGAGAGATCATAGGATAATAGAGGTGGAAGAGATGGACCATCTAGCCCAACCCCTGCCATGCAGGAAAACACAATCAAAGCATCCCCAACAGATGGCCATCCAGCCTGTTTGAAAGCCACCAAGGAAGGAGCTTCAATAGGAAGAAAGGAAAAGGGGTTTAGAGAGATCCATAGGAAGGAAAGGGGCTTGGAGAGATATCATAGGAAGAAAGAGGGGTCAAGAGATACAGACACGATTTGGCTCAGCGCTAAAATTTCATGGCAGAGAGGGAGGGGAAGAGGCCAACTATGAGTTGTTCGTTAAACAGATGTTCATAACTCGAGGATTGCCTGTATCATGTTCCCCGCTATAGCTGGTTGCAATACCAAGCTATCTCAAGGAAAATATGGATATGTAGGGAGCAGACACTGAGAATGCTTCCACATTCCCCCCCCCCTTGCCATTTGACCCACACACCCTCCCCTTTTAGTGTCCCACCTACTTTCAATCTAGAGCTAAATCCATTTAAACTAGCCAAGCTTGTACCTTCATGGAAGTGTTGTACAACGAGATGTAGTTGGTAACTAGGTCTAGGTACCGTGTAGTGAAGACAATGGCAAAGAGAGCTTGACTCTTCCCCGAAATCCCTGCACAGAGAAGCACAGGACAGGATTAATAACCTCAGTGTGGAAAAATTAGACCAGGCCTGCACAACATCTGACCCATGGGCCTTATGTGGCCTGAAAAGGGCTTTCTTCCCAGGAAGGCAGGCATTTGAAGGCCAGACTGATGGAGAAGCCTTGGACGGCCTTGCTTCGCTGGTCACTGCAGGCCTCTCTTTCCTCCCTGGTCAGGCAGGTTTAAAAAAAATGGCCCTTTACAAGGGGCAAGTTGTGCAGGCCTGGATTAGACATTCTGTGAAATATGCCCAATCCCCAAGCAGGCAACTATGAGGAATACATATCCTCCCCAAAATATCACCCCATTGGTCTTTTTTAGGACCAATGAAAATGTGAGCAAGAAGAGAACAAAACTCTTCAGAGAGATTTAGTACTGAAGTCTCAAAACAGAGAGCAAGGTTTGAGCGCTACAATGGTTTCAGAAGAACTCCAAAGCTGGGAGAGATGGGTGCTGCATGTGGATCATTAGGATTGGTGAAAGTGCCCTTTATTAGGTCTTTTCTGCTGGATAATTTGGGCCTTTTCCAGATCTGTTCTTATTCAGATCTAAGGAAATCTACACCAGGGCTTGGCTTCTGGCTTCCCTCCATTCAGTTTTCTTGGCCTTTATATGACCTAGCTTCAGCTAGGCAAGTATAATGCTTTTTTACCCTCCAGAAATTTGCCATTTTAATCCAAACTTAAGACTGATAAGGTTCTGGAGGTTCTATGCTACCATTTTGCCCATTGCATCTTGATGTCCAAATCCCAGCAACCAAGTTTCCATAATGTAAATATATAAATATATTTTTTTAAAATATGGTTTTTCCATTCTACAGATTAAATGGAATATCACATAGACCCCATCTACACTGACCATTTAATGCAGTTTGAAGCTAGGTTCAAATAGCAGTGGCTAGCCAACAAGCTCCCATGAAAACACGAGAAAGAAAGCCTTTAATGCACATAAGTGCTTTGTGGTTTGTATCACTACCCAAGCCCCAAATCTGTTCCAGAATTTCCTATGTAATCATCTGCACAGCGAACACTTTATTCAATACCAGTTTGAAACTGACTTAAGAGGTCAGTATAGATGTCAGTATACCTTCCCCTAATGCTAAAATAGCCATGGATTTAGACCTCCTCAAAACACAGTTTATATATTGGTTTTCCTTACAGAGCATTGCTATAAAATAGTGGGGGAAAAGAACTATTACAACTTCTCCAGAGAGAGCACATGTAGGCATCCTTCAGAGATGCAATCCTATGCACATCTGTCTGGAAATTATCCCCACTGAACAGCATGGACCTTTTGAGTAACCATGAACAAACTCACTGTGCAATAACCCACAATTTGGAAATTTAACAGTTTGGCAACAAATGTTTTATGAGAACAGTGGCCAGAGCTGTTTCTGCACTCACTTTTTATAACAACTAGACTATTCTTCTTGATATGTTAAACGAGGACAAGAAACAACAGGTCTTCTGTAACAAACAGGAGCATCAATTTTTGTTTTAAAGGGAAGGCTACTGGTTTCGAAGGATGCATCTGTAGAATCAATGCAGTTTGGCACCACATTAACTGCCATGGCTCAATGGTATACAATCCTGCGAGCTGTAGTTTGGTAGGGCACCAGCACTCTTTGCCAGAGAAAGCTAAAGAACTTAGTATAACACTGATTTCATAGAACTGAGCCTAATGCCATGACCCCCCTTAATACAGACCCTCATGTAGTGGTGACCCCTAAGCATAAAATTATTTCTGTTGCTACTTCAGAACTGTAATTTTGCTACGGCCTTGAATTGTAATGTAAATATCTGATATGCAGGATGTATTTTCATTCACTGGACCAAATTTGGCACAAATACCCAATACGCCCAAATTTGAATACTGGTGGGGTTGGGCAGGGGTCGATTTTGTCATTTGGGAGTTGTAGTAGCTGGGATTGATAGTTCACCTACAATCAAAGAAAATTCTGAACTCCACCAATGATGGAATTGCACCAAACTTGGCAAACTGAACTCCCATGATCAACAGAAAGTACAAGAAAGGTTTGGTGGGCATTGACCTTGAGTTTCAGAGTTGTAGTTCACCTACATCCAGAGAGCACTGCATATCTGATATGCAGGATGTATTTTCATTCACTGGACCAAATTTGGTATGGCCAAATTTGACCACTGGTGGGGTTGGACGGGGGTCAATTTTGTCATTTGGGAGTTGTAGTTACTGGGATTTATAGTTCACCTACAATCAAAGAGCATTCTGAATTTCACCAAGTATGGAATTGCACCAAACTTGGCACACAGAACTCCCATGACCAACAGAAAGGGTTTGGTGGGCATGGACCTTGAGTTTCAGAGTTGTAGTTCACCTACATCCAGAGAGCACTGTGGACTCAAGCAATGATGGATCTGGCATAAATAGTCACTGTGCCCAAATGTGAATGCTAGTGGAGTCTGGGCAAAATAGACCTTGACATTTGCGAGTTGTAGTTGCTGGGATTTATAGTCCACTTACAATCAAAGAGCATTCTGAACCCCAGCAACGATAGAATTGGGCCAAACTTCCCACACAGAACCCTCCATGACCAACAGAAAATGCTGTAATTTCTGATGGTCTTTGGTGACCCCTCTAACACCCCTTCACGACCCTCCCCCAGGGGTCCCGACCCCCCCAGGTTGAGAAACACTGATCTATCTATATAGTTATGTATCAACCTACCTATTTTAAAGCCACCTCATCACTTTCAGAGGGCCATGACTAACTAACTATATCTATCTATCTATCTTAAAGCCACCTCATCACTTTCAGAGGGCCATGACTGACTAACTATATCTATCTATCTATCTTAAAGCCACCTCATCACTTTCAAAGTGCCATACGTGTACATACATTCACACACGCACACGTGTATTAAAGCCACCTCATCACTTTCAAAGGTCCATTCAACTTTACAGAACCACCCATTCCAAGCTCAGCTTCCTCGAAATTAAGCACGATGGGGCTTCAATCCTCAGCAAGGATGCACAGAATCGTAGCTTTTTTTAAAGAAGGAAAATATATCTCAGGTATAACCTAGTTTCTAACTAGCTGGGGTCTTCCTCTCTCCATTCATTGCAGGCCCAGGTTAAGGAGAGCCTTGTGATCTGGCCGGAGAGGCGACAAGACCTTTCTTACCTGCACATGACCTCGTCTTCCAGATCTTCAGGAGCAGAATGATGATGGCCAGCAGGTGAGACAGGTCTCCCAAAAAGCGGAATATGTTCATGGTGTTCCGGGTGGGCTGTGCAAAAAAATGCGCCCGGCTTCCTTAGAGGAAACCTGCAAAAAAGGTGGGGAGATGGTGATATTTGGGGGGAGCAAAAGATCCCAGAAGAAGGGAAGGAATCAATGAGCCCTTGATTATTATTATTATTAATTTTTTAATCCTTTTGATTTAAGGCGAGCTGGAATGCCTGTGTTAGGATTTCTGTGCAGGAAGGCCACAAAAGGGGGAGGAGAAAGACTTGCCACTCCCACCGTTGGGGCTGGATTAGTCAAACCGGATCAAGGAGAGGAGATTTCGCTTCTGAAGCCTGCCTTTTGGGGGGATCCAAAGCTAAGGCGAAAGGCAGGGGTTCTTCTTAAAGACACACATATGATATGGATGTTGTTTTTTTTCTCCTAAACTTTGGCCAGTCGGATCTTTTTTTTTAAATTTGGGACTTCAACTCCCAGAATTCCTAAGCGTTGGCCAAGATGGCTGAGGCTTCTGGGAGTTGAAGTCCAAAACACTTTAGAATTAGGAATTGTGGGAATTGAAGTCCAAAACACTTGGAGGGCCGAAGTTTGCCCATGCTTGCATTTGAAGCTCTCTCCCCTTTGCTTTAGCATCTGAAATAATATCTGTATTAATCCATGAATTCAAACATCCATAGCTTATCTTAAATATGGGACATCTTTTTACTACCTCATGGTATACAATATGAATTTGACCATTCAGTGATTTTGGTATACATTAATCCTAGTGGATACTGAGAATCTACTGTATATTTCTGCGCCTTGGGGTAATGAAACGATAACAGTAGAAAGGACCTGCCTTGAATCAGGACTGTGTCATTCAATATAAATCATTGGCTGAATAAACTGTAGCTTAAATGTAAACAAACCTGAATTTGGATTGTTTGATTTCCTGGAGCAGGCAGGGAAGCCACGTCCTGTATTCTAGGGAAGGTATCCATGAACACAGCAGGGACAACACTTTTTGTACTCTAATTTTTCAAATTATTTTCAAACTGCATTAATTCAACTGTGTTGATGTATCTACCTCTGGCAGTCTGAGGTCTGGGGTATTAGGGCAGTGGGAAAAGTGCAAGAAGGCAGGGAAGTCCATAACCAATATATAAAAAGTTATACATTCACTGGGTTGCTGTGAGTTTTCTGGGCCATGCTCCTGATGTTTCCGCCACATCTATGGCAGGCATCCTCAGAGGTTGTGAAGTCTGTTGGAAACTAGGACAAGTGAGGTTTATATATCTATGGAATGTCCACAGATATATAAAGGATTCCCCCAGGCAGGAAGCAGCCAAGCTTTGAAGCTGCAAGGCCATTCAATGCTAATCAAGGTGGCCAATTACAACATTCACTCTTGCCTCAAACAGACAAGAGTTCTTTCTTGCACTCTGGACATTCCACAGATATATATATATATATACCTCACTTGTCCAAGTTTCTAACAGACCTTACCACCTCAGAGGATATCTGCCATAGATGTGGGTGAAATGTCAGGAGAGAATGCTTCTGGAACATGGACATACAGCCCAGAAAAACTCACAGCAACCCAGTGATTCTGGCCATGAAACCTTTGACAACATATACATTTATTGTTTGCAAATAGGAACTAAACAAAATGATCAGCTCCTATTTGGAAAGGATTTCTCCTAAAGTTCATGATGTGTCTCTGTGCCCACTCTGTTTCCAATCTCACAGTAATATTTTAATAAAATTGTCATAAGGCTATCTGCGGTATTAATTCCTTTTGCTTCCTGAACATGTATGGTCTGTCAATGCAATTTCCCAAATATTGTTTATCCATCCTCTAATATTTCAACCTTTCAATTATCAATGATGCTGATGATCATATAATGTTGTGATATAGATTACATGACATACATGACAATGACCACTCCCATTATAAACTCCTTCCTCAGTAACCAACCTGAGCAGCAATGGGTTTTGCCAGCTGAGAGAGGGACAACAAAGGGTTGGAGTCAATCTCAGTTCATCAACACTAGAATTAACACACTTTGACACTACTTTAACTGCATTAAATATACAGTGTAGACCAGGCATGGCAAACTTCAGGCTGTTAGGAGTTGTAGAGGTTGAAGTCCAAAGCACTTGGAGGGCCAAAGTTTGTCCATACCTTGTGTAGACATACCCAAGGAAACACAATCAGACTAGAGTTCCCCAGCCTGGAAGCAACCACCAAGAAGGCCCTGTTTACTATTCCCATCAAATAGGAGGAATATTAAGGAAACATTTGCCATTGGAAGTTACACCTATCAAATTTTTCCTGAGTACGCAGAGGAAGCTCCTTCTCACTGTTTAGATTTCTTCTTTCTGGACTTGACTGGACAATATTATGGCTTCGACAGCTACCTTTCCCCTTCAAGCTGGAGCAGTTCTTTCTTCCGTTGGTAAAACAATAGCAACAACACGAGAGCCTCTTTCCCATTCAGCAGAGACAGCAATGCTGCTAGAGAGCTAATCTGATCACAGCCCTGTGCCAACACACGCATCCACTGGGGAGGGCCAGAAAGAATAGGGCAGCCGGCTTCGGCAGCTGGTTTGGGGCTGTCACGAAAGGGCAGCAAAATGTTATTCTCTTCTTGTTATTCTCCTTTTACTGCGAGGGACAGGAAATGGACTTGGGGGACCATCGGCCTTGTGTGCCAAAATAACTTATCCGGCTTTGGAGACTATGCGTGGTAGTATTTGTTATTCAAACTATCCTGACCCATCTGAAGTGCCAGATTTTGTCCATACTGTAGCTTACATCTCTGGACAAGGGCCAGGCGTATTGCACACAACAGATATAATTGATTTTTGCAAATGTGGTTACTCATGGATTGGATTAAAATAATCTCTTCAGGAATCTCTAGGTCAGGCATCCTCAAACTGTGGCCCTCCAGCTGTTTGGGCCTCCAACTCGCAGAAATCCCAAGGAGCTTGTTCAGTTCTCAAAAATTGAGAATTGAAGGTCCAAACAGCTGGAGAGCTGCAGTTTGAGGATGCCTGCTCTAGGTCCTCCAGAGTGCTTTCATAGTCAGTTTTAACCAGTCATGCAGATTTCTAGAGGGAACTCCTCCCCAGGAAAATCTTGGTCCTCCAGTGCGTTTCTATGTTCAGCTTCCAATGAAGGCTGACCAGAGTTGTGCTGGAGGACATAGCAATTCTTATTTAACTGAAATCCTTATTTAATGGAAGTCCTGTGCCTAATCCTGGGGTTAGATATGTCTTCTACATCTAACCCCAGTAGATGTGGAAGTCTGACTGTAACTTCTTAATACTAAAATCCCCACATGTCCATGGAATGAAGCTGTGACTGGTATGGTTCTGCTACACTGCTATAGTTATGCTATGTAGATACACCTTTAGCTATTAAAAACAAAGGAGGAATGATATGTACCTGTCACTCTTCTTCTTGCATTCCTAGAGAATGCCTAAAGTGAGAACCAGGCATCCTGCATTCATGAGGACAATATGAGGTCTCCCAGAGTTACTTGATGTTCTATGCAAGTCCTTTCTGGGTAAGAACAGCTCATATCCATTCATTTTTGTTTGCTTAGATGTTATGGCCTCTCTACCTTCATGCAATACACCGTGTCTACACAGAGGGGGAAATTAGTGCTTCATGGCTGCCCAACATTCTCAGCAAACTGCAGAGCTTTAAGATCATCAGAGATTACCATTTCCATATAGGCGTGACTCCCATCTTTACATAGCAGCAACCACTGCCCATTCGGCACTGTATATGGATGTGGGGAGCTATAGTCAAAAATGCATTTGAATAAGCTGTCAGTGCAAAGACATTTCCTATCTGGGAAGCATTTTCTTAGGGGCTAGCACTGGTGCACTCCATCTATGGGCCTTTCCACATAGCCATATAACCCAGAATACCAAGGCCAAAAATCTCACAATATCTGCTTTGAACTGGGTTATTTGAGTTCACACTGCCTTATATTCCAGTTCAAAACAGATAATGTGGAATTTTATTCAGCTATGTGGAAGGAGCCTAAGAGAACCAGATTTTCCATCTCGCCTTCCTTAAACTGTGATTTGGTTTCGTTTGCAGTCTCCATTGTGAACGGTAGAGGGTAGTGTCCCAACAGGATTGGTATCCACTGCCAGCCTCTTCCTTCCAAATGTTCCAGTTTACACTGGGGTTTTTAAAAAGCACTTTATCCACAGGTGGACATAACTCCGCATCAGCTGGAAAGCGTTCAGATACATGTTTAAAGCCTTCGTACACCATCTCGAGAGGTGCATGTGTCAAAGAATTAGGATGAATCTTGCCTGTCTCCCACTGTTGCGATGCTATCTGGCACAGTCATTCATAGAACAAACATCTGGCGCAAGGTTGTGCTTTGAATTCAGTGGCTGCTTTTTCTGCCTTCCCAGCTCCTATGGAAGCCTTGGAAGCTGTTGAGCCAAGGTTTAGACACAGCATGCTTTAGCTTGAGGCGCCTCACTAAAATACTGTATTCCAACCATTCTAGTTCAGAGTGTACGGACAAAGCTTATGCCAAGATGGATTAACAGTCCTTCCACAGTGACTGCCAAAAGCTTTCCTTAGTTTCAGGAAAAGATGTTTCTATCCTTGTTTTGAGATGTAAGCTTGGACCTCCATGATATAGACAATTGCTTCCATTAATTTCTTCATTCAGCAGGCTGCGTAAGCCAGGATGACCTTCTTTAAGGTCTGAATGCATTTTGTGGAAATCTGGTCTGTGGTCAACCAAAGCTGAGATAATTTGGTCTGCATTTAGGTCTAGCCGAGTGTCTTCTAGGACAAAGGTGCCATGTTTTTGTGGTCTGTAGACTCCTGACTATACCGGCTCCTTTTGAAGAGGCAATAGAGCTAAGCATTCAGCCGAATCAAAGATTTGGGATTATTCATCTCTATTCATAGAAGGAAAATTCAGGGTAAAAGGATGCCTGGCCTATTTTTCATACGGGGTGCCGTGCAGAAATTTCTAAAGACGAGAATGAGGCTGTTCTGCCACCCACCGTCCTGCAGTTGCTCCCTTGTCTGGCCTGCTGACCTGTGACCGCTTTGCAGTTTTGCGCTCTTCAGTTGAAACCATTTTAGAGATTACCATAGAATAAGCACAGCATCCCCGCCGGCTGCAGTTTGGCATCGGCCGCATTCACATAAACGGTATGAAAATCATATGCATTTAAAGTGTGCCATTAGCAGTGTGGCTCTCCAGCTCATGGCGTGTTATTTTCCATCTGGCCCTCTATGCTGAACAAACAAACACATCCTACCCATGTTGAAATGGAAAGAGATTTGAAATGGGTCAATTCACAAAGGGCCCCAACTTAAAACCACCCTTCTCCCATTTGAGGGTGAATTGAATGGATGTTATTCACTCCTTTCTTGAAAATCCAAGTTGGCCTAATAGTCCATTCTGTTCTATCCCGGAGGAGCTGTGGCCTGGCAGCTTCTCCTGCCATTTTCCAATCCACTGGACTGTCGAAACTACAATGTCCCCTCCTTGTGTAACTCATTGGGTTCTTCTCACTGCTCTTCCAGAGAACCCAGAAATACTGCTTCCCGGGGCATAATAGTTATTCTGGTCTCATTCATGCGGAGCAGAGCGTATCCGAAAAAGCAATTAACAAAGTGTTTAAAAAGCAGGGAGACATGAATTTTGCCAGGCTGTAAGTGCCAATGGCAACCATCGTAGGGGTGGGGGAAAGAGATAAATGAATCATTCTCTTCCCCATAACACCACCACTGAGACCCCCAAGGCCAGATGGGGATGAGCACTTTCCAGCTCATAGCGGGCCAATAAACATAATAGACCTTCCTTCCCAGTTTCCACCTTCTACATTTAACACCCCCCAGGAAACATAATTGCGAGGGGGGAAGGGAGCCGAGAAAAATAATATTTTTAATTGGGGAAGAATTCAGAATTCTCATTTGACTTGTGCATTTGGAGCAATGCCTTGAATCTCTCAGGCAGCACAGCTAATTATTAGGCAGGCTGGATGGGGGATTTTGGGAGCTGTGGTCCAAAAAAAGTCACTTTTTCAAAATCCAAAGATTTTCTGGAGAAAGAATAGAGTTTTTAAGTTCATCCCAGAAAAATTAATATTTCAAAGGAATGCCTCTCAACCAAACAGTTTTCCTCTCACCAACTACAACCACATAGTTGAGATGAAGAGACAGAACCTCCAGGAAAACAGAGATAGTGGGACTCGGACAATGCAACCTTTATGAAGATACTTAGGTGGTTCTCTAGGTACTGCAAGACAGTATGATTGGCTTGAAGTCATGGATTTTTGAGAGAAAGGGGAGAACCATCATGAGAATATCAGGTGGCATGTACATCAGGAACAAGAAACAAGGTCAACCCAAAGACATTTGGGAAGTGTTTCATGTCACTTCCAATTACTTTTCTGAAGATATACGTGATAGTCCCGGATCATTGTTCCTTCAGCAGCTCTTGCCTGTGGACCTCTCAGTTTTCATCTGTGTTTGGGCTACCAAGGGTCTCTTGAAAGAAGGCTGTATGCCATTTGCAATGTATTACGTCTTTCTCTTTCTCCTCCGCCCGGCCACAGAGAACACGCTGTCCCTGCAGGCTGCCTTCCGGCAGAAAGATGAAGAATGGCGAAAGGGATGAAGGGGAGGCAATTTAAATGTGTATGTGGGTGTTTTCCAGCTCATGTCCTAGTGTGTGTTAAAAGAGTACTGGTGGCACTTGTTTAGGAAAGCGCACACACTCTAGAACGCTGATTTTCAAAGGTGCATGTGTCTCAGTTGACATGTACATCAAATATATTTCTTTGACATTGTTTTGTCCTGAGTGTACCCGGAAACATAAAAGGATGCTTTTATAATATTATTATGTAACCTGTGTATCACAGGCCTCTGAATAATATTCAACCACAATATCATTATATCTGTATGTGAATGTCTGCGTATTGCAATCATGTAGTATTCATAGGTAGGTCACGTTGCATCCAACTTGCTTCTTAGGGTTTCATTATGCAGCTTTTAGTTTAAAAATATGATATGGATAGTGGTGGATGGAAGCACAGTAGAGGTTTATAAAATTATAGCAGAGATCCTTTTGAAAACCAGCACAGTGTAAGGGTAAACCAGTATGACTCTATGCAAGAGAGCAGGATGCTGCTAAGTGTCTTTCTGTGTGCATTGACACTGTAGAAGTAATTCAGTTTTGGTGCCACTAACTGCCATGGCCCAATGCTATGGAATTTGTAGTTTAGTGAGCCACAATCACTCATGCCACTAACTGCCATGGCCCAATGCTATGGAATTTGTAGTTTAGTGAGCCACAATCACTCTTGCATGGTAAAGGCCTTGTAAATTTGCAACTCCCATGATTCCATAGCATATTGTGGAATTTTCTGCCTTGATATTCTGGGTTATATGGGTGTGTGGAAGGACCCTATGTAGGTCTTACAACCAATACAAAGTCTAACCTTTTGTATAACGGACACAATGTAAGTCATTAGCCAACCAGCGCATACTTTAGAGACCAAGGACTCTTTCTGCTCCTTTCTTAAAACTAAGCCTGAAGATGATCCAAAAGAATGACTTGACAGTTGGTTAACATGTGAGGACCATGATGGAGAAGTTATTTTTTCATTTTGTAACAATAAACAAGTGATATTTGCATGCCGTGCTGAAAAGGAGCATGAGGATAAAGAAGATTGTGGAAGGGCTGGCTACTCCCATCATGCCTGGTTTGCAAATGCCCAACATGCCAAAGCCAAATATGGGTCTTGCACTGATCCAGACTAGCTCTTGACCTGGACAGTTTCTTACATGGAGATATGTGAACCTGGGCATGCCTAAATATCTGTGTATGGTTTCTATTTCAGATATCATTTGTCCAAAGGGTGGAAATTTATTTTACAGTTTGTATGGCAGTATATATTTAGGAGGGGAGGGACATGCTTAACATATAGGCAGATATGCTATGGAGAGTGAAGGAATTTTGTGAGCCAGTCCTTGTAAACAGAACCATTTCCTTTCTCAATTATTAGGATTTGTTTAGTCTCCTTGGAAGTTTGTTGTTGTGTGCCTTCAATATATTCTTGACATATGGAAACCCCAAGGTTTTTTGACAATATGATGATGATGACGATTAGCCTTTCTCTGAGGCTGATGGAGTGTGACTTGCCCTAGGTCAACTAGTGGGCTTCCATGGGTATATGAACCATGGTTTCCAGAGTCATAGTCAAATTAGGGATGTATGAATCGATTCTCTTTTTGTTCTGTTTTTGTTTTGAATTTCTGCCCCCCCCCCCTTTCTGTTTTTTGAAAGATTCAAGGAGAATAGGAGGGGGCTGTTCGGATTTGTAATTCGGAACCCTGAGATCTATTTCAGTTTCGGGAAGAACAAAATTGGCAGGAGGGAAGAGACCTGAAAACAGAATTGATTCTGTGTTGTTTTGCACACCTCTAAGTCAAATTACTACAGCACAGTGGTTCCCAGCCTTTTTTTTTTACCAGGGACCATTGTTGCTTATAGCACAAAACCTATCAAACTTGCCTCCCTGAACACAAAGTAGGGTGTGAGGCAACCAACAATTGCTCTACCATTTGACACATCCCATAATCATTGGAAATGTATCCTTCCTTCAGCCTTAAACACTACATCAGCCTTTCCAAATCCTCGTGCCTTCCAAATATGTTTGTGTAGCTCAAACTGCCAGGCATCACATTGGGGGGCAGGCTGCACTGGTTTCTGCTGTACTCTTAGCAATGATTCTGATGCATCTTTGGGCACATCTAAACTACAAAATTAATGCAGCTTAACTGCTGTGGAATCATGGGAGTTGCATTTTGGTGAGACACTAGCACTCTTTGTCAGAGAAAGTTTCAGACCTTATAAAACAACAACTCCCACAATCTTAAAGCAGAGCCATTGTACTTATAGTGGTGTCAAACAGCATTAATTGTACAGTGTAGAAACACCCTTTGCCTCTCTCATCCCTGGTGCAGAGAAATATCCATGGGGGAGGAATGTTCATGAGAAGACAATGATATATCATAGTGCAGATATTCTACAGAAACTTCCCTCTGTGAGTAAATACAGGCTGGAACCAAGCCTCCCAGACACTAAGGTTGCTTGCTAAGTCCACCTGTGTTCAGAAATCCAGTGGAAAAATCCCTGAGGTCCCACGGATTTTTTGTGCAATATTCATGTGCATTTTGATGCAATGTGCCACTTTTCATGAGCCTCTGGCTCCTCCTTCTCCGCAACAACTCTACAGTTTGGGCTCCCAAGATCTCCCACTCCAATCCCCTGTAGCTTCACTCTTTCTACTTAGAGTACCTGCTCTCCTTCTCCTGCTTGGCCCCATTAGCCCCCATTCCTCCCTCCGAAGTGGGGCTGCAGCCCCTCATTAAAGGCAGCTGGAATCTTAGCATTGGACATTTTTATTCTCTCGTGTCTATTTTTTCTCCCTTTCTTCCCCAGTCCCTTGTTCCCTGCCAGCAAAAGTCGAGCATCATGAATAGAAAAGGGGTTTCTTTGTTCCACTGAGCTGTTCTGCTTTCCTGCTGCTGCTGGAAAAAGGGTTCAGCCAAATTGCTCCCCCTCTTCTAGTTGGTCTGCTTCAAACTTCCTAACTCTTATTCATTTGAGGGCTGTATAAGAAACTGTGAAAGCAGGACATGGGAACGAACAGCAGCCACTATATGAAAGGAAGCATCATCTCCACCTCACAAGTAGCTGCATTTGAGGCAAAGGAATATGGAGAAATGTTGCCTTCTCTTCCACATCTCATCTATGCTGAATATCCAGAGGCAACAGATCCTGTCTGATCTTGGAAACTTGGTGCGATAAGCTCTGGTTAGTACTTGGAATACCAGGTGCTGTAGACTGTATTTCAGAGGAAGGAACTGGCAAAACTGGCAAATACACTTGTGTGTATTCCTTACCTAAGAAATCCACATGAAAAATTAATGAGGCTGCCGTAAGTTGGGAGGCAACTTGAAGGCACATAAACCCACAGGCTTCCCCATCTCCTTCTCCATTACTAGAAGATAGACAGGGAGTTCAAGATGAACAGCTGCCCCATCCTACCTTCCTGGGGTTGCTCATCTGTACAGAAAGGACTAGCCCATATAGTCCCTTCTGAATACAACCTTTTGGGATCAGTCCCTGGTTTGGTTTGGAGGCTGGACTGGAGTCACAAAGGGACTGGCACTATAGAGAACTGGGCAAGTGGATTGCTGGACTTGTTCCTTTTAATGATGGAAAATGAGGTTCTGAGAGTTTATGTAAACATCAACCACTTCCAAGGCTGTATTGACTGAGCTGCTGCCTTGCCTAAACAGCCTTCTCAAAGCAACAGATCCAATAGTCTACAATTTAAAAAGTATCTTAGCCTCAAGTTATGATGTGCATTTGAAAGACTGAGAAGTCTTTGAATTTGGGGAATGAACAAAGTCTGTGAATTGTGGGAATGAGCAAAATTCTGTATTCATGCACTCCTCCCCAAAGAATGAAGAATACTTCCCTGCACTGAATGATTTACATGAATAGCTACTACTCTGCAGTGCTCACAAAACTGCATCAGAATTTTGCCTGCTTTTCAAGGAAGCTTCTTCTAAAATCCATGCCACAACAGTAGCTCCTTAAGTTCAGAAAATAGCAAGATCTCTCTCTTCCTATTAACTATTAATGTATGGGGTTTTGAGCATGCCTGGCACATGGCGACCCTGTCTTAGAAGGGCTTGATGTCCTCACGCTCCCTTTCAGCCCAAACGTTTTCCCTCTGAGGTCTGAGAACAGGTGCAATGAGTGGCACAGGTTTTGGAGGAAACATTGTGAAATCTAAACCCAGATGGGCAGAGTCAGAAAGTCCTCTCCCGTTTGGTATATCAATCACAAAGACTTCAGAGGAAGGCGCTGCCTTGAAATCTCAGGGATCAAACGCAGTGGAGCCTCAGGAAATGGGAACCAGTGAAGAAGCCTACTGGATTACACTAAGGTTCTGCCCAATCCGGCATCTGGCTGAATAGATAGGAGCACCTGACAATCAAGCAGGAGAGCATGTGATATCAACCACATCCTGGCTGTCCCTGCCCTGAAAGTATTATTCAGTGGCACATCACCTCTGAAAAGGAGGTTCTTCACTTTCACGGATATTCTTCCTGTTTGTCCTGCTTCCATTTTTCTCCCCTTCCTCCTACTGTCTCCTTGTGTCAAACTGTAGACTGAAAAATCTTTGAGACATGTACTCAACTGCCATATGCTGATGCAGTGGCAATAATAATAATAATAATAATAATAATAATAATAATAATATGGCCACCAGGGTTTGGGGGAAGAAAAGCTATGGCTGATAAGTTATTTTCCCCCACATCCAGTTTCCATGGAATTACTGGTGAGAGGAGGGGGGGCTGAGGAACAAGGGCCGCTCACTGCAATGGTCAGATGAAAACACAGGAGTGGCTTATTTCAGCTCTCCTCATAATTTCGCAGAGGATTTTCTCTTGCCTGTTGTTACATGTGCAAAGAGGGACCAGAGAAAGCACCCAACACTTGCTTGTCTCAATGCAATTTTAGTGAATTTCTGGAGAGAGTAGTCTTGCCATCCTGTGAAACACCAGTGGATTAGAGAAGGAATTGAAGCATATGCTGTTTGCCATACTTGCTCTAGCCTCCCAGTTCAATTTGTCTCGTGCCAACAGGAAATGAATCATATAATCATCGAATTGGAAGAGACCACAAGGGCCATCCAGTCCAACCCAGTTGGAGCCAGTTCAAAATGGCCAGTGATGCCAAGGGATGGGTGTATTTTAATCTGATTTATTGAGCCAGTAAGAGCTCCTCTCTTCCACAGGGACCTCAGAGGACATGGTTACAAGAAAGGCCTCCAAGGCTCAAGACCCAGCATCAAGAATGCAATAAGGCTTGAGACTCTGAAGAACTGCTGCCAGTTATTCAGCAGCTATCTTAAGCCACATATACTGGATCAATGGTCTGACAATTTACAATGAGACTTCTATAGTCAGTTGTGACTTCTTCTTTGTGATTGCATGCCTTCAAGTTGTTTCTGCCTTATGGTGGCCCAAAGTTGAGTCTATCCTGGAAATTTCTTGTCAAGATTTATTTAGGGGTGCTTTGCTCTAGCCTTCCTCTGAATCTAAGGAAATATGACTTGCCCAAGGTCATTCAGAAGGTTTCCATAACTGAGAGGAGATTTGAACTCTGAACGTCTTAGTCCAACAGGCAAACCACAATGCCGAGTGTATATGTATTTTGTAACTCATCCCAACAGGGTAGATTAGAAATGTCTGTTCATGTGCCTTCAAATCACCTGTGGAATTATGATCACCTCACACATTTCACTGGAGTTTTCTTAGGCAAGTAATACTTCCTATTGCCTTCCTCTGAAATTGTAACCTACACGGTCTGGCAATTGTTGGGGGTCTCCCACGCATGTAATAAAGTGCTGGCCCATCTTAGTTCCTGAGGTCAGATTGGGATCTTGTGCTTTTAGGGTTTTAGACCCCCAAAACCATGGCTGAAGGGACCACAACCCAAATGGTTTTCTTAAGGCAAACAGGGCGAACATATTTTTTGTATGTTAACACATGTTGTGAACCAGTCCGAATCCCTCTTTGAAGGTGAGAGGGTCGGTATATAAAACCTCGAAATAAATACATAAATAAATAAATAATGAACATGTTGATGTCCCTTTTTTCTCAAGGACTTTCTGTAAGATCTCTAAAATTGGCCCTCCAAGTGTATTGGGCTTCAACTCTCACATTCCTAACAGCTGGCTGTTGTTGTTTATTCGTTCAGTCATTTCTGATTCTTCGTGATCTCATGGACCAGCCCACACCAGAGTTCCCTGTCGGCCATCACCACCCCCAGCTCCTTCAAAGTCAAGCCAGTCACTTCAAGGATAACATCCATCTATCTTGCCCTTGGTCGGCCCCTCTTCCTTTTTCCTTCTAGTATCATTGTCTTCTCCAAGCTTTCCTGACTTCTCATTGTGTGGCCAAAGTACTTCATCTTTGCCTCTAATACCCTTCCCTCCAGTGAGCAGTCGAGCTTTATTTTCTGGAGTATGGACTGGTTTGATCTTCTTGTGGTCCAAAGCCACAAGAAGCCACAAAATTTTCTGTGGTCTCAGAAATTTCCTCCAGCACCACAGTTCAAAAGCATCAGGCTTCCTTCGCTCAGATTTCCTTATGGTCCCGATCTCGCATCCACAGGTTACTTTGGGGAATATGATAGGCTGTTAGGAATTGTGGGAGTTGAACTCAAAAACATCTGGAGGGCCGAAGTTTGCCCAGGCCTGCTTTGAAAGAATTCTGTCTGCCTCTTGCACCAATATGGAGGCTCAAATGGTGATGGGTTCTAAATGCAAGCCTTTGATTCTACTGTATGCTCTGTGTGTACAGCTCAGGAAGCTCCATCAGGTCCCCCATCCAAGGGCTTTGCCCTTCTCCACTCCCTTTCTGGCAACTATGAGAGCATCTATATTGTAGAATGAAATGCAGTACCATGGCTCTGTGCCATTGAATCAGGGGAGTTGTAGTTTCACAAGGCCTTTAACCTTCTCTGCCAAAGAGGGTTGGTGTCTCATTGAATGACAACTCCAATGGTTCCATAGCATTGCACCATAGCAGTTCACGTGGTGTCAAGCTATAGATCTGGCCTGGGCAAACATGGGCCCTCAGGGTGTTTTGGACTTCAACTCCCACCATTCCTAACAGCCTCAGGCCCTTTCCTTTCCCCCCTCAGCCGCTTAAGCGAGGGCTCAAGTTTGCCCAGGCCTGCTATAGATGTACCCCATCATTGTGGGACCCAAATAGAGCCAAATACCCAGACATCTTGCCCACCCTTGAGGGCTTCCTAAACGCCCCTTTGCTTTCCACTGCCAAGCACCATGCCCACCATGGATGGTGGTCAAAGGGGGGCTGCCAAGAGCCTCTCCTTTCTCTCTTTCCTGGTGGGTCTCTTCTGCCTTTTGGGCTTGTTCCTTCCTGATCCAAAGCGATGGCCATAGATGTGGGTCTTAGTCCACCTCAAGGGTTGGTGAGGGTTGTGAGGTTCCACAAACACCCCTTCTTTTTATGAGTCAGGTAGAGGGACCTGATTCTGTCAATAGATTCAGAAAGGAACCTGGAACCAAAGAGTCGGGTTTTTCCTCTTTTGGAGGTGGTCAAACTTCACCTTCTGTCTCTGCGGCGGATTTTCCCCCTCTCCTCTCTCTTTCGCGTGGGGATATTGTTAGTGGGAGATGGAAGGAGACCGTGGGGCTGTCATCTCAACCTAGAGAGGTTTCTCCCTCTCTCTGCACAGAAAGAGAGACTCCACGCCGCACTTCTTCTGGGGGAGCCCAGCCGCGCCATGCGGGGGGTTTCTGCCTCTCTCTGCCCCTTCCCCACGCCACACAAACACACACACACCTCGACCCACGCGGGGAGATGGAGCCCGTGGAGACAGGGATCCCATCCAGATCCGATCCAGGTCCGTTTTGGGTCCCCGAGACCCAACAGCACCCCTCCATTGGAGACCCCCCTTTTTCCAGGACTGCAGCGCTCTGGGCTTCTCCTCCTCCTCCTCCTCCTCTCCCTCTTCTCTCTCTCAATCTCTCTCTCTTTGCAAAACCTGGCGGTGGGGACGTGCGATGGGTGCTGAATGCTAATGACCCCTTCTCCTCTCCCCTCCCCTCCCCTCCCCTCCCTCCCTTCCTTCCTTTCCTCGCGTGTATCGTTTGCCTTGCGCGGAAAAAAAAAGAAAAGAAAAGAAGAGAGAGACTGAGAAGAGGGAGAGAAAGAAAAAGGCACCGGCGACGTGGTCTTCTTTTTTTTCTTTTCTGCTCTGCGTTAAAAAGGAATCAAAATATATCACGCAGCAGCGCCCCTTTTTTGCCTCTCAAGACTTCGCCTCCGCCCCCTTCTCCTTCTTCTTCTCCTTCTTTTTTTGAGCAAAGGTGACCCAAGGAAAACGGGAGGGGAGGGGGCTGCGATGGCGGGAAAGGGAGAGAGAGAGAGAAAGAGAGAGGGAGGGAGAGAGAGAGAGAGAGAAAGAGAAAGAGGGAGATGGATGAATAAAGGAAGAACCCAACTCTCCCGCAACCGATGCGGCGATTTCTAGCCTGGGGGTGAAAAAAGGCAAGCTGTGGCAAAGGCTTAGAGGAGAAGGGAAAATCCCCAATATCTATCCATCTATCCATCACCCATCCATCTACCTACCTTCCTACCTACCTACCTACCTACCTACTTATCTATCCCATCCATCCTCTACCTACCTACCTACTTACTTACCCATCTGTCTATCCCATCCATCCATCCATCCATCCATTCTGTATATATCTGTCTGTCTATCTATCTCTCTACATACCTACCTACCCAATCCATCCTCTATCCATCCATCCACCTACCTACCTATCCCATCCATCTACTTGCCTACCCACCTGCCAACCTACCTCATCCATCCTCTACATACCTACCTACCTGTCTACATATTCCATCCATCCGCTATCTATCTATCTATCTATCTATCTATCTATCTATCTATCTACCTACCTACCGACCTACCTACCTATCTTCCCATCCATCCTCTACCTACCTACCTACCTATCCCATCCATCCTTCACCTACCTACCTACTTACCTATCTACCTGTCTATCCTATCTATCTGTCTATCTTTCTACCAACCAACCTAATTATCTCTCCATCCATCCTCTACCTACTTACCTATCCCATCCATCCTCTACCTACTTACCTATCCCATCCATCCTCTACCTACCTACCTACTTACCTATCTACCTGTCTATCCTATCTATCTGTCTGTCTGTCTATCTTTCTACCAACCAACCTAATTATCTCCCCATCCATCCTCTACCTACCTACCTACCTATCCCATCCATCCTCTACCTACCTACCTACTTACCTACTTACTTGTCTATCCTATCTATCTTTCTACCAACCTACCTACCTAACTTCCCATTCATCCTCTACCTACCTATCCCATCCATCCTCTACCTACCTACTTACCTACCTGTCTAGCTTATCTCTTTCTACCTACCTACTTATCTTCCCGTCCATCCTCAACCTACCTACCTATCCCATCCATCCTCTACTACCTATCCACCCTCTACCTACCTATCCTATCCATCCTCTACCTACCTACCTACCCCATCCATTCCCTACCTACGTATCCCATCCATGCTCTACCTATATTTCTACCTACCTACTTATCTTCCCATCCATCCTCTACTTACCTACCTACCTACCCCATCCATCATCTATCTATCATCTATCTATCTATCTATCTATCTATCTATCTATCTATCTATCTATCTATCTCATTCTCTATTTATCTATCTCACCCATCCTCTGTCTATCTCTCCATCCATTTCTCTTCCTCTCTGTCCGTCCACTCTCTCTCTCTCTCTCTCTCTCTTTCTGTCTCTCTCTCTCTCTCTCTCTGACGCTGGTTTTGGGGGCTTTTTAACTTTGGGATGCAACATGTGTAGCGCGGAAAGGGGGGGGGGGGGGAGAATGGGCTGCAACAACCTTGAACGAGGAGACAGACGCGGAAAAATATAGCCAAGAGAAGGGAGAGGACACCCTGAGTGCCGAATAAAAGGAATTGGGGAGGAAATTAAAAAAAAAAAGGGGGGGGGGGTTTCCAAGGATGCTGCCTTTGCTGCTGCTGCTGCTGCTCGGATTTAGCGCTAGTTTGATTCCCCGCAGGAGAAAAGGCGATTAAGGAGCGAGAGAGAGAGAGAGAGAGGGAGAAAAGAGCGCTAAATAAAATTGTATTTGGAGGAGGATCCAGGAGGGGAAACAACACACAAATATATTTTTTTCTCTCTCTCCTTTTCCAGACACAGGAGGAATTTTTTTTTAAAATATCGCGCTCCTTCTTCTTCAGTTTGCTGGGTTTCTCCTTTCCTCGGGAGTTGTCATGAAAAGGTAAGAAAGGCTTTTGAATTGTGTCTGTTGTGGGAAAAACGCGTGGAGTTGGTGCAGGTTGTGTCTCCTGGAGGGGCTTCCAGTTTGGGGTGAGTGGGGTTGGCTTTTGAACCAAACGAGTGGAGAGGGAGCTGAAATGTGACTTTCCAGAAGCATTTCCCCCTTCTTGAACCCTCACTAGAGAGGGTTGCCTTTGCTGGGCAAGCCAGGGGTGCCGGCCCTTTCCTCGTGGGCCCCTTTCCCGCGTGATTTATAGGGTGAGATACCCTTAAGAGGTGATGATGATCAGTATGATTGAGACTCTTGTGGCATTGTTTCTTCCCCTCTCAACCCTCCTCCTGGTCATGGATCCCGAATATCCATTCTATGCGGCTGCAATGAGAGGTTGCAGCGTCGTCTGGGTTTTTTTTCTTTTCAAAATGAGACTGTGGGTGTTTTTTCACATTCTTGACCTTCTCCCCCCACGAAGGACGGCAAAAAATGGGGGAACATTTCCTTCCTTTCTCCTTCCTCTCCCCTTTTCCCTGTTGCATTAGAAGAGGGATTGCGTCCGGGTCCGGAGGAGCGAATAGGGCCGTTCCCACGAGGAAACTCGCGTGGGTGGCCCCCTCCAGGGGGAAGGCGGCCTAGTGGTTATAGAGAAGGGGGGAAAGAAAGAAAGGAGAGAGGGGGGAGTTTGGGGTGGGGAGGAGCGTGGGGCGGTCACGCGTGGGGAGCGTGGGGCTCGGGTTTGTGGGGCGGGGAAGGGGAAGGCGGAGAGGAGAGCGCCCCAGTCCCGCGCAGGAGGCGAGGCTTCTCTTCCTTCCCTCGAGGAAAGGAGGGAAAGGAGGGAAGGCAGGCAGGCGGGCAGGCGTCGAGGCAGGGAAGGGAAGGAGGCGGCCTCCGAGGCAGAGGGGAGCCCCGCGCTCTCTTTGGGGGGCTCTCCGCCGCAGAGGTGCCCTGGGCCCGCCTTGGCTGGGAGCAGACGCTGCTGGAGGTGAGCAGGACAAGGAGGAGGAGGAAGGAAGGAAGCCCCCAAAGGAGCCCCTCTGCCTCTCTTCCCCTCAAAGGTTTGGTCCGCCGCCAGGGAAGGGGCCACACCTCTCCAAAGATGGCAGGTCGCTGGAATGAAAGCCGCCAAATGTGGGTGGTTTTTTTGGGAGGGGGGTATGCTTTGGGGGGGGGGGTCGTCTCCTCGTCGAAAGGTTAGGGTTGGGTTGAGGGGAAATTAAGCACCCCCGCCCCCCCCCCCCCCCCCCCCGTCGAAGGTGAGGGCTGGTCTCCCTTCACAAGCTTCTCCTAGGGGAGAGAGAAAAAGGAAGAGGGCAGAGTGAGGAGGCTCTGTCTCTAAGGGCCCTTCCACACAGCCATGTCACCCAGAATATCAAGGCAGACAACCCCACAAGATCTGCTTTGAACTGGAATATATTGCAGTGTGGACTCCTGGCCCTTCCACACAGCCACATAATCCAGAATATCAAGGCAGACAACCCCACAAGATCTGCTTTGAACTGGAATATATTGCAGCGTGGACTCCTGGCCCTTCCACACAGCCCCATAATCCAGAATATCAAGGCAGACAACCCCACAAGATCTGCTTTGAACTGGAATATATTGCAGTGTGGACTCCTGGCCCTTCCACACAGCCACATAATCCAGAATATCAAGGCAGACAACCCCACAAGATCTGCTTTGAACTGGAATATATTGCAGCGTGGACTCCTGGCCCTTCCACACAGCCCCATAATCCAGAATATCAAGGCAGACAACCCCACAAGATCTGCTTTGAACTGGAATATATTGCAGTGTGGACTCCTGGCCCTTCCACACAGCCACATAATCCAGAATATCAAGGCAGACAACCCCACAATATCTGCTTTGAACTGGAATATATTGCAGTGTGGACTCCTGGCCCTTCCACACAGCCACATAATCCAGAATATCAAGGCTGACAACCCCACAAGGTCTGCTTTGAACTGGGTTATCTGAGGCCCTTTCCACAGGGCTGAAAAAAAATCCCCATTGAACTGGATCATGTGGCAGTGTGGACTCTGATAACCCAGTTCAAAACAGATATTGTGGACTATTTGCCTTGATATTGTGGGTTATATGGCTGTGGGGAAGGGCCCTGGGTTATATGAAGTGTGGACTCAGGGCCCTTCCACACAACCATATAAAATCCACACTGAACTGAGTTATATGGCAGTGTGGACTCTGATAACCCAGTTCAAAGCAGATATTGTGGATTATCCGCCTTGATAGTTTGGGCTATATGGCTGTGTGGAAGGGCCCTAGGCTATATAACAGTGTGGACTCAGGGCCCTACCACACAGGCCAGGATATAAAGGTAGAAAATCCTACAATACCTGATTTGAACTGGGTTATCGGAGTCTACACTGCCATATGATCCAGTTCAATGGGGATTTTATTCAGCTGTGTGGAAGGGGTCCCAGATAACCTGGTTCAAAGCTGATATTGTGGGATTTTCTACCTTGATATTCTGGTTGATATGGTTTTCTGGAAGGGCCCTGAATCCACACTGTCATATAATCCGGGACCCTTCCACATGGCCATTGAACCCAGAATATCAAAGCAGATAATCCACAATATCTGCTTTGAATTGGATTATCTGAGTCCACACTGCTATATAATCCAGTTCAGTGTGTATTTTATCTAGCTTTGTGGAAGGGGCCTCGGTTCAAAGCAAATAGTGTAAGATTTTAGTGTGGGAAAGGGGCCTGGGTTTCCATCTGTCTGCCTGTTTTTCTCTGCCTGGGTTTCTGCTCTTTCTAGGGGGGACGTTTGAACCAGGTTTTCTTCTGGGTGGGGAGGCTGTAGTGTGGAGTTAGGTCAGGATTTGGCTTTTTAAAAGGAGGAGTAGCAAGATCCTATATCTGGGCCTGTCACAGTGTCCACCTGCCTTTCTCCTCCAGAGAGATTGAGAAGTAGAGAGTGGATGTGTCCAAAATCTTGCAGCAGGGTTTGGAGGGCAAAGGCAGACTTCCTTCTTGGTTTCGCCTTCCTACCCTCTCCCCTTCCCCAAAGGCTGAGGAAATTGGGATTTGCCTCTGCCTCCCCAGACATCTCTCCACCCATCTTCCACACAGAAGCCCATTATCCGCTCCCCAGCATTATATCCCCTGCCATCATTACAGCATGTGCCTCTCTGGTCTCCTTCTCTTTTTCTCTTAGCACACTCACACCTTCTACAGACACAGAAGCAACCACATCTCTCTCTCACACACACACATATATACATACTATATATACACAGAAAGAGAAACCCCTGCCTGCTCTTCTTGGCCTCCATGCAATCCTTCCCCCCAAAGCAGTGGTTTTGCTTTGTCGAAAGGCTCTCCGCTCAAGAAGATACCTGCCTTCTCCATTGGGTTTCTTTTCTCCCCAAATTCCTCATCTTCCTAATGATGAAATGCCAGCATGAGGAAGGAGTTGGTCCTACCTTGCTGTTTTGTTTTGTTTTTTTTTTTAAAAAAAACCCCATGATATTAGGACAGATATAAAAACCACAGGTGAAGTGTGTGGATTTTTTCGCCAGGGCCCCAGACCTCAGGCACGCAAGCTCTGATTCTGGCCTTCCTCTGACTTATACGCAACTCTTGTTCAACCATAAACTTAATGTTGCCTGATAGAAAGAGCTTTCAATTTCCTGTGCAACAGAAATAAGAATGCAGTGTTTTGTGTGTGTTAGAATGGGTGGGTAGATGTGTTAAAAATTATTCAGGAGACGGAAAAGAGAAGGGACATCAGATTCTGCTTCACACCAGGTCTCTGGCAGAGAGAGGTCCTCTGGGCATTGCCCTCTTTGCTTGGCTCTTCACTGAAGATGCCCAGGAGTGGACCCAGAAGCTCACTTGTGCAAAGCATATGCTCCACCAAAGCTATGGTCCCTCTGCAGGGAAGAGGGCAGAAAGATTAGCTGGGGGATGCTGACGAGGAGCCCATTATTCCTTGCATGCCCAGCAAGAGTAAATTAAAGAGAAGCTGGAAGCTAAGATGGTAGTAGGTTAAGAAGATGGCCATAACTTTGGCACTTGTATGTATGGTATTGTGTTTCCTCAGAGAGTAGCAAGGCAGAAGGTGCTGTATCAAAGGGAGAATGATGAGGACCATTCCAGGACATTCTTGGGGTTTATGAATGAAGAAACAGCACCCATTGTGTGTGCGTGTGCATGTGTGTGTGTTCCATTCAGTATTCCTTTCCCTCTGCTCTCCACTTGCTATCTTCTGGATATCCTCTAAACAGTTTTTTTCCTGTATTTCACACACAATCCATGAATGACCTGTGGAACCCATTGTCCTAAGATTCTGCATATGATAAGAGGCTCAAGCTGGTCTCGCTTTTCAAAGGAGGAATATATTAAAAATATGGTTATGGACAGGATAAGACTGAACACAACTAACAACGATGGGTAGGGGAGGTCACCTGGTGCCAAAGGTGCCTGTAACTCTGGAGATAATGCAGAGGATACTAAACTGTCATAATAACCAGTGTGGTTTCCTTAGAAAACTGCATTCAAAGTCAGATGTGGGGAAACCCCGATAGAGATGAAGGCTTTTTCTAAAAGAAGCACAAATGCTTTCCATTCTAATCTCTTTTTCAGTCTGGTTTCCAGGGTGGGTGGCTGGGTGATTTGGTACATCGTAAAGGTAAAATGCTTGCTGACTGGCCGGCCTACCTTCTCTGCAATTCCAGGGTCAATCCATGACTGCCAATCACAAAAATGTTTCTGCCCCCTTTCTCCTAGGATTGGCAATGGGGCCAGATGGGGGGCTCTGCGGGCCGAAGCGAGATTTCCTTGCCTGATTCTGGAGACTAGGTTAAGATGGATCTCTGGTATGGCCCAGCCTGATGGTGACTATGACCTCTGAGTGTATCTTTGTCTGTGAACATGCACGCTTGGGGCTCCACGTTGCCGGCCATGTCGTCGTTCCTGTGAGCGTGCTTCTTTCTCATGTGTCTGCAGGCTTTTTCCCCCCAAGGGGACTGGCTGGGTGTTCAAATGCAAGAAGTGTGAGCTTCTTATGGAGGAAGGGTGTCCTTGAAGGAGCTTTGCGTCTATCAGTGGCTGCTTTTCTTTTTCGACTGTGCATGTGTGTCAATAATTCTCCTGGCTGCTACTTTGGGCGCATCAGTGGCTGATGATTTTTCCTTACTGGTTTTGTGTGGGTGTCGCAGGGGCCGAATCTCTCCTGCTGTGTGTGCCTGTGTCAACAGGCTCCTTTTCTCCCTTTGTGCACATGGCTGGTTGTCTTCCCTCTGACTCTGTGTGTAGATCAGCAGCTGTCACTGCCCTCTGGTTGTCTGTTTCACAGATTCTTCCTCCCTCTCTTGACTGTACGCATTGCTTGGTTGACTCTTCTGGCATGAGTTTGCCCAGTATCAATAGCTGTCTTTTTCAGGCTATGTATGTGTGTGTGTTTGTGTGAGTGCACATACACTGCATGTGGCTGTTTTAGTGGATGTTTCTCCTCTACAACGAAATGCCTCAAACTGAATTGCTCCCTTGCCGATTGCTTCCACAACTGTAGCATGCAGGAGTTGGCCACAGAACCCTGGACATTTGGGTTTGTGACATAACCACTATCACTCATCTCATCCACGAACTCCCTTAATGGCCTTGGGCAAATATACCTCAGCTTCAGATACTCATTTTGCAGCAACATGGTGATATTGAAGGTCTGCGGAGAGGACGGGGTAGGAAAAGATGGTTGAGCACTTTGCCCTCTTGGCCCTCTGTCAAAGTTCTTATTTTGTCATCCACTTTTTTCTCCCAAAGAAGAAAGAAACCCTGATTGTTCCTCCAAATACACAGAGATTAAGAATTACTTTCTTTCCCTATCACTTGTGGATTTTTTCTTGTCGGTTACACATTTTTCCCCCTGAAGAAGTGTTGGCTGATGGAGGAAACTCCTAGCAACAGATTAGCTTGCTTGGGTGTGGTCGGTGAGAGATTTCCAGGCACACAGCAAATTGTGCTGCATAGACTTAGTAGCTATTGTGCACTAATGCACTGATAGTATTGTTAAAGAAACAGGGAATGGTACTACCACTAGCAGTAACAGAAGAAGGGTGAACATGTCTGAGAAGGGCACATAACCAGGAGACTACAGTACAGAGCTCTGAATCCAGTCAGTAGAAGCTGATGAAACATAGACTAGTCTGTGGAAATACTAGTTTTCTACCTGTTTTTCGTCAACACGTCATCAGGCCATGGTCACACACTTACATAGCAAACCCATATGTTCTTAAACCAGTCATTTTAGTTGTATCTAGATCAGTAGTTTGCTTGCACATTTTTTCAGGCAGTTTTCAACACAGTGATACACTTTTAATTAATAATATGTCTATGCCTTCTGCTTCATTTGAGTCAAATGGAGAATATGCAAAAACTGTGCTAACTTGCTTAAACACTCTGGAGAATGGATGTGAATGAATAGCATGAACAGGGGAGCTTGTACATTGCCCAAGCGATATGCCTTGTATCCAAATGAAGTTGGGTTGTGTTCAACTTAACTGCACAAGCAGAGCCTTGCACTTCTAGATCAGCCACTGTGCACATTCTTCATTGTGCACATACTCCAGTCACTGGTCAAGCATTTGAAAATGATAATTATACATATTAAGTGGCTAGTGTATAGAGTTCTGGGAGCAAACTGGGAAGCAAATTGGGAAATTAAATCCAAATAAACGTTCTCTATAATGTCGGAGGAATATGCACAATGGCTAGCATTTGTTATGCACATTTCCACATGCTTACTATACACTTGAAATATAGATGCTTTTTTGAGCAGGACTTTAACCCTTATCTCAATATTTCTTCCTGAGGTCACTAGGGAATTGTAGGTCCATGATTTGCCACTCCTGCCTTCTGCAAGAGGTACACTGCTTACAGCATGTCATCACTTTATTTATTCCCCTGTGCATATGTGGACAATAGGGACATGGTTTTCAGGGTGCTAATTCATACTCTCGGCTATCCTCAGGAGTTTGTTGTCATCCATTACTTTCTGCACTGACATTTCAATGACCACATAGAGCTACCTAACCCCTCTGCCTGTCCCTACATAGATGAATATGCATACCAGTTTAAATATCATCACTCCTCCTTTATGGCTTATGCCACTGTACTAACAGTATTGACCTTCCCATGGTACTTCCAAAAAACAACATGGCTACATGTTTGTAAAACCGGTTACATGTTGCAACTTTGATGCACTGTTTCAGGCACACTCTCATATATAAGAGGATCAGCAAAATATGACGCTCCAGATATTTTTGGACTAAAATGCCTGATATTTCTCACCACTGGCTATTCTGGCTAGGGCTGCAAGTTTCAGTTCAACAGCACCTGCCTAACCTGCTGCAGAACATCTGTCACTCCTGTAGAATACCTGTTACACTGCACCATCTGATGGTATTTTCTTCTGTTCGCATTCTCCAAGTCTTGTTTTTTTTGCTAATTAAAAAAACACCTGCTTACTGGTCATTAAATCTAAAGAAGGGTTACAGTTCAGCAAGAGAACACATGTTTTACCTGCAGAATATTCCAGATTCAATCTGCAGCATCTCCAGATAGAGATGGAAAAGATCCTTTTCCGAAACCTTGAGGAGTTGATGTCAATCAGCAAAGAATTTAGATATGAGACTACACTGAGGGAGATGTACTAATAGCCTGATCCAGACTAAGGCACTCCTGTGCTCTCTCTTTGAAGTTCACAGCCCTCCAGCCTACGCTGTTATATCCCATATGATATCAGACTGTCACCAATGCATATGCAAATGGTGTATGCTTAAAATATATTTTGCACAATATTTTGGGGCCTCTTTTTTTAGACACAGCATCAAAAAATGTACTCTCTTGCTTTAAACTGCAATTAAGTGTTTGTCTTTGGATGCTCAGGAAGAAAAGAGTAGGGAAGGCACCTCCTTCACTTGTCAATGGATTATCTGATAGTAGCTGCCAATATTAATCTTGTGCACATACCCCACCCTGTAAACACATGTCTCTCCAGTAGATCAGTACAGTTCGTTATAGATAAACTCATAGCCCAGCAAAAACCTTGTTTGGCTGAAACATCTCACCCTCCCAAGAGTTAACATGACGAATCTTCCTGCATCTAATTCTAGGCAGCATCTCTTCTCCTTCCCATGTACATTGCAGCTCAGCTGTTACACCAATATGTTTTACATGGACATACTTTTTCTAGGCTACAGAAACAGCCATTCAGAAAAAAAGATGTTGTAGCAGAGACAGCGGCCACTTTTAAATAGCTCTGCCCACCCTCCTTTGCAGAAAAGCAAAGGTGCTGCCTATTGATGTCTTGCTACAGCTCAGTTTGGCAATGCCTTTGCCAGCTTCTCACCATCAGCCCTGTTTCCCCACCACCACCCTATACATGTGCCTTTTTAACCATTCATTTATCTCTGCTGCCACCAGCCCCCACCTGTTCTTCTCTGCAAAAAGCGAAAAAGCGAGATGATTGTGGAATCTGGAACATCTGCCGACCCATCCACCCCTTTCCTCCAGATCTTTTCCAGCTACTAGAGCAAGCCACTAATGGGCACTGATGCAAAGGTTCCCCTTGTTCCAGAGAGGAGCAGAGAGCATGTAGGCGAGGGGGGTGCTTTCAAGAAGTGCCAGGCACAGCTGTGCTAGCAAAAGTGGCCTCTTGTCCAGGTTCCAGGAAGTAGGAAGGAGGGGGGTGATCCAATGTAAAGCCAGAGCATTTGGCAGCTTTGCACAAAATCTGTGCACACACCAAAACAGCTGGGAAAGGGGGCCATTGCCAATGGAGAGAAGGGGATGAAAGAGACTCTGGAAGCAGCCGCTTTGGGCAGGGATCCACCTCTGCCGGGTGCTGAGAAGCAAAGAGTGTGCATTACAGTTGCGGATGTTGAAGTCAGGAGGGTGCGGGCAGATGTCGATTCAAGTTGATCCTGGCCATCTGAACGGTTCAAACCCCAATTTAATTTCAGTCCCACTCACAAGTGTGCACAGAATGCTTCCCTTCTCTTTGCAGCAAGAAAACAAGAAACGCAACCACTGCTTGATCTAGAATATGAATTCTACCCTGCAAGACTGTTCCTCATAGGCTGGCTTGGGCTACAAGCATCTCACATATTTGGAGTTAACCATGCAGGCAGAAAGCTTTGTTTTTAAATTATTGTTTATGTGAATGAATCCTTCCTTTCCTGTAAGTCAGATCTTGAGTAAGAGCATCCTAATCATATGCTGATACATAAAATGCACTTTGTGCATGGTCTGACACATCTCTGCACATCCCAGGGCTAAAACCAGGCTCAGAATCAGTTGGTGGGTGACACAGGTGAAATGTGTTTAGGTCTGGAGGAAGAGACAGGCTAGAACAAGAGGGGGGGAAAGCCCAGATGTGGGTTGAGGGTAGTGATGGGGAAAGTAGCAAACTGGGATTATGAGGTATCAGGAGACAGAAATTCTCTGTGCTCAAGTCTTGAGTGTGTGAGTGTGTGCGCGCATGTGGTTTCCAAATTAATTACAGCCAGAGAAGAGGCTGTGAGCGTCACTTGATGGGATTAAGGGTTTGTGGGAGGCATGAAATTGACGTACAAAACCCTGGAACCCCTCATCTCCCCTCTGGCCCAGAGAATCTGGTGATTGGTTCCTCTTGGCATATAATGCTTCCTCCCCACCAAAACAAAGTTCCTTTCCCTTGCAGTCTGGCTTGTCCCCTCTCTTTTTCCTCCCTCTCCCCAAACCTGCCGTGATCCAGGGGGATTTCGCTCCTGCAGGCGACTGGCAGGTGGAAATGAAACCTGCCGACTTTGATTAAACCTCTCCGAGTCGTGTGTCTCTCATCGATGCACCGTGTCTGTGAAGGGAAGCGGGGTCTGATGAATCCAGCATTTCCACCCCTCTCCCCACAAATTAGAGTGCCTTGAAACTCTAAACAGAAACCACTGGGGGCTTTTTAGTTTGGGGGAGAAGTGAGGAAGCAACATAATGGGGCTTCTGTACAATTATGCATAGTGAATGGTGTGAAGTTCTTCTCACACAGGCATCGTACTAGTACTATGGGTGGGCGGGGGGAGGGTGCCACCAAATTAAAATGTCTGTCTGCAGTCTTAAGAAAGACAAAAGGAAGAACCTGTCTCCTTCATGAAATACAGAAGTGTGTTGGTGGGTTTCCCTGCTGTACGATATGTTGCCATGGAGCTTAGATGATTTTAAAGGGGGTGGGTGGGATTAAACAAATAATATTCTAATAGTATGGATCTGTCAATGGCAGTGAGCCACAAAGACTCAATGGAACATCCACAGTTAGATGCAATGTACCCCTGAATACCTGTCGCTTGGAGAGTAAACATGGAGAAGGGTCTTTCACTAAGCATCTGGCAGACTACTGAAGGAAAGAGAATACTGGTGAGTTTATGGTCTGATCTTCTTTGTCTGCCCCTCACTTTTCTTGCTAAGAAAATCATAGAGTTGGAAGCATCACCAACAGAACATCAACTCACCTGCCCATAAACATATGGGGAAAACTGCATCTTGACCAGAGCTTAGAAAAATGCTTTTATGGACATGTGGTCCATAACATTATAGTCCCTGAACCCCCAGCCAACATAGCCATTAATGGATTCTGTATAGCTGGGAAATTGTGAAGGTTGTAGTCCAAAAGTAACTTTTCTGAGCTCAGATCCTGATCCCCCTCATGTAGAAATAAGATCTCTATATCAGGTCTCGTTGGGGGCGCATCCAGACAGCTTGGAAAATGTGCGAGCCCCTGGATTTTTCCCGTGGGGCGTCCAAACAACACCACATGTAAAAATGCATTAATTTGACACAAAGCAGGAAAACCTTGCTTTGTGGTGAATTAATTTGATACTGGGTTAGACCTGAGTCTTTCTGGAAGACTTGGGTCTAATCCAGTATGGCTGGTGTCTGGACTGCCCTCTCGGATTTTCCAGGCTGATTCAGCCCAGAATATCCAAGAGGGTTTTACTGTCCTCCCCACCCCCAACCCCCACCCCAGCAAAGCCTTTAAAAGTAAAAATTATTTACCCAATCAGCATTACTTTTCTCCTGGTGCATAGAAATTTTGCACCATAAGAAGTGGGGAGGAGAAAAATTGCTCCTGGCCCCCTCCTCCTGGCGCATCATTTCTATCTGCCAGGAGAGGACCGGCAGCAGGGTAATGACGGTCAGGAAAATAATTTTTACTTTTAAAGGCTTTTGTGAGGGTTTTTTTGTTGGTGTCTGGGTGCCCTGCTGAAAGATCTGGAAGGGCATCTGGACAAACCTCTCCCCCCCAAAAAAGCGTGGATGTTGGGGGAAGGTGTGTGGACTCTAACGTAGGCCCAATTGGGTTTTTAAAACCCAATTGGATCAGCATTAAAGTCCTGTCTGGAACCGTCCTGGGTAGTGACTGGAACAGGTCTGTGTGGCATCCAATTTCCCAGTGCTTATTCTCAAACCTAATCCACCCACATGCCTAAGCACAACTTTTTGCCTTGTCTCACACTCTTGGATCCTTATCCTGGGCACTCTTGAACCCTAATATAAGGATCCAGGAGCTCTTTCCATGCTGCTGCTTCCTGATCAGATTTCACAAGAAATACTAAGGGATGAATGGGGCTTTCCATGGATGTCCCCAGCCATAGCTTTGTGATTATGCAATCCCAAACCTGTGTTCCTCTGTCCTGCTAATGTTGCCAATAAGACAAGAATCTCAACCATGTGATTCCTTCTAATGGATTAGTAGTCTTCAAATGAGAGTGGACTCCCCTCAAAAATCAGTCTTAGGCCAAAGAACAGCATGAAATAAAGATGTAAGATTTAGATACTCTAAACAGGAACCCCAGTAGATGCTGGTCCCACTGCAGATATCTATTTGCTTCATGCCTGTCCTCCTCAATCCTTAGATTTGTCAGATTAATACATTGCTAGAAGTTTCTCAAAGAAGCTTCCCAACTGTATCCCAGTGCCCAGCTCACAGCCTCCATCCTAGAGGCAAATGGAAGAATCCCCATAACACAGAGGTTTAAGACTTAAGTGATCTAGTGCATTTAAGGTACCCTTAAGTATCAGTAGCAGTCCATGGCACATCCCTTGGTAACAAAGGAAGGGAATGGATCCCAGTAGCTTCTTCCTCCAGGCAGCGGTTCCTTTCAGTACCAGTTGGGCTAGTGCTGTCTGGCTAGGGCACGCAGAGGCCGTTTGCCCCAGTGTGTGGCATCCAACCAGCGATGTCAAACACCCAGGGGCCATGTTCGTTTCTGTGTTCCTCCAACTGAGACGCGCGCAGGAAATAAAAAGCGAGAAAAAGGACAAAAACGCAGCACGACTCGGGGCCCCCAGGGGAGAGAAAGAAAAGGCAGGAAAATCAATAATTCCAGCAGGAACCAAAGAGAGAGGGGAGAGGATGAAGAAAAGAGAAGGAGCTGAGGAGAGAGGAGAGGAGGAGGATGTGGTCATGGCTGAGCAAGGGAAGCCTTTGTGAAATGTGGGGGCTGAGAATTAGGAAGTCCTCTTGTGGTCTTGGGAGAGCGTGGGATCTACACAGAAGAGATGGATGAGGGCTTCTCTTCTGTGGTGTGGGTGTACAGGGCTGCATGTATGGGCATCCATTCTACTACGTTATAGATTGAGACTACATATTCTATGGGGTGTTTTACCTGTCACTGAAATTCCTGCTGGCAGGTTAGTCCCTGCAACAAGAGGGACTTCCCTACAACGATATATGTTTATTCTTACTGGTTGCATTTTTATTCTGTCCTTCCTAGAAACACTGCGTGGTATAGAGGTTCTCTTCCTCTCTGATTTTTATCCTTCAGAGGACACCGTGTGATAGAATTGGCCCAAGTATCTCTCAGGGAACATCATCTCTAAGTGGAGACCTCTTTCCACATCTACTGTAACCTCATCATGCAATCATTTCATCAGCTTGACTCTTTACTTCTCATGTTTCGTATAATGCGAAGTAGAGTTGGGCTTCATGCAAACACCGTAGCATGCTCATGGAAGACAAGGATTCCTACTTGTGGTTAGATTTGTGTACTGCTCACCTCTGTTCAATTAGGAAATATCTTTCAGATTTCAACAAACCTTTCATGTTAACAAAAAGGTCTAGGAAGACTGTCATCATTATTATGCCCATTTGACCAGCAGGGCAAATTGGCTGTGTGAAGGCAGCTCTTCCAGGACTATACTGGAAGTCCATGCAAGAGGTGGCACTTGAATCAGTGCTGCCAAATGGACCTTTGTGCAGATGCCCACGTCCCCCCTCCTTCTTGAGACTATGAGACAGAGTGGTGCCCCTTCTTTTTCCTGTTGGTGGTGGGTTGGCAGGAGCAAAACGGAGGAGTCTTTGCTTGCACAAGGCCCTGATGAGCTGGGCAAAGCGCCGGTTTCTGATTGCACTCCCAGGAATAGAAACACTTCTGTGATTGCGGAAATTACTGTCTCCTCAGCAAAGAGGCACAGGGGGATGTGGCTTAACCTCCTCTCTTCCAGCCGGGATCACACTTGTAGACCCATCTCTACCTGAGGATCAAGTCTTGTTCTCAAGTGGCCCCAGGCTGGGATCAACAAAGGACACCCAGCTGCCTCAGTAATTGACATTTGTGACTTCTGGGTTTGCATAAATATTATTTTGTCACAAGTCAGAGATATGTGTGTTTGCCTGTGTGCTGTCTTTCTTACTTGGGCTTCTTGTTGCATTTGTACACTCTAGTATCTGAACCAAGAGGAAATTTCTCTATTTATTAGTAGGAATCTACAGGACTGCTGTGATTATGGACACTTGAGGAATGGCAGGATCTAAATTAGCAGAGGTTAACAGAGCTGTGTGAGGAAGGAAGCACTACCACAGTGTAGATTTGAGCCTGTTTTCCCTATAAATGAGTATGGAAAAGTTATTTATGGACTACAGCTCCCAGAATTCCTGTGGCTTTGAGGAATATTATACAAAAGGGTTGTTGTGAGTTTTTCAGGCTGCATAGCCATATTCCAGAAGCATTCTCTCCTGACGTTTTGCCTGCATCTATGGCAGGCATCCTCAGAGGTTGTGAGGTCTGTTGGAAATTAGGCAAATGGGATTTATATACCTGTGGAAAGTCCAGGGTGGGAGAAAGAACTCTTGTCTGCTTGAGGCAAGTGTGAATGTTGCAGTTGGGTTGTTGTAGGTTTTTCAGGCTATATGGCCATGTTTTAAAAGCATTCTCTCCTGACATTTCACCTGCATCTATGGCAGGCATCCTCAGATGTTGTGAGGTCTGTTGGAAACTAGGAAAATGAGGTGTATATATCTGTGGAATGGCCAGAGCGGGAGAAAAAACTCTTGTCTGTTCGAGGTAGATGTGAATGTTTCAATTGGCTACCTTGATAAGCATTTAATGGCCCAGCAGTTTCAAGGCCTGGCTTTTTATTGCCTGGAGGAATCCTTTGTTGGGAGGTAATTAGCTGGCCCTGATTGTTTCTTGTCTGAGGATGCCTGCCATAGATGCAGGTGAAATGTCAGGAGAGAATGCTTCTGGAACATGGCCATACAGCCCAGAAAACTCACAACAACCCAGCGATTCTGGCCATGAAAGCCTTTGACAATGCATTGATTATACAAAAACCTATTTTTTCAGATTTCATTGACCATGAATTTTAAATTAAAGATTGGCTTATGTATCAGCATATATAAAGACATGCCTATGTTTTATCTGCCTTAAGTATAAGTGTTTGTACTGTTTGATCACCATGTGTTCCTGATTGCCAGCCCTCTCTTGCAAATTGCCACCTTGCGCTTACTCAATTAATGGATCTTCCAGATAAACTCTCTGTAGTCCTGTTGCTTTCCATCATTTTCTGTATTATCTTCCCATTTTCTAGTCTACTTTTTCTCAGCTTTGATTTGTAGTGATATGTATGGAGGTGTGTGTAATAACATTTAAATCGCACCACCACCTTTCTAGTATGATTGGCAACATTTCTTAAGAGCTCCTTTGCCTTTAATTAAATATTTCCTGTTTACAAGTTCACCCTACTTTATTGCTCCCAACTGGCCAGGAAAACTGATTAGTGACAAACAGCCTTTTAGCTGCTCCTTCAATGATCTTTCTGATTTGCTACGAAATCAGTTTTATGTTCCTTGGGACAAGGAGGCTTTCTATAATTATTACTGAAATAATCCTTTTTCGCTAAAAGAAAAAAAGACAATAATAATAAGAAGCACTAATAAGTTATCAACACTTTCCTCCACCTGGAATAAAAACAGAGATTGTAGCAAATAAGAAATTATATAAGGAAGTAATTATGCAGCAATTGCCATTATCAAGTGCCACCCCCCAGTCAGTGTTCGTGAGGAAAACATAAGCATGCTGATGCCAGGAGGAGGAAACTTTTAATTAATGTTGCTCGGAATCTCTGCTAAATGGAACTTACTTATTAGTAAACATTATGGGAAGATTAGCTGTGGGTTTGCCAAACTATAGTTTGCCAAATCTTTTCGCTGCCATCCAGCCTCGTTACAGTGTATGAAAAACTGGGGTGATAGGGCTCATTTCTTCTGCCAGACTAAGAGACCAGCTGGCATCTGTCTCTTTCCCTCCCTGAGTAGTGACCATTACAATCTGTTGTAAAGAATAAGACAGTTTAAGAATCAGTGCTACCTGTGCTTATTTTCATCATCCCTTACCATCCATTTTCCTTTGGTGTTATTATTTCAGATTGCAAGTTTAAGGGCATAGACCAGTGTTTCTCAACCTAGGGGTCAGGACCCCTGGGGGAGTTGCGAGGGGGCATCAGAGGGGTCACCAAAGACCATCAGAAAACACACTCTTTTCTGTTGGTCATGGGGGTTCTGTGTGGGGAGTTTTGCCCAATTATATCGTTGGTGGGGTTCAGAATGCTCTTTGATTGTAGGTGAACTATAAATCCCCGAAACTACAATCCCCAAATGTCAAGGTTTATTTTCCCCAAACTCTACCATGTTCACATTTGGGCATATTGAGTATTTGTGCCAAGTTAGGTCCACATCCATCATTGTTTGAGTCCACAGTGCTCCCTGGATGTAGGTGAACTACAACTCCCAAGCTCAAGGTCAATGCCCACCAAACCCATTTAGTATTTTCTGTTGGTCATGGGAGTTCTGTGTGCCAAGTTGGGTTCAATTCCATTGTTGGTGGAGTTCAGAATGCTCTTTGATTGTAGGTGAACTGTAAATCCCAGCAACTACAACTCTCAAATGACAAAATCAACACCCTCCCTCCCCGCAAACCCCACCAGTATTCAAATGTGGACGTATTGGGTATTTCTGCCAAATTTGGTCCAGTGAATGAAAATATATCCCATATATCAGATATTTACATTATGATTAATAACAGTAGCAAAATTATAGTTATGAAGTAGCAACTAAAATAATTTTATGGTTGGGAGTCACCATAGAATGAGGAAGTGTATTTAGGGGTCACCGCATTAGGAAAGTTGAGAACTACTAGCATAGACTATCTTGTTTTTAATCTATTTGCAACATTTAGTACATTTGAGGTACAATGTCACCACTACTAGTACCATCACCACTACTAAAACTAATGAAAATATAATGGATACTTAGGTATCATCTCTGTTTTAATTCTGCTTCCTTTTAATGTTGGGAAAGTAGTGCCTAAAGACTTTACAATGTCAGCACCCCTCAACGTGCAATAATTCCTAGGACACCTTCTGCTGTTATTAATGGAGATAAGCTTGGACAGACTGCATATGACCATGCATTCAGGGAGTGGAGGGGAAACATCTCATTTAACCATATTGCAAACTAGTTCCAAATTAGGAGTGCAAAAGGTGAAATTGAAATGAGGCGAGAAATAAACAGGCTGTGTGGAACAATCTGAGATATTAGGCTTTGTACATTGGAAGAGAAATGTTTCTGCACAGCTGCATTGTGTTTTTGCATATATATACGTTCTTCTAAATGAGGTGTGTTGTGAAAATTCAGGGCATTTGAGTTAGTATTAGTATCAAATGTGGTTTATAACCAGGTGTGTTGTGAAAATTCAGGGCATTTGAGTTAGTGTTAGTATCAAATGTGGTTTATAATCAGGTTTGTCATCTAGTTTGCTCTGATGTATTATAGCGAGCATCAAATATGAGCAGGATCTCTGACAAATTGTATATGTGTAGGCGGAAAGCGTTCTTATTTAGCTGAGCATTTCTAAATTGTGAATCAGCTTTATCTGACCTCTTTTATCCTGGTTTGTTTTAAGGCTCTGGTTTCTATTTTGGCTTTTATGGTAATTATTTACTGTTTTATCTGGAGTTTTATGACTTTGTACGATGTGATTTTTGTGACTGCAAGTGGCCTAGAGCCGTTGCGCTAAGACAGGATATAAATTTAATGAGGAGCAGAATGAATAGGCGAGTGTCAATGCCTGGTGAGCTGCTTCACGGGTGTCGTGTGGTTGTATGTGAGCATGCAAAGAGCCTCAGAGCTGTTTGGGTCGGGAAGCTTCTATAAAGAATTATTACTTGACACATTTAGTGGACAGAATTCTGGATGGTCTTTCCTGTTCCTGCCACAACGTGTAAGCCGCACTGCGAATAATTTTTCAGCCTGAAACTTCTTATTCTGAGCTGTTTGCCTGTATTCCCTCTCATCCACATTGCTCTTTCTGTCCCTGGCCTTCCTTTGGCAGCTGCAAAACCGACTCCCCCAAAGTCTGAGAAAGACCACTAGCATTTTGACACCCCGATGCACAGACTAAATGAGCTAAGGAAGACTTCTGGGCAACAACCTAAGTATAGTTTTAGTTCAAATGCCATGTACAAGTAGAAGGAACCAGTACAGCGCTGGGCTGGCATGCTGGGTGATCAGTGTTCCAATCCCTGCTTGGCTTCAAAACTCACAGAGTAACATTGGCCAAATTATACTCTCTCACCTTAGAGGAAGGCAAGATCAACTGCCTTTTCAACAAATTCTGCCAAGGAAACCCTGTGATAGGTTTGCTATAAGTAGGAAATGACTAGCATGCACATAAAAGCACATTTAATGGAGATTGAAAGCCATACGTGGCTCTACTTTTGCAATGTGAAGCACACACATATATACATGTATGCCCAGGTTTCTATTTGCCAGAGGAATTGGATAGGTGGAAGATTAGACTGGTTTGTGAAATGCATCCATTTTACAAATGGGGAAACTAAGGGTAAAATGAGTTCTAAGCTGGGATAAGGTCAGGTTTTCCAAGTTCAGAATGTCATATTCTGAGCCCCAAAGGCTGGATATATTACTGTTGGTAACTTTTGGTTTGTTGCTATTTGTAGTATGCCCTTTGGGTATGAGTTTGGTTTACTTTTTTGCTATGATTACAAAAATACATCAAATATTTCCTTACAAGTTTTTCATTCGCAATGCTCAGAGCAACTTTCAGTATCTAAAAAGGTCAGAAACTAAAATAATACCACGAACAATAGGTATCTGTCAATATTTTGGCGACTTGGGGTTGGATCAGCAAGCATGTTTAGACACACTTTCAATCTATGAGTTGTTAACAGAGTTTTGGAAAAGGTACTTTTTGGACAATAACATTCAGAATCCCCTGCTGATTGGGGAGGGGGGAATTCAAGGATTTGTAGCATAAATTTGAATTTCCCGAGCTCTAGTTGTTGGTCACTGAGGTAGTGGTGAAAGCATGTATGTATTTCTGCACTTGGTCTTATGCGTTTAGCATACTCTGCAGTGTGTAAGGACCTTATCACATTGAGGTCAAAAATGTGGGCAACAGTGGGGGGGGGGGGGGGATTCTCCAGGCAGCGTGGCGAATTTGTGAGGCACCAGGGAAACCGGCACCCTGTGCCGATGCTCTCATTGCTTAGAATGGAGCCAGTGCAGGGGGAAGCCTGCATTGCCGCCTTCCCAATCACATGGGGGAAAGCATTGTCACCCAGCTTCCAGGTTCTTTTAGCTCCGTTTCCGGGACGGAGCCTGTGTCATATGATAGGCTGTGGTGGTCTCCGTGCTGGCTGTATCCTGGCAGCTTCCTAGGATGGAGCAAGAAGATAATGTGATGAGGTCCCAAAGCTCTGTGTCTGGCTGTACTCCTCTCCAGTCTCCTCCTTCCTGTCACTTGCTTTGGTGTTTGTACCCAATGCCTTACTGCCAATTGGTTTCCTGCTAGCATCACAGCTTCTCAGGTAGATCAGAGCCTGGAGGAGATGGGAATGACAACTAAGATCTCTACCAGGGGTGTGTATGATGTTCACTTGACAGTAAACACTTGCCAGGAATCATTTTTGCATTTTTGCCCAATTCAGCAGCTGATGTATGCCCTCTTCAAACACCTTGCCCTAGGGACCAAATCGATCACGATGCTGTTGCCAGCATTGCAGACATGCCGTGGTGGGGTGGGGGTGGAGGATGGATGCAATGTTCACCTCATGGTCAAACAAGGAAGAATTCAGACCCCCTTCCCCTCACGCTGGCCTCAGTAAGGTAGCTCATATGTGGTCCAGTTCTTCTTGTGGGGCTAGTGGTAAGTCACAGCTGGAGACCAGTCCCTCCTTGGTTTGTGTCAAGCAGGCAACCTTCACTACTGATTTCCAAGCTCTTTTCTGAATGCAGAAATGTCCACAGAACAAGAAGTACAAAGTGATGAACAGCATATGGAAGGGGGGGGGGGAGTGTAGACCTTGGGAAAACCCAGCCATTGTAATGCTTGATGTCAGGAAATGCCTCAACAAAATAAGGAAGGGAGCTAAGTGGGAACTGCGACCACAGTAGGTGAAGCAGAAATCACACTGTGATTTTAGTTCATCATATCTTTAGCTATGTTCTGAAGAGGATGGATTATTCTGTGCTCTGGACAAGATGGGCTTTAAACAAGAGAGCTTCAAAATGCTTGGCTGACACAGTGCAGAGAAGCCGCACATTTCCATTAGTCCAGGCACCATATAAATATAATTTTGTACAAAGAAGTCTTGATGCCAATATGTGAGAACTACACAGAGAGAAAAGCTGTGTAGTTTTGTAGAGAAATTGGAACCTGAGTAAGTAAGTACTGTAGATTAAGATGGTACCACATTAGCCAATTAGCAAGAGGGGGAAAAGCTTGAGGGATCTAGGCAGGAAATGATGACCAAGTTGCTGGGCAAGGACAAGGTGGTAAACCCATCAGTATTTAAAAAAAAACTGGAAATGTCTTGGCAGGAACCATGCTAGTAGCATGGAGAAAGGCACATGAGGACATAGCATGTGCATTGCTTGTACATAAGACAATGAATCATAGAATCACAGAGTTTGAAGAGACCACAAGGGCCATCCAGTCCAACCTCCTGACATGCAGGAACACCAAATTAAAGCATTCTTGACAGATGGCCATCTAGGATCTCTTTTAAACTTCCAGAGAAGTAGTTTCCATCATCCTCCAAGGCAACATATTCCTCTGTTGAACAGCTCTTCTTAGTGTTTAAGTGAAATTTCTTTTCCTGCAATTTTAATCTACTGCTTTGTATTCTAGTCTCTAGAGCAGGAGACTCCATCATCCACCTCAATATGACATCCTTTCGAATATTTAAACATAGCTTATATGACTCTCTCAATCTTCTCCAAGTGCAACATACCCAGCTCCTAAACCACTCCACATAGTTTGGCTTCCAGATCTTTTACTATTTGGTCACCTTTTTTTCTGAATGCTTTGTCAATGTCCTTCTTGATATCATCCTGCCTAGAACTGGACACAGTATTTCATGTGGGGTCTGACCAACACAGAATAAACTGATACTATTACTTCCCTCAATCTAGACACCATACTCCTATTGATAAGAGAGCCTAAGGCCCTATCTTTACTGTCATATAATGCAGTTTGAATTTCATTATATGATCAGTGTAGTGTAGACTCAGAATGAACTGCATTGAACAAAATTATAGGAGTCTATGCTGCCATATAATTCAGCTCATTCTGCATTAAACTGGCAGTGTAAATGGGTCCTTGTTTCTAAGGGGAAGAGGAAGCAATGAGATGTCTAGCCTTGGTCAGGCATTAACTGAGTTGAAGAGCATCATGTGAAGTGAGAAGCTCAACTTGGCTTAGGGAAGCGGTCTTTCAGGTGGTCTGCACCTCCTACTGCTAAACTGCTGCCGAATGCACAGTTGGAGATGCAAAGCCATTGGGGCTCGGGTTGGTTCAACAGTTGATGGCTTCACTGTGGAACACCACACCATCCCTTTTGAGTTGCAGTGATGAGATATGCTATACTAGTGAGAAAACTAGCCTAGCCTGAAGTGACATGTGGGGATTTTATTGCTGCTAGCTTTTGAGTGTATGTTCAAAAATCCTGTTTGAGGTTTGTAGTCACTCATTACAGATCTGGGAAATCATCCCGATGAAGAGTCATGAAGCAAAGAGAAGCAGTTGCTTTGAAGTAGAGATTGCAATGGAGGATAACATGTTCTAGCACCCGTCTCATTGCAAAGAAGTCTCTGACAGGTCAAGCTGTTCTAGACAGAGCCCTGGAAGTGGACCGAGATCTGTTTTCAGATAAGCATGGACTCTGGATACTTCTGATTTTGAAATATCTGGTTTTGGCCAGAGTCTGATGCAATTTTGATCATTTTACTGCAGGGAAATATCTATTGGCAATGTCAGACTCAGTGGGGCTTTAGACTGCTGTTTTTTTTCCTACAGTGATTGGTGGATTTGCCAGATGGCAACAGACCAGGAGTGGGAAACTTGTTCAACACTGTGGACGGCATCAAAATAATATCATGAGCCAGAGGGCCATAGCTAATCTACATATTAGAGCGGCAAAGAATTAACATACTTGGCATAGGATTTTCCTGAATGTGGCAGGTGGTGGCCATATTATTATAAATTATAATCCCCATAGCACTTAGTATGTGCAAAAGGTTTTACATTATCTGTCATCTCTTTTATTCTCACTGCTACTCTGTGAGACATGGCTACTTCTCAGTGCATCTCTTTTCCCACTGTCCCCCAGCAGACTATCGCATTTTGTCTCAGTATTCTCTGACAAACTAGGCAGCTTTTGAAAGTATAAGAAGAGAAAGGCTGCCATCCTTTAAGATAACAATTTTCAGACGGATAGACAAGTTAATCTGTTATATTCAAAATAACAGAGACTTGTAGCTTTTGTGGACTATAGTCCACATTTTTATGTTGAAATTATGGAGAGTCTTGACCACTCTTCAAAAAAGGCAAAAGAAGAGCAGACTTTTCTGGCCCCTTATTCACCTAGAAAGCCACCTTCTTATTTCTAATTCAACATTTCCCAACCTGGGGGGGTCGTGAGGAGGTGTCAGAGGGGTCGCCAAAGATCATAAAAAATACAGTATTTTCTGTTGGTCATGGGGGTTCTGTGTGGAAAATTTGGCCCAATTCTATCGTTGATGGGGTTCAGAATGCTCTTTGGTTGTAAGTTAACTATAAATCTCAGCAACTACAACTCCCAAATGTTAAAGTTTATTTTCCCCAAACTCCATCAGTGTTCACATTTGGGCATATTGAGGATTCATGCCAAGTTTGGTCCATATCCATCATTATCCGAGTCTACAGTGTTCTCTGGATGTAGGTGAACTACAACTCCAAAACTCAAGGTCAATGCCCACCAAAACCTTCCAGTATTTTCTGTTGGTCATGGGAGTTCTGTGTGCCAAATTTGGTTCAATTCCATCGTTGGTGGAGTTCAGAATGTTCTTTGATTGAGGGTGAAGTATAAATCCCAGCAATTACAACTCCCAAATGACAAAATCAACCCCCACTGCACCCCACCAGTATTCAAATTTGGGTGTATCGGGTATTTGTGCCAAATTTGGTCCAGTGACTGAAAATACATCCTGCATATCAGATATTTACATTACAATTCATAACAGTCGCAAAATTACATTTACAAAGTAGCAACAGAAATAATTTTATGGTTGAGGGTCACCACGATATGAGGAACTGTATTAAGGAGTCGCGGCTTTAGCGGGGTTGAGAACCACTGTTCTAATGGGTAAGAGAATGAAAGTCTTTTTTTTACATTTCAGCCCAACAAATAACTTGTTTGTTTGTTTGGGAAACATAAGCCATTTGCTCTGTTTGTCTTTAAAAGTTCAGCTCAACTCATATTTTACTTTCATAGTCATTTCAACAAAGTGTATTTACTTGTATATGTTTTCAGCTTAGCCTAGTTAGCAGGCTCCTTCATAAAATGTCTGAAGAAACATTTGGGGAGAAAGCAAAAGAGAGAGCTTGATTTATGTTCTTCTCTCAATGTTGCTCCATAATTAAAGTGATACCAGAATCATCAAACAGCAAAAGGTGTACACAATGCCTTCTCCATATACATAGACCATAATTCAAGTGCTTTATTTCACCACAATTAATACTTGTGCTTGAATTCATACATGAAATATGCACTTTTTCCTTCATGGGATTGATGTGCATTTCAGAGAAAATGCAATTTGTATTGTTTTTATCATAGGAACCTCCTTGAGAGGATTTTCTGTCTTAAATGGCAGCCTAGAATTATTTAAAAGGAGCAGATGACTTACAAAGGGGCCCTCGGGGCTGGGTCTTCCCAGTCTCTAAAATGGGCCTGCTAATGACTGACTTTGGAGGGTTGTTTTGAGGCAGAACAAGTGAGTTAAAACGTGTTGTCTCAATGATACAAGTTTAAATAGTAACAGGAGATGGAACTCAAGTCAAACCTTGAGGGAGTGGAGATTCTAATTCAATATACTCTTCCAAAATGAGGCTTATTGGTAGGGTGGGTGGTTTTGTCACTTTGCCCAGTGCTGTATCAGATCAACAAAATAAGCAGCAGCCTTAAGGTTATTGACATCTCAAAATAAGCATTAATAGGCAGCTTTGATGTTGAAAGACCAAGTAAAGTGGTGTAATGAGCGCTACAAACTCTCATTAAATTAACATAGTCAAAACAAGACTCTGTCTTTGTAATGTCGTTGCCCCACGAGGTTTGCTCTTTTTAGGAAAAGCCCTGCAAAGGTGTGTACGGCCTGGAATGGCTCATTCTAAGTAGATGGTTGGCAAACAAAGCACTTCATCACACTAGAGAAAAAAACCATTTAAAATCTGGTTTCTGCCTCCTGCAGAATTCTTGGGTTTGTTGTTTAGTGAGGCTGTTAAAGGTTCCTCCCTGAACTACAAAACCCCAGAATTCTGCAGTGGATTTTAAGTGGATTGTTTTCTCTAGTGTGATGAGTCCCAGGGCAAATGCTAAGAACAGCAGAGGTGGAATGAAAAATCCTACCTTTGCCTTGTGATTGCAGAGATACAGTGTTTGTAGCCCAGAATCAGGAGGATACTTAGTCTTTTGGGGACATCTAGTTCTTTCCATCAAGCAGGATGGGCAATTTTCCCATTTTTTCAAATCTGACTGTACTATTTCTTCCTATTACCATATGATTTTGTTTAAAAAATCTGTTTTAAATGCTTTATAAACTGGGTGAACATTTGGCAAGCACATTTGCTCAATATATGCTATTTTCTCCACTGTATGCACTTCTGTACACAATTTCCCTCCAGCATACACACTTTCAGACTTCCTTTCTATTGGAGAAGTAAGAAAACAAGAGGCCGCAGTGACGTAGCGAGTTAAACCGCTAAGCTACAGAACTTGCTGACCAGAAGGTCGGCGGTTTAAATCCATGGGACAGCGTGAGCTCCTGTTGTTAATCCCAGCTTCTGCCAACCTAGCAGTTCAAAAACATTCAAATATAAATAGATCAATAGGTACTGCTTCAGTGGGAAGGTAACAGTGTTCCATGCAGTCATGCTAGACCTTGGAGGACTCTATGGACAATGCTGGCTCTTCGGCTTAGAAATGGAGATAAGCACCACCCCCCAGAGTTGGAATTGACTAGACTTAATATCAAGGGAGGAGTCCCTGGTGGCGCAATGGGTTAAACCCTTGTGCCGGCAGGATTGCTGACTGAAAGGTCAGCAGTTCAAATCTGGGGAGTGGGGTGAGCTCCTGTCAGCTCCAGCTTCCCATGCAGGGACATGAGAGAAGCCTCCCACAGGATGGTAAAACATCCAGGTGTCCCCTGGGCAACATCCTTGCAGATGGCCAATTCTCTCACAGTTCCTCAAGTCGCTCCTGGCACACACATAAAATGTCAAAGGAAAACCTTTACCCTTAACTAAGAAAACTGAAGGATAGCAATATTCCTGTTCATGTGTATTTGTTGAGGAAGTGTAAAAGTTTGGCAGTTCATACTAAAATGCAAACACATGCATTTCTTTTTCATCATTAGTTTTTGTTTTCAATTTGCAAAAAGGACACCCAGTTGGGAGTATTACAGGAAAGGATCTGCATGCAAAAGATGCGTTAAGCCCCCACCTATCTCAATTGTTCACCAAAATGGTCTCTGCTCTATTTCCCATTCTTCCTATTTTGTCACATGGACATTTACAAACTTATAACTACTGAAATTCTGTATGATTTCCTAGAATGCTTTGAAATATGGACAGGATATAGAGTACTCCACTGTCCACTTTAGACATAGTGTATAACGTTGGAGCGTAACATATTTCATGTTGTTGTCTTAAAATATACTACTTGGTTCATTTACCTTCTCTTCTGCTCTTCACTTCCACTTATTTCTTCACGTATGTCATGAATAATTGTCCATTAGGATCAGTATAATAGCTGAATCATAAACATCTCATTCAACAGTTTTCCACAGAGATCTACTGGAACATTTTAGTCTGAGTGTAATGTTGCAGTAGAGCCAAGCAACCCAATCAGCAGGATCCTATCTCGTAACTCTGGACTAGATGTACCACCTTAGTCTTGAGTCGGATGGATGAACTGCATAGTTGAATGTGCTCTGTCCTCCATGCTCTGAACGTAAGCAACATGCAACTAGTAAGAACAGGCTAGATCCCTTATCTTTGGCATACTAATTTTTGATACTCTGTGAGCATTCGAAATGTAACCCCATCCTTAAAATCTGCAGTACAGCAATTCAGAACTCAACAACAACTGCACCACATCATTCTTCTAAAGATGTAGTTCTGCTACTGTTCAGCATCTTCAACAGTTTTTTTTCCACCTTTGCATCTGAGTCACATCTACAATACCACCAGGCAACAGCTGATAGAGAAATCTCCCTGAGGCCCTTCTACCTTGCCATATAAAATCCAGATTATCTACTTTGAACTGGTTTATATGGCAATGTAGACTCATATAATCCAGTTCAAAGAAAATAATGTGGATTATCTACTTTGATAATCTGGATTATATGACAATGCAGAAGTGGTCTGAGAGGTGGAAACCCTTGTGCTACCCCAACTCAGAAGTGACCCAGAATAATCCTTATGGTTTGCTTCCTTTAGTAATTTGGAACTCTCTTATTTTATGCTGCCATCCTGAACCACTGGGTTAATTCTTGGGGGTGGGGTGGGGAGATAATGTAGATATCTGTTTTGCCATCTAGCAGTGTGACCTTGATGACAAGCAGTGGAATGGCTGCTAGTAGAGACATGCTGTGAAATAAGTGGAGAGGCCTGAGGCATAACCAGTCATGGAGAAATAGCACATTGAGGCCAAGCCACCACACATGAGCCTGCTAACCCCTACTGCTTTGTGGCAGAAAGGAAAAGCAGAGTTGCTCGCCCTGACAAATAAGCGTCTTGAAATCTGTTTAAAGGGGGGAATATGCATAGCTGAAATAATATTAACCTGGGCAGGCTATCATTAAACGGTTGGTTAGTCTGCAATATCTGCCACACATGATGCAATGAGAGAGAGAGAGAGAGAGAGAGAGAGAGAGAGAGAAAGGGGGGAGCAATGAGAGCAGAAATTCTAAACTGAGAATAGGGAAAACTGCATATCTAGGGCTGGCTGGTTTGGTGGCCACTGTTCCATTTGTTGACCTCTTCTGACTAGTTCCTGGCTCTTTGTGGTCATATAGAAGACAGGGTGAGCTCATGACATATGGCCATAGCAGCAGCCTACAGCCATGTGTCCTGCGGCAATAATGGTGCACCTGAAGCCCTCCAGATATCGAACTACAATACCCATCATCTCTTACCGCTGCCTACGCTGACTAGGGCTCTACTTCCAATATCTGCAAGGCTGTAGTTTTGCAAATTTCTCTTCTAGTGTTTGGGTAATGTGAGACATGTTTTGTACTGTTTTGCTTTATTTCCTTGATAAAAGAGTCTTCCCCTGTTCAAAAGCTACTGGGAAGAGCCATTTTTTTGGCCAAATCATACCGAGTTCTCCCAGGGTTAAAGCATCTTCCCAGCTTTAGGGATTGAAAAGAATGGAGAGCATTAACTAATTAATGAATAACAAGATTAAAAACAAGGGGCTTCTGGGATAATTTGCATTCCTCTGCCTAAATTCATGAATGACAAAGAGCTGTGCCTTTGCCAAGCTGGAAGAGGAGGATATGGCTGCCTTCCCTGCTCCTTTCATCACACTTCAAACTGTTCTCTTCCTCCTCTTCAGGGCCCCAATGTCACTCCTTTAGAGTTACAGGAGAACAGCTGACAAGGATGTGTTTTTGTTATTACAATATCTCTGGCTTGGGAAGGATGAGAAGAAGGAGTACAGGGTGAGGAGAAAGGAGTAGAAATCTGAAGAGAGTGGCACATTTATGAAGAGGAATATATGAGGCCACGAGTTGAAGGCAGATGTGACAACCATTCCTATGTGGAAGAGTTAACCTTCCTGGCATGGCCTGAGTGTTTTGCTTGAGTTGCTTGACCCTTATTTACAGGTGGAGGTTTCACAGTTGGGACTGGGAAAATGCCTGCCTTCAGGCTAACCTCAACATACTTCAAGCAACGAATGAGAGGTTCTTGCTTAGGAAAGCACATATGATGGTATCTGCAGGACATAACATGCTTATATGCAATTGTTTTGTGGTCCTGCAAATACCTGAATGTTTTCTTTTCCAATCTAGCACCCTTTAGACATGTCTTTAGATGCGCTGCCCTCCACCTCCCATCGTCCAATGAGGTACGGTACAAAACATATTGCTACAGCTCCCTTGGGGAGAAAAGAATAGTGCAAATATCTTGCCACTGCTCCATAGAAATACTCCAAATGTGGTGCAGGATCGAGTTTGGAAATTAATGATTCAGGCACCAGATCCAGCTTCAGAGATGAGCTGTCTTCTCATTTCTTGTTGCTCCTGGGATCTTGAGAATCCTTCCCTAATGTGGTGCAGTGCAGACATGTGAGACTGTAACTCACAGCCATTGGCATGTCAGGATGGGAAAGATTATTCTTGAGGGATCAGATGTTGAAGAACAAGTAGGCGAGAAGAAGACTCTTTTACAGACCCAATGGGTTCTGTTTTCTCTACTTTCAAACAGTGAAATGATTGATTCTTGTAACACCAGTAGGGACTGCTTATAGGAAGGTGTGTGTGTGTGTTGGAACTGTATGGTGAGAGGAATGGGGAGCGAAAACTATATTTGCTCTCATATCTATTCTTATGGAGAAGCTCTTGGCCAAGCTCAAAACAAACCACAGCCAACCAGTCAAAGTGGTCCATCGGCAAATCTGGTTGTTAAGTCAACCTTTATCTAGCTGAGTGCCAAAAGCTACTGCCTGATGTCTTCCTTCAATATGTTCTCTCCTTCTCCTTCTTGCCTTTTTTGTTCTTTCCTCCTTCCCAAATCCCTTGTAGGGGAAACGTAGAGGCCCTGCGAGATGAGCCTGCCCCCGGGCACCCCCGCTGCTAGGATGCTCTTTGTTATGGCTCTGGCCTGTGCCAGCCCTTTCCTGGACCTGCGGCGACGAACCATCAACATTCCCATCATTTTCAGTGGCTCCACCTACACTCCGGAGAGTGCCCGGTTCTCGCCTGAGGACTTCCGCAACTTCTCCATGGAGGTCAACCCCATCCCAGTGGTTCTGAATGACACCAACCCTCGCAGCCTTATTGTGCGGCTTTGTGATGTCCTCTCTTCCCTGCACATTCATGGTGTTGTCTTTGAAGATGATACACGAACAGAGGCTGTGGCCCAGATCTTGGATTTCATCTCAGCACAGACCTCCGTTCCTATCATTGGCATCAATGGAGGATCAGCTATTGTTCTTACACCCAAGGTAAATAAGTTTCCTAGTTTCTGTGTCCATTCCAATATATATGCGCTTGCTTTTTTATGTACTGAAAAGAATATATTTAAAGCAGACTCTCAGTTAACTGGAACTGATAGGGATTGGTAGATGCCGAATAAATGTAGTTCCTGGCTGCTTGAGAGTTACTATTAAAAATAGGGCTAATACTATATTTCATACTATATCCTACCATAAACTCTTATTGACTTGATATGAAGATTGAAATACAATCATTAAAAGTAAGTTAAGTCAAGTTAAGACAAATGGAACTTAAATTTACATTTCTGCTAAAATTGTTTTACTTGATTTTTATTTAAAGTATTACTTTCATTTTTTACTGGTTGTTTGAGTTTTGATTAACCGAGAGACTGGTGTATTTCAAATTTTGCACCTAAACTAAATTCTTTAGCCTGAATATACAGTAGAGTCTCGCTTATCCAACCTTTGCTCATCCAACATTCTGTATTAGCCAATGCAGTCTGCCTCCTGCCCGGATCCACAGCTGTTTCAATACATTGCGATGTTTTGGTGCTAAATTTGTAAATACAGTAATTACTACATAACGTTATTGTGTATTGAACTGCTTTTTCTGTTGATTTGTTGTAAAACATGATGTTTTGGTGCTCAATTTGTAAAATCATAACATAATTTGACATTTATTTGGCTTTTCCTTAATCCCTCCTTATCCAACATTTTCACTTATCCAACATTCTGCCAGCCCGTTTATGTTGGATAAGCAAAACTACTGTATTGTGAAAATGTGTTGATTCAAGGAACTATGCGCTCTCTCTCTATATATATATACATACATACATATAACTGCAGAATTCACTCTTCTAAATGCAGTATTTAACTTGGTTCAGGATCTCTTTTCATGTACAGAATATACACAGCTCTAGATATATTGATTGGGATAGAGAATCAAAAGAATGCAATAGAGATGCCGCTAACATGTGGGAAGGGATTGCAAGGTCACTTTCACAAACATTAGCAGATTTGAATGGACAGTTTGGACAAAATAATTTTTATACATGAGCACTTTTGAGAGTTGTCCTGGGGAATGCAGTGTGGAAAACATTTTATGAGAATGGAAAATCAACCTTTTCTCCTCAACTACTATAAAAACATTGAGAAAGCTTTCCAATGCTTCGAATCTGGGTTGCTTTTCACCCTGATCTTTCTTACTCCCTCTTCAATCTAGGAAAAGGGATCGACCTTCCTTCAGTTGGGTTCCTCAACCAAACAACAGTTGCATGTGATGTTTGAAGTCCTAGAACAGTACGACTGGACAGCGTTTGCTGTCATTACAACACTATTTCCTGGCTATGAAGATTTTGTAGACTACATTGAGGTGCTGACTGACAGCAGTTTCATTGGTTGGGAGCGCCGCAGCACTGTGACCCTTAACCTCACTGATGACCCAGATGGGGCTCGCCTCAAACGTCAGCTCCGGGAAATAAATGCCCGCATCTGCCTTCTCTACTGCTCACGTGAAGAAGCAGAAAGCATCTTTCGTGCAGCTCGTGAAGTCAAACTTACAGGCCCAGGGTACATCTGGTTTATGGCAGGTGCCAACTTTGGTAGAACTGAATACATGCCAGAGGAGCTGCCTGAGGGTCTCTTCATGGTGCTTTCAGCAGGATGGAAAGATGATCTCTACCACAGAGTTCAAAATGGTGTGGCTATCATTGCCAAGGGGGCTGAGGCCCTCTTCCAAGTCTATGGCTCAGTACCAAAATTCAACAATGACTGCCGGGCACCCAACCTCACCCAGTTCAACGAGAACCTGCATAGGTCAGCAGGGGACGGGGGGCTGGGAAAAGGGCTTTGGGCTGGAAGGGCGGCAAAATCAAGAAAAAGGAAAGTGCTTCTATTTTGAAAAAAAGACAGTGGGTCTAAGTTATTCCCAAACCCTTATTTCCACTCCCTTTCAAATCATCTCTTCCTTTACATATTCCTTCCCTAAAGGATCTTTCCCTCTATGCAAAACAGCATGGGAAATATGGGTCTTTCATGTGCTAGGCAGCAACTTCTAGTATAGCTCATTTTACATTGCTTGATGTGCTTATTTATATTGTTTCTTGTGTTTTATTTTTACTTTTTATTGTTGTTGTATGTTGCTTATTTGCATTGCTGTATTGCCGGGCTTGGCCTCATGTAAGCCGCCCCGAGTCCCCTTGGGGAGATGGTGGCAGAGTATAAATAAAGTGGCGCAGAGGGTTAAATCACTGAGCTGCTGAGCTTGTTAACCAAAAGGTCGCAGGTTTGATTCCAGGGAGCGGCGTGAGCTTCCGCTGTCAGCCCTAGCTTCTGCCAACCTAGCAGTTCGAAAGCATGGATTTACTTGTGAGAACGAAATGAATGAAATCTTGTGACACTCCCAAGTTATTATGACACTCCCAAGTTATTATGATGTAAGCTTTCATAGATCACTACTGTTTCTGAATTGGCCTCTAGTCCACAAAGCACACATTATAATCAGTTGTCAGTCTTAAAAGTGCCACATGTTGTCAGTCACATAAACTCACATTAACTTCTTTTCTGTTTATCCATCTTGATTTTCATCTTCTCTCTCTCTCTCTCTCTCTCTCTCTATATATATATATATATATATATAGATATCATTCCCTCAACCAGTTGTACATCCTGACATAACAATTGCTATATCCCTGGTTCCTACCACATAAACATCTCATCTGTTTTATTCCTTTCTCCTTCATTCCCATTATTCAAAAGTTTCATACTTATTTACTGACCCTCCAGTCTTAGGACCCTTCCACACAGCTCTTTATCCCATAATATCAAGGTAGAAAATCCCACATTATCTGAGTGTGGACTCAGATAGCTCAGTTCAAAGCAAATATTGTGGGATTTTCTGCCTTGATATTCTGGGATATACATGGCTCACCAATTCCTTTACCTGAAATGCCAGGCATAGAAAAGAAAGGGAGAGGGAATGAGGCTGGGATAGCAGCATGTGGTGGATGGGCACAGGTTGACAATGGAAAGTTTCCATCTTGTTGTTTGTTTTGTTTTTTGCAGGTACTTCATGAATGTTACTTGGGGTGACAAGGATTTCTCCTTTAATGAAGAAGGATACCTCATCAATCCGTCCTTGGCTGTGATCTCCCTCAGCAAAGACCGTACCTGGGAGGTGGTGAGTTTGAGGGGTGTTTGGCATGATGGAGGGAAGGAGACTGGGACAGTGTTAACTGGTGGAATCACTATGGCAAGGAAGAGCTTTATAGGAAGGTACATTGTTGGCAAAATTGGGGAAAAAACTATTAACTTGGAAATTGGAGCAGTTTGAGGAAGTGTTCAACAGCCATAAGCACTTAAAGCTGAAACATCAGTGTCTCAATCCCCCGCTGTTGTCAGGTACAGCTATTCACATGCCAGCACTGCCTCAAAGTCAGGTACTCACACAATGCAGATGGCAGTGTGGAGCAGTTAAAACTGCAGATGCCCAACAGAAAGGAGCCAGAGAAGCCAATTTGCAAGGGAGAGCAACCGATTTGTGGTTTGCTAGTTAATCTGATAGGGAAGTGACTGCATCCTTGATTCAAGTCTTATCATTCAGTTACTGGACAATGAGCAAAGCCTGTTCACACAGTGTTGGATTTATACAAAACCTTAGTAGGCAAAGTTTTTACTGTTATTGTTGTGTGACTTCCAGCCATTTCTGATTTATGGTGACCCTAAGGCTATCACAGGAGTTTCTTGGCAAGATTAGTTGAGAGAAGTTTGATTTGGCATCCTCTGAGGCCGAGAGAATGTGTCTTGTCCAAGGTCACTCAGCGGGTTTCCATGACCGATTGGGGATTTGAGCCCTGGCTTCTGGAGCCGCATCCCAGCACACAAATCATTAAGTCATACTGCCTCAACAACTATAGCATAGGACACCTGATTATGAAGGGCCTTTAAATATAACAGAAAACAATTCCAGAATACACACAGGCATTGGGTAATGCTTTGGGGCTTCTTTCTTGACAGAGCTTAAAGTCTGAGTATATTAGCCGTCTGCCTATTTGAACTTTGTAAAAGACATACTGTTACCAGTATGTCCTTTGCAATATATCTTGTCTCTGTTGCAGTCAGGGTTGCCTTAAGTGTATGGCTGAAATAGAAAGGTAATGTGAAAGGTGGGAGTTATTTTTAGGTAGGAATACAAGGTTTAGTGTCAATCTGGAAAAAAGTGCAAGTTAGGTGTGAGAATCTTTCAGAACGGACAGGAATGTGTGTGTGTGTGAATGGCAGATTGTGTGTAAATCTGTGGTCGGTTTTGGTAGTGTTGGAATATTTGGGAGGGAAGGTTTGGGGTATATCTAACCTTTTCTCTGTGCCCCCGGGAGGCAGGTGGGAAGGTGGGAGCGTAGAATCCTCAGCATGTCACGGTTCAGGAAATTCCTACAGCCTGTGGATGACAACAAGCACCTCATGGTGGCAACACTTGAAGAAAGGCCCTTTGTCATTGTGGATGACATAGACCCTGCCACAAAGACCTGCATCCGGGACTCAGTGCCCTGCCGCCATCCTGTCAACCGCACCAACAGGTATGTCCATGATACTATCTGAGGGTCACCAAAGTTAGGGTAATTTTAAAATTTATGCTTATACTTAGGTCCTGTTCTTCCTTGAGAAAGTTCAGTGTGACTTCCCATCCAACCATTGACCAGATCCTTGCTTGCTTACTTTTTTATGCTCTTGTTCCACTTATATACTGCCTTTTCTCCAAAGAACTTGAAATTGTACACACAAATCTTACATGCAGTTCTCACTTGCCCCCATTGTATTGTCACAACATGAATGGCTGAAGGCCACTCAGTGAGCAATGTAAGTGACTGGGAACTTGAACCCAGGCCTCACTGATCCTCATCTGCCACTCTAATTGCAACCACACTAACTCTTGTTCAGCTTTCACAGCCTGCTAAGCCACTTGCTGAATTCCTTTCCTCCTTCCTTGTACTCTCCACAGTAATCACCTGGAAAAGAGATGCTGCAAAGGGTTTTGCATCGACATCCTGAAGCGCTTGGCAAAGACTCTGGGTTTCACCTATGATCTCTATCTTGTCACCAATGGCAAACATGGCAAAAAAGTCAATGGCATGTGGAACGGCATGATTGGAGAGGTAACGCCATTCCTCTTTTCTAGGAAATAGAATCTGAACTGACATACAAACACTTAACCCCATCCCACTCCCACTCTCCACATTCTAGTTTTTCCCCCAAAGAATTAAAGAATCCTGGAGGTTATTCCTTTTCACAGATGAGTGAAAATTGGAGACCTTTGACTGACAGAATTCACAAGATTTGCCATAGGCTGTCTTCAGTCTATATTTGAAGGAAAGAACTATTTAAACAATGTACTGAGAATGACTGTAGGACTGCAGGAATAATCCAAGGCCTTTTTAAGGAAAGAGTTGTGTTTCCAAACAGACACCCAGCCTAACTATTGGAAATAAATGCACACATACATTTTAGTCACTGAACCAAGGCCACAGATTAAGATTGGGAGCTACATTTCCTAAAGATACTTGTGTATGATCGCCATGTTTATTCTCACTTCCACATATTAATAATTTGAATGAGAAAATGAATGCCCAGTAGGAATTTCTTTTTAAATGCATTGAAATCATCTAGTTAGGGAAGTTTTCCCCATGGCTCTATATTTTAATTCTGTTTATTTCTCACCTTTCTCCCCAAATTGGAACTTGTGCTACCTCACAAAAAGATTAAAGTCAGGCACAAATACAAGCAGAAAAGCTATGAAATACAACCAAATTAAGAGGAATTTTAAAAATCAATTCAAAACTTTATATTTTTACGCCCACTAAAAGCCATTTCCTGAGCAAGCTAGTCATTTCTAAAACCCTGCATGATTGACAACCAAAGAATAATGGGGAGGAGAGCCAGCCTAGCCTTCCTTGGAAGTGAATTAAACAATTGAAGAGGAGCTGCCAGATTGGCCTCGTACCCTCTTAACCATGCCTGATTCCATTTCTTTTAGTATGCACACACTATGTGAAATTCATGGGATCATCTTAAATTTGTACCTAACTTGAAGGCATACACACATATGGAGTAAGGAGACAGAAGCTACTGCCCTGTCTCCATGTCTCAGGAGAGACTACTGCAAGGACTCTTCTGTAGAAAACCCAGGATTCCTAGCATTTAGTACCCACTTTGCTTCCCTTTCTTTCTCTCTGTAGGTATATTACAAGCGAGCTGACATGGCAATTGGATCCTTGACTATCAATGCAGAGAGAGCTGAAGTGATAGATTTCTCTGTGCCCTTTGTCGAGACGGGCATCAGCGTTATGGTGTCCCGTAGCAATGGAACTGTTTCACCATCTGCCTTTCTAGGTAAAATCCCAGTTCAAGGATGGGGAAAAGTAAGAAGCAGGGGAGAACATTAGTATGAGATAGGCAAGGAGCCTGTCGGATAATGTTATTCCAGAATTGGGTACATGAAGGAAGAGAATCCAGGAATCCTAAAATGTCCCTTCCTTTCACCTGTTGTTTTCAAAGTTTAACATAATTATGGAGGAAGCTCTTCTAAGATCTTTTACTATTGCTGAGGCTCTGTCTTGAGTGTTTTTAAATATTAATGTGATTGTAATATTTGTAACCCACTGTAGACATTGAAAAGTGAAAAGCAGAAAAATAGATCAGTCAGTTAAAAAAAGGTATTTCAAATAAAATTAAACTTGAAACAAACAGAGAAAACTGTCGCTGTAGAGATGCCAATTTGTCCATTTGTGGCATCATGGGATGGACACATCTTAATCATGTCAGCCCAGGGCCCTTCCACACAGCCGTATATTCCAGAATATCAAGGCAGAAAATCCCACAACAATCTGCTTTGAACTGGGTTATCTGAATCTACACTCAGATAATGTAGAATTTTCTGCCTTGATATTCTGGGATATAGGGCTGTGTGGAAGGGCCCCCAGTTCAAGCAGCATTTAAAATTGTATGAGGTTAAGGGGGAAAGAAGGAGCCCCGGTGGCGCAGTGGGTTAAAGCACTGAGCTGCTGAGCTTGTTGATCGAAAGGTTCGATTCCAGGGAGCGGCGTGAGCTTCCGCTGTCAGCCCTAGCTTCTGCCAACCTAGCAGTTCGAAAACATGCAAATGTGAGTAGATCAATAGGTACCGCTCCGGCGGAAAGGTAACGGCGCTCCATGCAGTCATGCCAGCCACATGACCTTGGAGGTGTCTACGGACAACGCTGGCTCTTCGGCTTAGAAATGGAGATGAGCACCAACCCCCAGAGTCAGACATGACTGGACTTAATGTCAGGGGACTACCTTTACCTTTACCTTAAGGGGGAAAGAAACTGCTTTTTCCCTGAAGGAGCACTCTTTGGTCTACAGCCTGGGAAAATGCAGTTTGGCTTCACTCAGAATGATGAAGGGAATTGTATTTGTGTAAATAAGTCCTCAGAATATTCTGTTCCTTCACAAATCCCTAACTCCCTTCTGTCTTGAAATTAGTGTGATTCCCACAGCTAGTTTGAGGAACCATTTAGTTCCAGTTTAAAGTGACTTTGGACTCACGGTGCTGATGCAGCTTTACATTTTCTTAAAATGTTATTATTGTTTTAAAGAGCCCCTCACTATCAAAGGTTCAGACTCCTCCTTTTCACCCATCAGGGCCCGGTCTGTCTTGTGCATCCCATCACCAGTACCCCTGTTTTTTCTTCCCACAGAACCCTACAGCCCTGCTGTCTGGGTGATGATGTTTGTCATGTGCCTGACTGTTGTTGCAGTGACCGTCTTCATCTTTGAATATTTCAGCCCAGTAGGTTACAACCGCAGCCTCAGCGCCAGTAAACGTAAGTGCACCAAAGCTTTCAGAAAATGGACACTGGTTAGGGTGGGGGGTGCTCTCCAAAGAAAAGGAATCAGCAGTTCAGGTAGCCTGGTACATTAACATTTCCAAAGGGAATGTCAGCTTTTTGTTTATATTTCGCCCCCTTCCCTGGCCCACTTCTCCTCCATCTTCTTCACTAGGCACTGGAGGCTCCAAGTTCACCATTGGGAAGTCAATCTGGTTGCTCTGGGCTTTGGTGTTTAACAACTCTGTGCCTGTTGAGAACCCCAAAGGCACCACCAGCAAGATCATGGTGCTGATCTGGGCCTTCTTTGCTGTCATCTTCCTCGCCAGCTACACAGCCAACTTGGCCGCCTTTATGATCCAGGAGGAATACGTCGACACTGTGTCTGGGCTCAGTGACCAAAAGGTGAGGAGAAAGGAAGGATGCATCCGAAAAAATAGTAATTCAGGCCTCATTAGTTTCCCTTCTTTCTTCCAGTGATATATGCCAAGAGTTAAGAAATGCTCCCTTTTTTGGACAGCAGCTTGCAGAATTCTGGAAATAATTTGCAGTCCAAGAAAATATCTTGTCCAAGCTTTGCTCTATGCAATCAAACATACATATATATATATACACACACTTTCATCAATTCCCACTCGACAACTCTCATTATCTTTCTCTTCCATTTATTTCTTCGAAATCATTTTCTTTTCCTTCACTCCAAAAACTACCAATATGCAATGCATGAGTTTGCCCTCATACCAGATAAAACACACAACCTTTCACACACATTTTTTAAAAAATCTGCTTGTAGTTCCTTCTCAGCTGTCTAATTTATCGTTGCAATGCCATCTTTTACTATACAACTGATCATCTTACAAAGAACCCGCCTTTGATTGGGTACCTTAGGTTTTGCAAGGTTGATTTTAAATAGCTTCCAGAGAAGCTACCTGGTAGACTCAGCAGTGGCCTTAAAATGCCCATGCTGCTGTGCAGGGAATGTCAGTGAAGGGGAAACTGTTCAAGGATCAGACTGGCAGGCAGATGCATAGGGTTATAACTTCTCCCCCGAAGTGCAAGAACTGACATAGGAAAGTTTGGGAATCATAAGGAGGTCATAGTAAGTACATGCCTGGAATTCAGACTGGGCCCTTCTACCTAATATCAAACAAGGACATTTGTATTTCATTGTGCTTTATATTTCTAGCATGTGATCTACAGTTCTTCTTCTAGAAATAAAGGGAATGCCAACAAGGTAGATTGCCTGTCAGTGTTCCAAAAGAACTGCTCAGGATGATGCATTCATGCATATGTCATAGAGCAGGGGTCCACAAACTTTTTAAACAGAGGGCCAGGTCACAGTCCCTCAAACTGTTGGGAGGGCCGGGTTATATTTTTTTAAAAAAACATGAATGATATGCATGCTGCACATATCTTATCTGTAGTGTAAAAAACACTTAAAAACAATACAAATTAAAATGAGGAACAATGTTAACAGATATAAACTTATTTGTATTCCAATGGGAAGTGTGGGCCTGCTTTTGGCTGATGAGATAGGATTGTTGTTATGTGCTTTCAAGTTGTTTCAGAGTTAGGTTGACCCCGAGCGAGGGCCGGGTAAATGACCTTGGAGGGCCTCATCTGGCCCCCGGGCCTTAGTTTGAGGAGCCCTGTCATAGAGCATAGCATTTAACACTAGCACTATGTAATTTTTAAACTTATCAACTATTATACCTCATTACACCTTCCTGTCTCACCAGTTTATGGGCCTTTCTGCACAAACATATAACCCAGAATATCAAGGCAGAAAATCTCACAATATCTGCTTTGAACTGAGTTATCTGTGTCCACACTGCCATATACCAGTTCAGAGCAGATAATGTGGGGTTTTATTCATCTGTGTGGAAGGTGCCTAAGATTCTTGGTTTCCAGCTTTAGATTTCTTTTGTGAGTGACTCTCCTCAAGTGGTCTGCAAGCACACAGATATGTATAGGACTGAGGGCAAATGACTTAACCCTCTCTTCTTTAACTCAACACCCCCAGAAGTTCCCAATGGTTATGTTAGTTGGGAGCGATGGAAGCTATGGTTCAACACTGGAGCCCTCAGTAGCGCAATGGGTTAAACCCTTGTGCCGGCAGGACTGAAGACCGTCAGGTTGCAGGTTTGAATCCGGGGAAAGCATGGATGAGCTCCCTCTGTTAGCTCCAGCTCCCCATGCAGGGACATGAGAGAAGCTTCCCACAAAGATGGCAAAACATCAAAACATCCGGCCATCCCCTGGGCAAGGTTCTTGCAGATGGCCAATTCTCTCACACCAGAAGCGACTTGCAGTTTCTCAAGTTGCTCCAGACATGAAAAACAAAAACCAGGAACTACAAGAAAGGAGATTCCACCTGAACATGAGGAAGAACTTCCTGACTGTGAGAGCTGTTCAGCAGTGGAATCTCTGTCCCAGAGTGTGGTGGAGGCTCCTTCGTTTAAGCATACGCTGGATGGCCATCAGTTGGGGATGCTTTGAATGTGATTTTCCTGCTTCTTGGCAGGGGGTTGGACTGGATGGCCCACAAAGTCTCTTCCAACTCTATGATTCTATGAACAGACCTGAAGAGGCTCCCAGGTGAAAGAAAGTTAACCCAAACTCCCAGGATCAAATATTGCATTTCCATACAGCATTTCAATGGGACGTCTTGCTGGTGCCCAGCATGCATCGTGTGTATTTATAAACCAGGACGTGTCTGATTATCCCCTGGTAATTAGCCCCTGACGAATAACCACAGCTGTGGGGAAGGAGGGGGCCACACAAACCGGACCAGCTGTGGCAAAGCGGCCCGGCTCCAACTGAATCCCTTTCGTTAAAAGCTAACGAGCTGGGATGTAATTAATGGACGTAATTAACGTCCAACATGAAACACAATTGTAGATAAATATTAAACGGCTCAGATTAACAAACATGCACCGAGTAGGGAGCAATTTGAGGGAAGTGGCAAAGGAAGAAAGTCTAGGCAGGGTTCGCAGAGGAGGAAAAGAGTATACATTAAGGCTGTAATATACCAGACAGGAAGCTGTGCCTGAATAATACCAGAGGAATGGCTGGAATTACTCGTGTAACATGGCTGGACAGCCTTTGGTCTGCAACAGTTTCATGCAAACTATTTCTTACAGCTTCTGCAGAGTCCATTTGGACCTCTGAAGGACAATTGGTCCTTATCAGCAGATTACTAAGCAAGGAAGGAATCAGAAAGATGGAAAACAGAGTCTATCTCCTCACCTCCCTTGAAAATATGTGGCCATGGAAATCCTCCATGTATCTCACAAAGCAGACACTAGTTGACAAATGTTTATTGCACTATAAATAAATTAGACTTCCAGCTGCCACAGGAGGTTTTTCCTTAAGTGCTATAAACTTTTATTGCCTTGTACCTCTTCCCCCATCCCCATACTCATTTTCACCTTGCGCCATTCACCTCTTTTCCATTTACTTTCCCCCTATTCTTTTGTCATACACATTCCAGATACTTTGTAGAGATCTTCCATTTTCTGGGTTGCTGTGAGATTTCCAGGCTGTATGGCCATGTTCCAGAAGCATTTTCTCCTGACCTTAAGACCACATCTATGGTAGGCATCCTCAGAGCTTGTGAGGTCTGTTGGAAACTAAGCAAGAGAGGTTTATATATATATGTGGAACCAATCAGGGCCAGTTAACACCTTCCAACAAAGGATCCCCTGGCAGCAACCACCCAGGCTTTGAAACTACAAAGCCATTAAATGCTAATCAATATGGCCAATGTAAGCCCTGGTGATGCAGTGGGTTAAACCCTTGTGCCAGCAGGACTGCTGACCGACAGGACAGCTGTTCAAATCGGGGAGTGAGGTGAGCTCCCATCTCAGCTCTAGTTTCCCATGCAGGGACATGAAATAAGCCTCCCACAGGATGGTAAAGCATCAAACATCCAGCCATCCCTGGGCAATGTCCTTGCAGACGGCCAATTCTCTCACACCAGAAGGAACTTGCAGTTTCTCAAGTCACTCCTGACACAAAAGAAATTTGGCCAATTGCAACATTCTCACTTGCCTCAAGGAGACAAAAGTTCTTTCTCCCACCCTGGACATTCCACAAATATATATAAACATCACTTGCCTAGTTTCCAGCAGACCTCACAAGCTCTGAGGATGCCTGCCACAGATGTGGACAAAATGTCAGGAGAGAATGCTTCTGGAACATGGCTATACAGCCCGAAAAACTCACAGCAACCCAATGATTCTGGCCATGAAAGCCTTCGACAACACATCTCCCATTTTCTCCTTTCACTTTCTCCAAATATTTTTGTCTAATAATTTCTAGGCCTTTAGATCTCTAGCAGCCTCCTTCCATCATCTCCATTTACAGGAAATCCATTACTCCCCCTCTTCACACTTCCCTTCTCATTGCTGCTGATAATCTGGGAGCTTTTTTGGACATAATTTGGGATGCTTTTCATTTTGCTGCTTCTTTGCTTCTCCTGGTTGCCTTATCAGAGGGCCCAGTTGCCCCAGGAATATCAAGGAGGGACTGAATTGTCTCGGAGAGCTTTTGTACAGAGCCGGTTTTATGAACATGCCAAAAATGTTTTTCTCTATCCACCAGGCTTTTGAAGCCATCTCTTCTAATAGAACAAACAGGCTGTCTCTGCCCTTCATACTTCTAAATGTATCCCAGTCTATTTCAGTATTGCTGATCGCTCTCTTAGTGCACCTCCATGTCAACAATCGTGTCTGCCAACTGCTGAATCCACCGATATCCAGAATTATCTTTTCATTGTGTTTGCGTATTTATGAATCCATTCTTGGCCTTTCCCATTCAGTGACAACACCCCCCCCCCCCCCCACACACACACACACCACCACCACCAATTTATTGTTTGTCCTCACCTTTAATGTTTCTTGGTTAGGGACATTTCCAGATCTTCTCTGTCAAAGGTGGTTTGGAGAAATGCATCTGTGTCTCTTCAGCCTTTGTTTGGTAGCCTATATCAGGCCAAGCTACACAAAGTCTTTTTTTAAAGCTTAAAAATAGTTGTCTTGGTGGATTTTGAGGTCATGACAGCAGAACAGTTTTAAACAAAATCTCTTCTCTTGGCCACTTCCCCTATTAATATAACCTTCCCATCCCAGGCTGGTACCTGTCTCCTCTCCCTCACCCTGATCTGATCTCAGTCAGCAAAAGAGCATGGGGTGGAGCAGGGGAGTCAGAACACTTGGCGCTTTTACATTTTAAAAAAGATATGGTGGAATCTAGTCTCAGATTGTCTTTTTACCTCTCGCCTTTTCTCTGTTTCCATATGATTTTGCTGTCTCTTCTTGCATATGAAAAGCATATTTGCTTCCTATAAGCGAGTGGTTCTCAACCTTCTTAATGCCGCGACCCCTTAATACAGTTCTTCATGTTGTTGTGACCCTCAATCATAAAATCATTTTCATTGCTACTTTATAACTGTAATGTTGCTACTGTTATGAATCGTCATGTAAATATCTGATATGCAGGATGTATTTTCATTCACTGGACCGAATTTGGCACAAATACCTGATACACCCAAATTTGAATACTGCTGGGGTTGGAGGGGGGTGTGTGTGTCTGATTTTGACATTTCGGAGTTGTAGTTGCTGGAATTTATAGTTCACTTACAATCAAAGAGCATTCGGAACTCTACCAACAATGGAATTGAACCAAACTTGGCACACAGAACTACCATGACCAAGAGGGTTTGGTGGGCATTGACCTTGAGTTTTGGAGTTGTAGTTCACCTACATCCAGAGAGCACTGTGGACTCAAAACAATGATGGATCTGGACCAAACTTGACACGAATACTCAATATGCCCAAATGTGAACACTGGTGGAGTTTGGAGAAAATAGATCTTGACATTTGGTACTTTTAGTTGACGGGGTTTATAGTTCACCTACAATCAAAGAGCATTCTGAACCCCACTAATGATAGAATTGGGCCAAACTTCCCACACAGAATCGCCATGCCGTGAAGGGACTCGCTGGCACGAGCCTCCCTCCAGTCTCACACGCGCTCCCTTACCCGGAACGCGCAACATGCTGCCATGCGCCGACAATGCCTGCTCTCCCCTCCCCGCTTGGAGTCTCAGAATCAGCCCTCCCCTTGGCTGAGAGGCCGGCCAGTAAGAGCGGAGGAGGGCTTTTGGTGGGAGGATTCACCGTCTATTTCCAAAAAGGAGGCAGAGAGATCTTCAGCCATCTCTGCCAAAAAAAATCCCAAAACCATTAGAAATATATGTTTTCTTATGGTCTTTGGCGACCCCTCTGAAACCCCCTCACAATCCCCCAGGGGTCCTGACCCCCAAGTTGAGAAACACTGCTATAAGCCCAAAGATCATCTACTTTTCCAGGCACTCGACTCTTAAATATAATGAACGATCACAACATGTGGAAATTAAATAATGAATTACTCATAAATGCATGATACTGACCTCAAAATGCTTTTGTTAAAAAAAAGGAAAAGCAGTTTGGAAGAGTACATTGTGGTGAAGTGGCAAAAGAGAAGACGGTGCCACCATGTCTATTGTACTTTCTCACATTTGCATTTTCCCCCTGTAGAATTCCAAAAGTATGTTTGCACTAGCATTGTAAATTCCCTCTCACTAAATTACTTTTCATTTAAAATATAAAAGTATTGGGACTCAGGGACATGCGCATAACATAGAGTTAGCTCGCAAAATATTACAAAATTCTTCCTGCTCTGTGGTAGCTCCAAATACCCCGATGGAAATGAGGAGTTAAATCCATGATTATGTGCATGAAAAAAATCCTTCTGCCTTGCCCTTCCCTAAAATTCTCCATCTTTCCAAGGAGAGGATAATATTTGGAAGTTAATGGGAGCCATGCACTTAGCTTCTTGAAAGATGGAATAAAAATTAAGTTAATTGTTTGCTTATTTTTTTATTTCGGGTACTTTTACCCCGCCCTTCTCAACCCCCAAGGGGGGACTCAGGGTGGCTTACAAAAAAGGCATGATTCGATGCCTATACAAATTACACATAATGTACAAAACACCATAGTTAAAACAATTATCACAATTAAAACAATCAAACATCAATATACAACACATCATACAAACACATTATTACCAACATATTATTTACCTGAACTTGGAGGAGTAATTTGTGGATTACCGCTCCCAGAATCCTATGCCTAACACAATTGGGGAATTTTTGGAATTATAGTCCAACAAATGAACCTTACCCGATGCTGATCTATCTGGCGATTCATCTCCAAGTATCTTCTTAGCTTTCCATCCACCCACACACTTTTCTGCCCATCTGTTTTGTTCATCTTTCTCTCACACATAGGGTGTTTCCCCACATGCAGAATCATAATGTTTGGGTAGGTAATTTTTGTACTAACCAAGGCTAGCCAAATTTCAGGCTTATTGCTCAGCCAATGGACCATGACGGCACAACAGGCCAAAATGATCTCCAGCAGCAGAGCTCACAGTTGCCACCATATTCCTGATTGTGCTCAATTTTGTTTCCTGGGAATGGGACAGCGGGAAAATCCAGTGCTCTGCATATAATTTGTCTTTCCCTCCCTTCACAGTTCCAGAGACCGCAGCATCACTATCCGCCTCTGAGATTTGGTACTGTTCCCAATGGGAGCACTGAGAAAAACATTCGGAATAACTATGGGGAGATGCATGAATATATGGGAAAGTATAACCAGCGCAGTGTGGAAGATGCACTCCACAACCTGCAGACAGGGTAAGTAGTAAAGAAGGGGAAATGAAGAAGGAGGAGGTCAGGGGTAGGACATGGGCAAGGTCCTTTCCTTTCAGTGTTTATCTTCACCTTTCATTCATAACTCTGTTTCCTGAGAAGATAGTCTGTGAGGGGCTAACCCAGGCATGGGCAAACTTCGCCCCTCCAAGTGTTTTGGACTTCTACTCCTACTGGCTGTTAGGAATTGTGGGAGTTGAAGTCCCAAAACACTTGGAGGGGCGAAGTTTGCCCATGACTGGGCTAACCTAAAATATTTTGCTTCTTGAGCTACAGCAGCAAATGGTCCCTATCCGACCCACCCACCGCAGTCAAAGTTCATAGTATCCTAGTGAGCCATGTTATTTTGGCACCTGAACTCTCCAACATGAAACACAATGGTAGTCTCACATTGTTCCTCCCTTCCTGGCGATGGACAAGATGCAATGGTATAATTAGGTATTCAGTGCCAGGGGAATTGGGCCATTCTTCCCATCTCCTTCCCAATGCAGATCTCTATGTTGCCCAAATCCTAGTTTCTCAGGCCTCTGTGGTTGTTTTTTATGGTGCATAGAGGAGGGGTTGCATAAAGAGGGAAGAGAAGTGGTAGGATCCAGAAAAAATAAATATACTACCATGAAAAATTCAATAATAAGGAATGTTCTGTTCTTTTGTGACATACTCTTGTGGTAGGCAGTTGTCTCACTCTGCCTAATGGCAGGTCTGGCTATGGCTTTGTGGAAGGTGCATAAAACAGCACTACAAAGATCCCAAGATTTTTTGCATACCATTCTTTTCCCTACATCCTATACTCCCTATATCGGTCCATGAGGCCTTATCTATTTGATGGAGAACTCATATGGTTGTGCTTGGGGTGCAATAGTAACTAAAAGATTTCTGTGCTTCCTCCTTCCTGCACCTGTGATAGTACATGAATGGCTCCAGTGAAAGCTCTGCAAAATGTTTCTGTGTGAGTGTCCTGAGTGGTTAAGTGTGTTGGAGGTAGCTGGTGACATGGAGAACTTTTCTGCTCACACCATACTGTTGACCATGTAAGAAGCATAGTGGCTAATCTATATATATAAATTTGTTAGGGGCATCCAACGAGGAAACAAAACTCAAAAACCCCCCAACGAAACTGTACCAAAATTGCCATGCCCATAATACAACCCACAAGGTACAAACATATCTACTCAAAATGAAAAACAACACAACAACACACTCACAAAACGGCAAAACAACAAAACTCAAAAAACCCCAATGAAACTTAACCAAAATTGCCATGCCCATAACACAACCCACAAGGTACAAACATATCTACTCAAAATGAAAAACAACACAACAACACACTCACAAAACGGCAAAACAACAAAACTCAAAACCCCCCCAACGAAACTGTACCAAAATCCCCGTGCCCATAACACAACCCACAAGGTACAAACATATCTACTCAAAATGAAAAACAACACAACAACACACTCACAAAACGGCAAAACAACAAAACTCAAAAAACCCCAATGAAACTTAACCAAAATTGCCATGCCCATAACACAACCCACAAGGTACAAACATATCTACTCAAAATGAAAAACAACACAACAACACACTCACAAAACGGCAAAACAACAAAACTCAAAAAACCCCAATGAAACTTAACCAAAATTGCCATGCCCATAACACAACCCACAAGGTACAAACATATCTACTCAAAATGAAAAACAACACAACAACACACTCACAAAACGGCAAAACAACAAAACTTAAAAAAACCCAACGAAACTTAACCAAAATTGCCATGCCCATAACACAACCCACAAGGTACAAACATATCTACTCAAAATGAAAAACAACACAACAACACACTCACAAAACGGCAAATCAACAAAATTCACAAACTCCCCAACGAAACTTAACCAAAATTCCCATGCCCATAACACAACCCATAAGGTACAAACATATCTACTCAAAATGAAAAACAACACAACAACACACTCACAAAACGGCAAAACAACTGAGCATGCGCATTGGTGCCCAGCCGCAAGTTCCCTGGCGCGCGCACACAGTTCCCTCTGCGGAAGCCATGCCCACTCCAAGCCCCGCCACGCCGCTTCCCGCACACACATACCCCCGCCGCACGCACACACACAACCCCACGCTCCATCACTCCCCCCGCCGCACACACACACGCAACCCCACGCTCCATCACTCCCCCACCGCCACACACACACGCGCAACCCCACTCCCCCCCGCTGCCGCACGCACACACGCAACCCCACGCTCCATCACTCCCCCCGCTGCCACACACACACACACAACCTCACGCTCCATCACTCGCCTGCCCCAATCTTACCTCCTTTTACTTCACGCCACCTCCAAACCCCACCGCACCCCTTCCCGCCCTGTCAAAATCCAGGAAAGACAGGAAGGAAGGAAAGAAGGAAGAAAGAGAAAGGGAGATAAAGAAAAGGGGGAAGGAAGGAAAGTTAGAGAAAGAAGGAAGAAGAAAAGGAAAGAAAAGGAAAGATGGAAGGAAAGAAAAGAGAGACAGCAGAAGAGAAAGAAAAAGGGGGAAGGAAGGAAAGAGGTAGAGAAGGAAGAAATGAGAGACAGAGGGAGGGAAAGAAAAAGGGGGAAGGAAGGAAGGAGAGAAGGAAAGAAAAAAGGGAATGAAAGAAGGAAAGAGGGAGTGAAGGAAGGGGGAAGATGTAGAGAAAGAGGGAGGGAAGGAAAGAAGGAAAGAGAAAAGGAAGAAAAGAGACCAGAAGAGAAAGAAAAAGGGGGAAGGAAGGAAGGAGAGAAGGAAAGAAAAAAGGGAATGAAGGAAGGAAAGAGGGAGTGAAGGAAGGGGGAAGATGTAGAGAAAGAGGGAGGGAAGGAAAGAAGGAAAGAGAGAAGGAAGGAAAGAGGCCAGAAGAGAAAGAAAAAGGGGGAAGGAAGGAGATAGAGAAGGAAGAAGAGAAGGAAAGATGGGAGGGAAGGAAGGAAGGAGGGAAAGAAGGAGAGAAAGAGGGAAGGTTGGTCACAGCAATGCGTGGTGGGTAAAGGTTGTTATTTCTATTATTATTATGATGCTATTATTCCTATGAGACCCTTTTAAGGGGAATGGGAGAGGTGTCAGGTCCCGGAGGCAATGCATTGCATTATTGTTATTGTTATGATGGTGGTGAAATAAAAGGAAATAAAAAGAGAAAGAAGGAAGCAAACAGGGAGGGAAGAAAGGCAAAGGAAGGAAGGGGGAGGGAATGAAGGAAAGAGAAAAGGATGAAACCAAGTAGTGAAAGAAGGAAAGAAAGAAAAAGGTAGAGAAGGAAGAAAGGAGAGAAAGGGGGAAGGAATAGGTAGGTACCTCTCTTTCATAATAGTCCAGATATCTACCTCAACTTTGATAAGTTTTACTATAGGCCACAGCAACGCGTGGCAGGGCACAGCTAGTTTTTACTAAATAAGTCTTAAAGGTAAAGGTAAAGGTAAAGGTTTCCCCTGACGTTAAGTCTAGTTGTGTCCAACTCTGCGGGGTGGTGCTCATCTCCATTTCTAAGCTGAAGAGCTGGCGTTGTCTATAGACACCTCCAAGGTCATGTGGCCAGCATGACTGCATGGAGCGCTGTTACCTTTCCGCCAAAGCGGTACCTATTGATCTACTCACATTTGCATGTTTTAAAACTGCTAGGTTGGCAGAAGCTGGGCCTAACAGTGGTAGCTCACCCTGCTCCCTGTATTCAAACTACCAACCTTTCGGTCAGCAAGTTCAGCAGCTCAGCGGTTTAACCCATTGCACCACCAGGGGACCCCAAATTAAGTCTTAGGCAATGTAATAATTGGCCAGTGAACCAACTATATTTTCAGGAACGGGCATAGGAAAAGTCACTTTGAAAGAGAAAAGAGCACTGCCTTCATTTTTACTAGATAATGGACCCATGTTTTGTACAACAGGCTTCCTCTCAGAAGAGGCACTCCAATTGCTTATGCCAAAGGGAATGCTTCTCCCATGATGGCACATACAATGTGGGTGTGTGTATATACATTGCTTTATTAAGCCTTTTTAATGAAACTAAAATGTTCGTAATGGATTTTATCTAACCAATTAATCAAAGAGGCCCAGCTTAAGACATTTGCTTGTCTGGGCGGGGGGGGGGGGGGGGGGGAGTAGTAAATGGTGCTTCCCAACCCACCCGAGTCCAGGTGCCTAGTATCCACAGCCAGGCATGTTATTTTGGCATAGGAGGCAGAAAATCTTTCAAGGGTTTCTTGAAAGCACGAACAATACAATAATAAGATTGTGAATAACTGACAAGTTGCTGCTCTTTTGTGACACCCCAAATCTACTGGTTGAGACAGCTGCCAATGACAGGGACATTCCTAATGAGATTGCAGCCCTCTGCTCATTTACAGAGGAGAGTCTCCTTCCAGGTAAATAGATCATGTTAAATTCTTCAGAGGCTGTGCATGGCTTCCATGCATAATTGGTGAACAAGTGTTTGCATAGCCCCGGTAGCTGCTGTATATGCCAGCAAGAATGCCCTCCTACTGTTTCCCATAACAGCACTCCTGTGAACATCTATGGATGCCTACTGGCTCATTTCATAAATAAACCAACCAGACAAGTCCACAGTGAGGCATGCTATGTAGGATTGAGCTATGTCATCATGCTGTTAATGAGACTTCTGCATGGGGGTTTTGTATGTGAACTGGTGGGCACTTGTGACTTAAATATTATTTTTCACTGATATAGGAGTGCTTTATAGCTTAGCTTGTTTGAGCAGCCTTTGGAGGACTGGGATTCTCACTGCTACCAATTTAAAAAGCCAGTTGGCTGGATTACGGGATGTGTGATTTGTCTTTTAACCCTGCCTACTCAAGATCGTAAACGCATGTCTCACTAATTTACCTAGCCAACTTTATTCTGCTAGTGCAGAGAGAGAAAGGAATAAATGTCTTTGAATCCTGTATCAAATCCTGCCAGTGGTTGCACTGGCTAGAGAATCTTTGGAGCTGTAGTCAAAAAGTAATTACTCAAACTTAAGTTTTCTCTCTTTCTCACTAATGTGTATGTGAATTGAGATCTCTATTTTCCTGACAACCATGCATTTTAAAGGGATGGAAAAAGCGTTTTTCTTTATTTACTCCTTTGTATTGCAATAAGGTTTGTTAAATTTGTCAATATCAAATGATTTTGAATGTGTGCCATTAAAACAAGTAGGGTTGCCCATTAGACTGCAAGTTTACTGGTTCAGACAAATAATGTTTATGGGATGTTCAGATTGGAATCCTGTGAAGACTATAGATGGCAGTTTCTTCTAAGCATGCTGCTCTATCCCCAAAGTGGGCCTAATTCTCTATCCTGAACTGCCTTTTTTTGCTCTGGTTTCAGTCCTGGAGCCTCCATCCTCATTACTTCTGTCCACTTCTTACCTACTGTGAACCAACATATGTTTCCATTGAAAAAAGAAAAGCCTTACTTACTTGGCCGATCCCTCATAGCTTAAGGATAATAGTCCTCCAAGTATAGTGTCCTGGCAGTGGGTCTGCAGGTGGCTGTGGAGCCCCACTCTTGAGTCGCATGTTCTCCTGTAGTGAGGACATTGGTTTCCAGGAGGAAGGCTGTCCTGGTAAGGGTTGGCTTTACATGCCTTCCTCTTGCCATGTTTCTCCCTTTGTGCCTCTTTGAATTCTGCAGTACTCCTGGTCATAGCTGACCTCCAGTTAGAGTGCTCAAGGGCCAGGACTTCACAGTTCTCGGTGTCTATGCCACAGTTTTTAAGGTTGGATTTAAGCCCATCTTTAAATATCTTTTTCTGTCCACCAACAAAACATTTCCCATTCTTGAGTTGGGAGTATAGTAACTGCTTTGGGAAACGGTGATTGGCATTTGGACAATGTGGCCAGTCCAGCTGAGTTGATGACATAGGATCATCGCTTCAAAAAAGCCTATAGTTGAGATAACATGAGCTCTGGTTGTCTCTACATTTTAACCTTTCCTTCGTGTCCTCTTTGGGGACACTTTTATGGTAATCCTGCCTGCTGTTCAGTCTGGTCCAGCTAGAATTTTATGGACCATTTCACTATGGCAGATCCCATCTAGATCTTGGAGGACCAGCTCTGGTTAGTATTGGCATGGGAGACCACCAGCAAATGACAGCTGCTAAAGGGTATATCACAAAAGCAAGGGGCTGCTGAAACCACCTCTGTATATTCCTTACCTAAGAAAAGCCTATGAAATTCATGAGGCTGCCATAAATTGAACAGGCAACTTGAAAAAAGACACAGAAGGAGTATTTAGAAGGCCGTCTATACCCACAATTGCCTTTTGCTGCAGCAGCCAACACTTCAGCTTCCCCCCACCCCCCTCACATCCTTCCTATATTAGGATTTAAGTGTTAAGTTCCCCACCTTAAAATTAGTAGGCTGCTCTTTAATGTGTTTTGGAAATGAGTTCCTTCTTATTAAATCCTGTCACACATTTTCACAACTACCACTCTTTTGCTTGCCTTTGTAAAAAGTTAAAAAGACGGCTGATTGTAGTAACTTCTTTCTAATCAAGCACTCAATCAGATTCTGTTTAGGAGTGTAAAATACAGTGTACAAAGAAGCAGAAATGGAACAAAGATGTCTAGATAGAAATTGATAACTATACAATCGGGAAAATATTCCTTTTGGGGGCTTTATCTCCTAAAATCCTTCAGTCAGTGCAAAGTCAGTAGAGCCCCCGGTGGCGCAGTGGGTTAAACCCTTACACCAGCAGGACTGAAGACCGACAGGTCGGAGGTCCGAATCCGGGGAGAGTGCAGATGAGTGGATGAGCAGATGAGCTCCCTCTGTCAGCTCCAGCTCCCCATGTGGGGACATGAGAGAAGCTTCCCACAAGAATGGTAAAACATCAAAACATCAGGGTGTCCCCTGGGCAACGTCCTTGCAGATGGCCAATTCTCTCACACCAGAAGTGACTTGCAGTTTCTCAAGTTGCTCCTGACACGAAAAAAAGAGTACAGTACTGCAGGAGACCAAAATAAAGATGGCACGAAACTAGAATGCAGTTTTAGCACTAAAGCTTCCCTCTCCCCCCTCTCCTGGTTATTGAATGAATCTTCTCTTAACAATTGCAAAAAGCTTTTGTTGATTTAATGGGAAAATTAGTCATGTAATAAAATCTGTGCCCTGAGGTCAACTGGTCAGACGGAGAATCAACAAAGGCTCAGCATTACTGGCATTACTGAAGGCCACACTCTTGGGCAGGCCACCAAGATGGGTCTTCTGGGTCCCAACTCCAGCCTATATTATGTCTGAGGACAAAGAAGCAATTTTGCTGTGTTTTAGCAGGCTTGTTTTCTGCTGCCCTGGAGACTAGGACGTGGAACAATGGCTTTAAACTACAGGAAAGGCGATTCCACCTGAACAATAGGAAGAATTTTCTGATTGTGAGAGCTGTTCAGCAGTGGAACTCTCTTCCCCGGAGTGTGGTGAAGGCTCCTTCTTTGGAGGCTTTTAAGCAGAGGCTGGATGGCCATCTGTCAAGGGTGCTTTGAATGTGATTTTCCTGCTTCTTGGCGGGGGGTTGGACTGGATGGCCCATGAGGTCTCTTCCAACTGTATGATTCTATCCCATTACAGTTTGGTATCCAAAGCTAGCTACTATTTTTCTTCCCTGATGAATTACAAGCATTTCTTCCCAACAAGCTGTAAGAACCACTGAAACTAATAGTTCTCTGTTGAAAACATTGTTTAGACTTTTTTAAAGTTCTCTTTTAGCAGTACTGATGGCTCTTGAATATTGCTTTGTTATTTAAAAGCACTCTGGTGTGTTGTGGCCAGAAAAGAAGTGATTATGGAGGAGTTTTCCTTTCTAACTGTGAATGTTAGCAATTGTTTGTAAGATGGTGAAAGATCTTGCACTTAAAGCAAGCTGTCCTTATCCCTCAAGGATGCCCTCTGTTTGTTTCAACATGAATAAATTTAGTGGTAAGAAAAAGATCTGTTAAAAGCCAGATATTTTGATTCAGTGAGATATAACTCAGCCACTGTCCCTGCAGGTGCTGCATCCAATACTGCGCTTGTCTCTCTATCTCTGTCTGTGTTGATTATTTGACTGCAGGAAGCTGGATGCCTTCATTTATGATGCAGCTGTCCTCAACTACATGGCCCGCAAAGAAGAAGGCTGCAAACTTGTCACCATAGGAAGTGGCAAAGTCTTTGCTACCACAGGGTACGGCATTGCATTGCAGAAGGGATCCAAATGGAAACGGCCCATTGACCTGGCTTTGCTCCAGTTTCTAAGTGACGGTAAGGCTAGAGATAGTGCTGGGAAGTTGAGGCTAGTGCCAAAACGCTCAGGTTTTCTGGATAAGAAACAGAGGCATCAAAACGTGAAATGTAGAATAGGTAGTGCTGATCTCTCTCCCCCCGCTACTAAACAAGAGGTGTTGGAGAGGAGGAGTGTCTGAAATGTGGCGTATTTCTTATTGTTTTGCACCGAAAAGTATAGTTGGCTCTCAACATTTGCACAGGACTCCTGTACAAAGGAAACAGGAATACTGTGTCCAGTTCTGGGCACTGCAGTTGAAGGGAGGTGCTGGCAAGCTGAAATGCGTCCAGAGGAGGGTGGCTAAAATGATCGAGGGTCTGGAGAACAAGCTCTATGAGGAGCAGCTTAAAGAGCTGGGTATGTTTTATCTGTGGAAGAGAAGGCTGAGAGGAGACATGATGAGGGCCATGTATAAATAGTGAGGGGAAGTCATAGGGAGGAGGGAACAAGCTAGTGTAATGCTGCCCTGGAGACTAGGACAAGGAACAATGGCTCCAAACTGCAAGAAAGGAGATTCCATCTCAACATTAGGAAGAGCTTCCTCACTGTGAGAGATGTTCAGCAGTGGAATTTTCTGCCCCAGAGTCTGGTGGAGGCAACTTCTTTGGAGGCTTTTAAGTAGAGGCTGGGTGGCCATCTGTCAGGGGTGCTTTGAATGTAATTTTCCTGCTTCTTGGCAGGAGGTTGGACTGGATGGCCCACAAAGTCTCTTCCAACTCTGTGATTCTAAGCACAAATATCTCTACTCCATATTTAACATAAAAGAGTACCTGTACTTGTAGGGTGGATGAGCCTGGCCATCCCGGAAACCCCACACACCAATATCTCAGACGTACATTTACAATCAGTCATAAACTCCAGTATCAAAGACTTCCAATTACCTCTCAGACCTCCCAAATGGGATGTGTTCCCTACTTGGATTGATAGTCAGGAACTCCCTCATATGCTTCCTATTAAAACCCTGGGAGCAGGGGACTTAAGTGGTTCACCTTCAGTAAGACAGAACATTCCTTGTCCTTACCTAGAAAATATGTAATAATTTTGGTTATCTGTGCCTGGACTCTGATTAATTTCCTTTTAACATATTTTAACAATTCCCTTATGGTTGCCAGTTGGGGTTGTTAAATACAGCACTAGGTGTTCTCCCAGTAATGAGAAGTCCAAAGGAGCACTGTATGGTTAAGTTTCCTTCTGATAAAAGAGTATTACAGGCATATGGGGTTTTTTTTGTAATAAAATCAGTTTGATTTATGAATACAGTAGAATGGGGAGAAAATGGGCACTCCTTGAACTGACATAAAATCCACTCAATGTATACTAGATGTCCAGAAAGAGAGACTCTATACTCAAGCCTGCTTCACCTTCAGCCACAGTTCGCAGTTCTATCTCCCTGTCCCACTTCAAAATGCAAAGTGCCTTCTTACTGTCTTTCTGTCTCTTCATCAGATTTTTATGGCTGTTGAATTTCCAAGGCTGAAGAGAGATTCAATGTCATTACAAGGTGTCATTACACATTACACAAATCTAGAACTTTGCTACTACGTTAACTGGCATGGCTCCAGCCTATGCAATTTGGGGATTTGTACTTTGAGCAGGGACTTTCCATTCTCAGACAGAGATTCTAATATCAAAGAGAGAGTGTTTGAAAATTCCAAGTCTTTCATCAAATTACACAGTCTATTAAAAATTACTTGTCAAATCCATCATCAGCCATTCATTTGTCAGGTTAAACTAGAGCAAAAGACCCAGGCTTGTTAAGCAATGAAGCCCACTCATATCATTTACCAGCAAAAGCATTGTTTCATTGTATTTTGTGTATATTTATTTCTGGGGACAGAAGGAGAAGAATTTCAAATCCATATGTTCAAATTTCTGAGAGTTACATGATCCCTGCTAGTGGCACCTGGTGGCTTCCATATCAGTGACGTAGTGAGTCTATACCAGGTTTTAATCCAAATTTTAAGAAGCTATCTAAAGCACGGTACACTATCTGCAAAGTGGTTTAATGCTTTTTGGCTCCTAAATTTTTGGACCAAAGTAGAATTACTACCTTACACAGAAGCCACAAGTGGCCACTTAATTCCCACAGATGTACTAATGGAGCTGCCCCGAAGCTGAGACCGCCAGGCTGAAAGTGAACGAGGGCCTCTTACCCCTGCCAGTGGGTCATCGTATTCACATTTTTTCCCACCTGTCCTGAATTCCTTTCAGCAGCCCTGCAGATGGATGGGGAACACATCTTCCTGTTTGTTTCTGGATTAATTAATCCAGAATGGAAAGTAATAGGAACCCCAGGAGAGACATGGGGTCCAGTAGGTTTGAGCCTGGAGGTCTGTGAGCCAGGTCTCCTGGGAGAGAAAGGCAAGCCTCAGTGGGCTAGGTTTGGAGCAAAGGCGATGGAAGACTGACATCCTGCTTTCTATTTCTAGCTCTGAGGATAATGAGCAGACAGAGTTCTGGCCTGTTTGATCTGAGATGAGGAACCTGAATTCCTCTCTGCGGCTGCTAATGGGCTTGGTCTGAGGCTCTAATTGCCGTTAGCCAACACTCCTGCTTCTCCTAATAAGCCCACCTGATGCTGGAGATCCTCAGAGAAAGGGACGCTGGACTTTCCTGCCCCTCTATATAGGGCATGCCAGCAAATATTGAGGAAGGGGGTTGAGTTTCAGGTGGGTCTCCCAGTGTCCACAGTGTTTAAATCAGATTGCCTTTGTTGTGTCTCTTAAGCTGAATAGGAAAGTGGCATGGCTTTCTCTCTCCTGCTTTCAGTGGTTAACCTTCAGAGAAGCATTCAAGATGTAAAGGTGTTCCCTCTGCACTTGTAGAAAAATGCCTTCTTGTGAGATGTCATAAAGGTGTTTTGGAGGAGAGAGTATGGGCCCTTCCACACAGCCCTATATCCCAGAATATCTAGGCAGAATATCCCACAATATCTGCTTTGAACTGGAATGTATGGCAGTGTGGACTCAGATAACCCAGTTCAAAGCAGATATTGTAGGATTTTCTGTATTGATATTCTGGGATATAGGGGTGTGTGAAAGGGCCCTGGAATGGTAGCTTTGTAGAATCTGGATCGGTTACAGTGAATGACTAAAATGGGCTTGATGATAGCAAATCAGATGGTAGCACCAGGTGAATTTGGTGAATGCTGCAAACACACACATCTTGTAGGGCAAACTAGACAATGTTGATGGTTCCAATGCTGCCTCCAAATTTTTGAATATTCGCAATATTTTTGTGGTTTTCACCAGATCTACAGTAATATTCAACATATTAGGGCATATGTTGGGGGTTTTTTTTTTAATACATAGAGGAGTGTGAAGATGTGTTTATGACAAAGATGGTATTTCTTGCACTCTGCCCATCAGTTTGGAATTCTTCAGTGTTTGTGCATATGTTGCATATGTACCATACTGAGGACTATTGGGTATTCATGCCACGTGCTTGCAAGAATGTGTGTGTATATGTGCTTCAGAGAGCCTGTCACTTGGGTGCAAGAGAGCACACGTACGTATCGTTGCAAGGTTTCATATGGGGGGGGGGGGCGGTGAAGAACAGTTGCCTAGCAACATACCCATCTACTACTGCATGGCTCCTAATCCTAAACTGGATTACGAATCACAGACATGGGGGCAATGATGAGAAAAGAACAATCTCTTGTAACTGTAACCATGAGTAGGAGAGGATAGTTAAATGGTGTTAAGAAGTAAGTACTTTGCATTAAGTGATCGTTGAGTGTGCACTATGAGAACAAGATTGTTCCCCCGTCTTCTTAACCTCCTCTATCAAGTTATTTCATGATGCTTGGTAATGACAGCTTTTGGGTCACTTGAGATCTCCCACATCAGTAGGAAGGTATTTACGTTTTCTAAGAGGACAGTACTGCCTAATGTGTCATGCTCAGCAAGTTTTATTTTCTGGACTATATCCTCAGATCACCATTGACCATGGAGCTCCCAGTGGCGCAGTGGGTTAAACCCATGTGCTGGCAGGACTGAAGACCAAGAGGTCACAGGTTCGAATCTGGGGAGAGGCAAATGAGTTCCCTCTATCAGCTCCAGCTCCTCATGCGGGGACATGAGAGAAGTCTCCCACAAGGATGATAAAAACATCAAATCATCCTGGCATCCCCTGGGCAACGTCCTTGCAGACGGCCAATTCTCTCACACCAGGAGTCACTCCTGACACGACCAAAAACAAAAAAAACAAAAAACAACCCACTGACCATGCTGGCTAGGAGATTCTGGATTTGTAGTCTAAGGAAGGAACTTTTCCAAATTCTGCCATTGAGCCACAGTGTGGAAAGGCTAGGAGAGGTGCATCTCCTGAGTATATCCCATCTTTTTCCTCTCTCTCTATCCATCCCTTCTTTTCAGATGAGATTGAGCTGCTGGAGCGCTTGTGGCTGTCGGGGATTTGTCACAATGACAAAATTGAGGTGATGAGCAGCAAGCTGGACATAGACAACATGGCTGGAGTCTTCTACATGCTCCTGGTGGCCATGGGGCTGAGTCTGCTGGTCTTTGCCTGGGAACACCTCATCTACTGGAAACTGCGCCACTGTATGAGACACACTGGGCGGCTGGACTTCCTGCTTGCCTTCAGCAGGGTGAGAAAGCAGGGCAGGGAGCCCTTTGCCCATGGGTTCATTCACATACAAACTCTTTTGCCAATAAATATCTGTTTCTTCATCCTCTGGAAATAATGTCCTACTTCTCAGAACTTTTCACTCTTCTTTCAGAGCTTATTTGATCACATTGCACAAGTATTGAAATTTGTCCTCTATATAGACAGCGGCATTCTTACAATCTCAGCTTTTGCTTTAAAAAAAAAATCTAGGTTTTATAACTGTGAAATAATAAGTTTGAGAATGGGAAGGAGGATAGTGTGACAAGAAGGGGGAGAAAAAGCTCTAGAACAGACATGGCTTTGGCTCTCCAGGTATTTTGGACTTCAACTCCCACAATTCCTAACAGTCAGTAAGCTGTTGGTAGTTAATGCACATTTCAAACTATTTTCTGTTGGTCATGAGGGTTCTCTGTGGGAAATGTGGCCCAGTTCTCTCATTGGTGGGGTTCAGAATGCAATTTGATTGTAGGTGAACTATAAATCCAGCAACTACAACTCCCAAATGTCAAGTTCTATTTTCCCCAAACTGCACCAGTGTTCACATTTGGGCATATTGAATATTCATGCCAAATTTGGTCCGGATCCATAATTGTTTGAATCCACAGTGCTGTCTGGATGTAGATGAACTACAACTCCCAAACTCAAGGTCAATGCCCAACAAACCCTTCCAGTATTTCTGTTGGTCATGGGAGTTCTGTGTGCCAAGTTTGGTTCAATTCCATTGTTGGTAGAGTTCAGAATGCTCTTTGATTGTAGGTGAACTAGAAATTCGAGTAATTGCAACTCCCAAATGACAAAATCAGTCCGCCCCCCCCCCCCCCCCCCCCGTCCCCCAACCCCACCAGTATTCAAATTTGGGCATATCAGGTATTTGTGCCAAATTTGGTTCAGTGAATGAAAATACATCCTGCAAAGGCATGTAGCTGGGGGGGGGGGCTTGGGGGCTTCAGCCCACCCCCCCAATTCTCATGGTGGTCCGCGAGAAGGCCTTGCTGGTACATTATTTAAACTGTTATGTTTATTCATATCATGATCTGATAATTATGCTCAATATATCCCATAGCATGAGGGTATTGGGGTAATGATACAAAAGGCTTGCTAGGGTAGACCCTCTTTCACTCAGACTCAGCCCCCCCTGCCCTCCCCCCCCCCCGAATCAAACTCAACTCCCCCCAAAACAAAATCCTGGCTACGGGCCTGATCCTGCATATCAGATATTTACATTATGAGTCATAACAATAGCAAAAATACAGTTATGAAATATCAACAAAAATAATGTTATGGTTGGGGGTCACCACAACATGAGGAACTGTATTAAGGGGTCACGGCATTAGGAAGCTTGAGAAACAGTGGCATAGAGAGAAATCTCCTCTGTAGAACTGAGCTTGAGGAAAATTCATTCTTCATGTCTATATTAGGTATGTTTGTATGCCTGCCTTCAAATTACCTGTTGATTTATGAATTTTATAGAGTTTATATTAGGCAAGGAATATTCGAAGGTGTGTTTGCCAGTACTTTCCTCCAAAATATAGCCTGCAGCAGGTAGTATTTGTTGTCGGCCTCTCATCCAAATAATAACTAGGGCTGACCCTGTTTAGCTTCCAAGATCAAACAGGATCTGGTGCCTTTAAGGCAGTTGGGGAGAATGCTAATTGGCTGGCGCCTTTGATGTCACAAACCTACCTCCCTGCAGCAGTTTCTGAATTGGGTTTCTTCTTAAATTAAGTTTTTAAAAAAGGATCTTCAGTTGAATGAATCTATATGTTGCACTTCAAACAATTAGGGTAGGGAGGGGGAGTAGATGCCTTGTATGAATTTAAAAGTCATGTTCGCTGACACCAGACGTGTAGGGAATGGCTTTGCCTATTTAGCAAAGGGGTATTAGCACATTCTTCTCATAATGGATACAATATAAATTTAAACAACTCTAAGCCCATTAAATGAGAGTTCCCAATGAGAAAATCCTGAGTATTCTGTTCTCTGAAATGACTGGGGATGATTAAAACGAAATTTGCAGTGTCCTCAAGAATGCAGTTCCTGTGGTTAAGATTGGAAGGTTTGTGGGTATATGGAGCTGGCGGGGGTGCATGTGTGTATGGAGAAACTAGGGTAGTTAATGCACATTTCAAACTAGATTAAATTTGTAGTGTAGCATGGTGAAGTTAACAGGCCATCCCCTGGGCAGATTCAAAACAGATTCTCATGAGTCAGAGCGCAAATTGAGTTCTGTATAGTTCTCATTTGCATATGTTGATCACTTTAAATACAGATTAAAAATTGCCTCTGCTCCTCACTGAGGCGAAGATTTATTTAAAAAAGAAACCACTCAGCCAGATGGCAAAAATCCCACCCAACCCTCTGATTCTTCTACCTGTTTCCACTGTCTCTCTTTTGACTCCTTTTTGATCTTCATGGTGTCAATTTGTCCACCTGTATTTCTCCTCTCATCTCCGTCTCCTCCTCTCCCCTTCCCTCCATCCACTGCCAGAGTGATCCTTCTCTGGAATCCATGACCTACAGTGAAGGACAAACTCAGCCTCTCGGGGTGGGAGGGAAGGGTGCTCTCTGTCAACAGGAGGAGGCGGCTCATGGTGGGAGCCGATCTGGCTTTGCATTGCAGGAGGGAAACTGTGAATGTGTGTGTATAAGAGAAAGAGAGATGTGTGGTAAAGAATCCCCTCTCTTACTGCCCTGGTACATTTAACATAGATCTTAAAAGAGAGACTTCACATTATATTTTTGGGGAAGTATTCTTAAAGAGAAGTCTATTGGGAGTGCAAACATTCAGGATGAGGGTTCTCCAAATGTAGATTGTGGACTTGCATGATCACTAAAGCAGAAATTGTGGTGACTAATCTGGGCCTGGTTACCTGTGTTCAGGGCAGAGACTTTTTGTGTGTGTGTGTGTGTGTGTGTGCGCGCGCGCGCGCAAACACACAAACTGGATTATGGGAGGAGAATGGCTTGGGGAAAGATAACATAGGAAGAAGGGTAGATGAGGAACCTTAGATGCACTTGTCTGTAATTCACACTACTCCTAATGAGATTTGCTGTTGTATAAAGTAGAGAGGGGGAAAATGGGCACATCATGACTGTGAAACGGAGAGGAATCCTTATAATGCTGTTCAAAAGATCCATTTTACTCACACCATGCAATATAAATAATGATGACTTTGTTCTACATCAATGGTTCTCAACCTGTGGGTCCCCAGATGTTTTGGCCTTCAACTCCCAGAAATCCTAACAGCTGGTAAACCGGGTGGGATTTCTGGGAGTTGTTGGCCAAAACATCTGGGGACTCACAGGTTGAGAACCACTGTTCTACATGGATCTTCTTGTGGGAGGAGTATCATGCACAAAACCCTTCATTAAACTAGCACTGTACTGCGACATCTTCTATGTTATTCTGTACACCAGACAAGTAGTATCCTGCCAATAGCTACCTAATTTGTATGTCTTATTTCCATTCACCCCAGGGTATGTACAGTTGCTGCAGCAGTGAAGACCCAAAAGGTCCAGACCAGCAGCAGTTGCCCATCCTCAACCACACGTATGGGCCTTCACGAGGGGCAGCCCCAGCCTTGCCCAGTCCCCCTGGCCCTCCACTTCCTTGCTCCAGCTTCCTGCCCCGTGAACGGCGCATTGTAGAGCGGTGGCGCCATGCTCGGAGCCCCAATTGCTACAAGGATCTCTTCCCTCCGACACCTGCAGAGCTCCCCACAGCTAAGCCTCCACGCCACAGCCTCAAGAGTCCTTTCTCTGATGGCTTCCACCGGTTCTATGGCCCCATTGAACCTGAGGGGCTCTCCGATCATGTGAGTGGCAAAAAGATGGCACCCTGTCAGCTTTCTCCACCACCTCCTTCCCGTGGGCTGGAAAATCCTCCTTCCTATTTTGCCATTGTTCGTGAAAAAGAGTCTCCTGACATGCCACCAGCAGCATCGGGCTGGCAGCGTAAATCCCTCCGAGGCTTGTATGAAAGTTTCCAGGCTGGGAAAGGGGCTGGTCGGGCCCCAGAAGTGAAAAAGTATGATGGCCCCTCCAGTAGCTATTCGACCAAAAGCCCTTGCGACTTGGAAAGGGGCAGTAGCCGGCCTTTTGGGAAAGAACGGAATCGATATGGCTACACCCGACTGTCTTACGAAGATGAACGCTCCCCACCTGTTCCCCGTTATCGGCACACTGAAGAAACATCTCTGCCACGAACTGAGCCAGAAACCAAATGCCCAACATCGAGCCGAGAAAGGAGTTCCCGGGCTCATATTTGCCGCAGTCATTCCCACCCCCTTGCCGTTGGTGCCAGTTTGCGCAGCCAAAGTCATTACGTGGACTTTTCGGATTCTGATTCTGATATTTGTGAGAGGGACAGTGATGGCCATAGCTGCTGGTACCAGTCGCCGGATTATTTCTGCACGTACCCATCCCGAGAGAGGCAGTTGTTCGCCACCCACAAGCCTCTGCACTACTGGTCAGCTGACAAGCTGGCAAAATGCCATGGATGCCACGGTCCCTGCCAGCACTGCCTGAGCTTGGAAATGCTCCCACCGCCTACCCCACCGTGCCGCAAGGAGGCCTTGCACTACCTGAGCTGTTCTGAGGAGCGTCTGGAACGCCGGCTGGACTGGGAGCACCGCCACTGCAGCTTGTATGGCTGCATGGCTTCTCGGCACCGCCACGGCTTCCACCGCCGTTGCCACCATCATTCCTGCGATCTGGGGCCAGCGGGTGGAGTCCTTCACCCCACCTCCCGCAGCCTGGAGGACCTCAGTTCCTGCCATATGATGCGCTGCGGGACCTCCCATCGACACCAGGGTGGCTTCTCGCCAGAGTGGCTGCCACGCCGGGTGAGCCGGAGCGGAGAGCTTTTTGCTCGACGTGGCTCAGCCCATTTCTCCAGCCTGGAGTCAGAGGTATGACCAGCGACAGGTGGGGTGGGAGTAGGGTGGGGGGTGGGGAAAGACACTTTGGATGAGACCACAGGAAAAAAAAGATGTTGGCTGAGCCGTAGTTGAGCCCATCAAGCGGGGACAGAGATGGTGGCAATGGCACTGTGGCCCAACCCATGGAATGAAGGTAGTCCCATGAAGATGACTGCAGAGAGGGGGAAGCAGAAAAGTGCCAGAAATGAACCCACCAAGACAAAGGGCATGCAACCTGGATGCCACCAGGAAGATTTGGCTTAGCGCCACTTCTCCCTGCCACAGAGAAGGGGAATTGTTCAACCAAAAGAGTATCACAGATAAACACCACAGTGGGGACTGAAACTACCAATAATCCCATCAAAAACAGAAGTGGGGAGTGGAGATGACCTCTCAGAGAAGGGGAACAACTCCCTGCTTCTGCTACCCCAAGTGCCACCAGAATAGCTCCCTGTGACAAATCTCCCGGTCTCTTCCACCAGCCAATTTAGGGCAGGGGGTAAGAGGGGGAGCTGTTCCCGCCTGTGTTTCCATAACAGACCTTTTATATCCAGAACAAGGGCTTTCCTGCCACCCTGTGGCATCTTGATGGGGTGGGTTCCCGTGGCCAGTAGTAACTGGCAACTGTAACAGCAGGGCTGTTTCCCTCTGAACAAGACCCAAGAGAAGGCCACAGAAACAAACCAGTTGTGGACATGGAGGGGGTCTGTGTTTCCACACAGGCTGGTGCAGGGGAAATGTTCCACCGGTCAGGCTCCAGGGAAGAGATGGGAAGGGCTTTGATGGCAACCACCACACAACTGTCTGGACTTCTGGGCGGGAGGGATGTTAGGAGACAAAACTGTGACTTTGTTCAACAGAAAACTGTGATAATTTTTTCCTGCACATTTTCCGCTTCCTCTTTTCCCTTCTCGCTTTCTTTGCTCTTCTCACCTGTATTTCTTCTTTCTCCAACTCCACTTCCCGCTTTCAGTCTTGCTATCATGCACTCGCCAACAATTATAGAGATAGCAACACATTCAAACACACACCACCAATACCCCAATGCAAACTCACATGCTTGGGTGCTGTGCTGGGCAAAAATAACAAAATAACAGGCTCCCAGACTCACATAGAAAAGTAAGCTCAAATCCCAAAAGGGTTTGTTCTCACAAATCTCATAAACAGTACACTGACATTCTCAGTGTTATATGACAGTTTTTGTGGAAAATGACAGAAAACATTATTATAGGATTTTTCTGTAGATTGAAAGGGCACTTGCATTTCAAACCAAACAAATGCCTATAGGAAAAACGAAACCTCATGCAATAGAGAGGAAATGCTGCATTCAATCATTACTAAAATCACCATATACTGTCTTAAAGCTGGTCACACCAAGCTGCATTGGGCAAACTGTGGAAGTGGGCATGGGGGAAATACAGGTATTTTCTGTATGAAGTAAGGGGTGAGAATTAGGATGGAATCTTGTATCTTCCTTGTGGGAATAATGCTATATGCACCTGATGCACATCTTGCACATCTTCCCACAGAAAAAAATCCTTAAGTTCCTTCTTTGTGTAAGATCCCAGAAGCACGAAAATCGCCTCCTCCAAGTCCAGTATATCCTCAGGACTGGGATTTGGCAGTTTTGTAGAGAACACATGTGTATGTATAAGAAATTCAATGTACTTGATAAAATTAAGGTGCTCCTAAGTGGAGAGCTCCTAGTGCTACCAATCAAAAGACATTGTGCGGTTAATAATCTCTTTGTCTTTGAATCATAAGTTGAGTTGCCTTTGTTGTTAGAGTTGTAAGAAAAAAATAGAAGACATCACGGAAAAACATGGGAGAGTTTCAAGTGCAAGTTAGTGAAGTTTGTAACACACCCTCCCCCCAAAAATTAAGTGTTGGAGCCCAAATGATTGTACAATAAAAGCCTTTGTCTGGAAGCATTCTAACACTGCAGCTGGTTTCAAGGGAAATGTTTGCTCACCAGGCTGGTGACCAATCATGTAACTCATTGCAACAGGATATGTTTACCATCCATGATTGAATTGACTAGAGTTCTTTTGGAAAGAACAATTTGCCAAAACTACATAGCAATATAAAAGGCTAATAGATAAAATGGAGTGATGCTTGGCATGGTTCTGAACCTAAAAGAACAGGAATCCAAGAGTCACTAAAGGGAACTGAATATTTTAGGCTGTTATGCTGTTTTGAGAGCCAGCGTGGTGTAGCTGTGTGAGTGTTTGATGAAGACTCTGGAGAGCATGTTTTGAATCTCTGCTCAACCATGGAAACCCAGTAGGTGAACTTAGGCAAGTTGCACTCTCTTGGCCTCAGACTTAAAAACCCATTGAACAAATCATGCCAAGGAAACCCAATGATAGGTTCACTGTAGTATCACAATAAGTTGGAAACCACTTGAAGGTACACAAGAACAACAACAGTGATATTATTTGTATTTTATGATGTTAGATACTTTTTCTAAAGCAGGAATGGGTAACATAAATCTCCTTGTCAGCATTACAATCAAGATTGGGAGCAGTCCTTGTGGAATGGGATAGGGATGACTTTAAGTGCGGGATGGACCAATCCATACTGGTTTTCTCCCAGTGTGCTGAGATCAGAAATAACCACTACAAGGAGAGGAAGGCTTGAGCAAGATTGTGGGAGAAATGGGTAGGATCCTACTCCCACCTAGTCATGCTTCAACATTAATTCTCTCTTGTGTTTATGGAAATTTGGCATGACCCACATTTTAACACATGGAACATGAAGTGCTCCTATCAATTTTGCCTATTATCTGAGGGTGTTGGGTTTTTTTTCTTCCACAAGCCTACAACATGGGGATTGCGGAGAAACTAAAGAAATTAACAAGAGGGATGATTGCTGTAGCCAAAGATAGGCTATTCCATATATTAGCCGCAATTCCAAGTAAGTGCAGCATTTGATAGAAGGGACAGATTTCCACATCTCAGGTTTCTGGCTCTTATTGCTGAAAAGATGGTTTAGGAGTATGTGGAGGGAGGGAGCCCTAAACGAAGTCTCCCCTACTGGGTGCGTCCATGTTGGTGGTGGTCTAGCTGTGGGGTTTACTTAGCAGCACCAGTGGGTAACTACAAGTCATCATTTTAAATTTTCTATCTTGTCTCTGATGTGCCATAATTCCAAGGCACAGGGCCATTTTTACCATTTTAATTTATATCAATGACTGAGAGATTTAAAATGAAGCTTGCAGACTTCGGAACATGGTGTGAGGGGCCCAGGGCAGGCCCCTCAGTGATTGTGAATTCTTATCAGGTCCTGAAGCTTCTCAAACTCTATGGGATTTCCATAGGCTAGAGGCCAGGGCTTAAATGCTTCAGTGAATCTCCAGATCTGCTGTGTAAAAAGCGGAAACACAATAAGGCAAAAAGAAAAAAGCAAAGTGTCAGCTAGCATCTTCAATCTGTGAAAATCCCACAGAGTACCAATTGAAGCTTTCCTCAGTGCAGAGAAGGGGCAAACTTTGTGCACAGGTTTTCAGTTTATTAATGAAGACACGCAGGCTCAGAACCAACTTTGAGCTAAACAGGCTACGGGTCTGACCCAGTATAAAGCTGCTTCCCGCTTCTGCATCCTTCCAGAACCAAGGAAGGCTCGCTTGCTCGGCAAGGCCTCGTTTGAAGTGCTGTGTTCAGTTTTGAGCACCTCCGTGCGAGCAGGATGTTGACAAATTGAAAAGGATTCAGAAGAGAGCGGCAAGGATGATCAAAGGTCTGGAAGGCAATTCCTACGTGGAGACGCTTGAAGGAACTGGGTCTGTTTAGCCTCGAGAAAAATAAGATGAAGCAGTGGGTGGGGGGGGGGGATGTCGGCAGATTTCAAATATTTTAAAAGGTGTCAGGAAGAAGAGAGAGCAGCAGCAGATGGAGAGAGGACAAAAATTACTGAACTTGAAGCAGAGGAAGGTGTCAGGGTGCCATAGTCATTAGATGTGACCGCATTCCTGTTCGTTGTCGGATATGACTGGATTGTGAAGAGATTAAGGGAGCAACAGTGGTTTGGCAATATCTGGTCAGAAAGGGTACAAAGCGACTGTGGTTGAAGTTAAATCAGTCCCCCACTTTCTCTGAGGTGCTAGCATTCTTGCAAACAAGTGGAGTTCTGAGAAGGAACAGTCTAATGTAAGGGCCAGAGAGTTTTTAGAAACCCAGCTGGTACTGAAGACCCCCTACTCAAGCATTCAGCCATAGAACCAACAGGGAGGGGGCACTCTCAAGTGCCTACTTTCAGCTGAGATTTTAGGGAGAATTTAGCAATGTTCCTTTGTTGCACTGCAGCTCCCACATTCACCTCGCCGGTGGATTCTGAGTGTTGCAGTTGGAAAAATGAAATATTTCTCCAAGGTAAAACTTTAGGCATACAGGGATGTCCTGTCTCAGGGCTGGGTCTGGATCAGAGGGCTGACAAAGCCCCTCCCAACCCTTAAAAGTTCTCCAATACAGGGGCAGGAAGAGCAGCATATGTCCTGGTGCCAAAGTGTGCCATTGCTCCCAAACCAGTGCACACACTGCCAATAGTGAATCCAGAAGCGAAAAAAACATCCATCGCCTGCCATCACACACAGCCACAGTCAAGCACAAAGGCATACAAGCACATACCAAACTATCATGCCAGCAAGTAGGGTAATGAACCTCCGCAAATAAAATTCACTGTCACGCAAGATGTTGTGCATTAAGGTGCAGCTTAATGCAGCATGCACAGCAAGAAAAAAGGAACACTAATTTAAAAAAAAATATTGCAAGCACATGGTCTCCATTACAGATGCCAGGAGACAAGACTGCTGTCACACATGCTTGCAGAATCTCAAAGGAACTCAAAACTCACACATCTACCAGTCCCATTAGCAGGCATATTTCAAAGAGCCGTGTTAAGGCTGCAGCATTATTGATGTTGTTCCTGCACAGAGAGATGTGTACGCTGTCATCTATTAAATGTGGCAAAAGCGCTCCTACTGTTGCAAGCCCAGTGGGTCTGGAAAATGTGTCACATATATGTGGAATCTGTGGCCTGGCCTTCACAGCAGAAAAGGGTGCTGTGGCACCCAAGAGTGGAACACATTTGTTGAGACACAAAATTCTGCAGGCAACCTCCTTAGTATTTCATGAAATGCCTAAGATCCACTGAGAGAGATATAAAACCATAGGCAATTACAGCATACATGAAAAGATGCCGCAGAATTATATGAACACCCAAGGGGCGCAGATCAGGTCCTCAAAGACATGAACATAAAGATGCAATCATACATGCAGACTGAAGTTCACATGCAGGCTCCCTCATGTGAACCCACTACCAAAACCACGAGCTCAGTCCCACTCCCAGTTCTGCTTTGATTCTCTTTCTCTCTTTCTCCCTCTCTCTTTCCCTGTGTCTCTTTGTCCCTTTTCCTATTCTGGGGAGGGGGCAATTTAGTAATAACTTTAGAAATGCTGTTTTAGGGAGCGGGGTCGGTGGGTGGGAGCCGTCTTTCTTGGAGTGGGTGGGCTTTCGCTGGGGCGGGGTGGGTAAGTGGGGATATGGGGCAGCGCCCCACACCGGAACGGGGCAGGGTTTGGGTGGGGCAGGGACCCAGGCATCCGCAGAGGGGGTGGGACTGGGTTTTCGATACTATTTTAGGGCGTTCATAAGAAATAAAGGCTTTTTTAATCCCGCTCAGACCTTGCCCCAGTGTGGTTTGTCTGAATCACCAAATCACATCAGGGAATGGAAGTAATATGGTTTCTTGTTTAATGGACATTTTTCTTTTTAGACTGAAGAGCCATGGCTCCCCACAAAACATCCTTCCCGTCCTCTGTTCACCACATCCTCCTCCAATTCCACCATAAGACAGTCACAAACATAAGAAAGGAAACTACTGCCAGCCCGCAGCTCACCTACGTACATATAAATCGCGCACAAATCAGCAAAGATATGCCACTCTGCTTCATTGCCTGAATTATGCAGTATTCAGCGTGCCTTGGCACAGAGTTTGGAATAAGTTGGTGCAGGGTTTTTATTTCAGTGCAGCAGCTTCATAGTTAAATGTCTCCTCTCCCTGGTAAAAAGTCATGGGGCAGTGTGGGACGGCGGTGTGTCCTAAAGGATATTACAGGTACAGACTTTAAAGAGAATCTTGGAGATGTAGGCTGTCTTCATACTAACTGTTTGTTTATACAAACATAGCCTTATTGGAAGCATGCAGATTTTGAAGCAAGCAGCATAACAGCCAATTCTGCATGAAATTCCCAGAAGAACCACACTCTATCTTTAGGCAATCTTAGCTTAAAACAACAACAGCAACAGCAACCTCATGGCTCTCTGACTCCAGATCAAACTTAGTACTGCTAGGGAAGAGAGAAAAATTCCAGGCAGGAAGGAATATAAAGGCTCATATATTACATTCATGAGCACCTATTACTTGCCTGTTCACAGCATCAAAGATTGGCAAGGCACTGCCTATCATGCTCTACAGCAAGGGTTCCCAGCTTATGTGTATGGGGTACCTAATCACAATTGTGGGGGGGTTTGGAAAATATATATGTGAGAGAGAACTGAGCATGTGTTTTCTGTCAACTGCTCCCAATGCCTGTTTATCTCCCTTTGTCCCACTGCTGAGGTCAATTGAGTGATTTCTGAATCCTAAGAATAGAGGGGAGAAAGCTGCAATACTGAATGTGTGAGGAGAGGAGAATCCTACCTACAGCAATTTTCCTTGGTGGGGAGGGCCCTTCATCACACACACACACACACACACACACACACGTGATAGCTTCCCACTTCACTTCCAATTGGAAATGTACAGGCAAACTACACAAATCTCTTCAACAGAATGTGAAAGAAGTTCTATCAAAATCTGATGCAGGTAAGAGAAGCACATCAACAACATCAAAGGTCCTCATGTTGTATATTTCTGTGGCAGGGACTGAGATTCCCTACATATCTAGCCATTGCTTAGCATCCCATGCAAAAGAATGGATAAATTACTCCATATACTTGCAGAGAGAGCTAAAATAGCCCAGGTACATGCCTCAGCCAGGCTCTGTTGGCACAGTGGCATCTAGGGATGCTATATGCAGAGAACAGGCTCCATGGTATAACCATGGACATTAGCATCACTTCTCAAGGAGGTAAGTAGGAAAAAAATTCTTAGCAAATGTAGCTCAGAATATTTTAATTCCCTAGCTAAAAAGTACAGCAGAATTGTGAAATTCAAGCTCTCAGCCTCAATTTGGTCTAATTCCAAACAAGAGTTGCTGGCTTTTCCTATTGAGACTCAAATTGAAATGCAATAAATAGTTATTCCATTCTTATTCTGGACATGATTGCAAACATTTTTCAAGTTATTCACTTAGATATGATATTCAACATATTTTAACCCTGTTTTCCTCCAAGATATTCTCTTGGACTTCTCCCCTGCCTGCCTGCCTGCCTGCCTGCCTGCCTGCCTGCCCTACTTCCTTCCTTCCTTCCTTCCTTCCTTCCTTCCTTCCTTCCTTCCTTCCTTCCTTCCTTCCTTCCTTCCTTCCCTCCCTCCCTCCCTCCCTCCCTCCCTCCTTCCTTCCTTCCTTCCTTCCTTCCTTCCTTCTTTTTTCACTACAGAATCCACTATTTGCCAGTCTATATGGGTGTGTGCCTAAAAGTGGTAGACACAAATTGTAGGCTTTGGCTTACAATTGATACAAAAAAATTGATCCTAAAATCAGAATCCCTGTTCATGTGATTTCCAGTTTTGGTTTAGAGGTCAGATGTCTGTTAGCCTGCTCAAAACAAGCAACCAGATCCTTGTGAACTAGGAAGCAAAGGAGAAAAATGATGTGTGGAAACTTGGCAAATAACCCTGACCGTCCAATGTAATGACATTTGATCAAGGCCAGTGGAGGCCCCTAGGAGAGCCATAGCCTCGTAAAGAACCACCTCCCACCAGCGTCTTTCCCTGACATCTCCCTCCCTGGTTCAAAGCTTCTAGGGATCCCTAAGATCTTCTAACTCACTTCCTTTTCATTTTTTTGTAGATATGAAAGGGGGTGGTGGTGGTCTAACGGGCAGAAAAGAGATGAGGAAATCATAAATCAAGAAGATGAAATGCATCTAGGGACCTAAGGAAAGACAGGGGTCAGGAGGGGGCACCCGAACGCCTCTCTAACTGGCAAGAGAGGACGCCATGGGATGGATTGATTAAGCCCCACTCTTATCCGTCTTCATCCAGACGCCTCGAGGAAGAAAGTGACAGAGCCACCACTTTCTGCTAATGAAATGAAAAATGTGTTTTCTTAGCACCACCACCCTCTACAAATCTCTGGATAGGAAATTGTGGTTCTGTATCCCCAGTATCTTGGCTGTCTGCTCGAATGTGCAGAAAGCTTGAAATAGAAGTCAATGGAAGAAAGGAAACCCTATTCCCCACATAATAGATCAGAAAGCTCCTTCCGGAGCCAACAGATGTTGCCCATGCAATGGGAAAGTCCAGGTGTGTGTGTGTTTTCCTGCTTTGCCGCTTTGGATATGCCAGCGTAACAGCACAGTTTCCTCCTGGCCTTGTGTTGTCTTCCCTTCCACCCCTACTCACTCCCCTTCCCCTTGCCCAAGCATCTTGTTAATCACATTTTCCGGCTGAATTACACATTTGCACTAATTTAATTTTTCATTTCTATGTAAATGAACTTTCTCCAAAGTTCCAGACTGTTGCTGCAGTGACAAACCAGCCATCAGAAAGTGAGAAGGGAAAACGGGGAGCGATACAAGAGAAAACACCCAGCAGCTTTCTGACTCCTCCTGTCAATCCACTCAAGACGCATGGCACTCTCATGGCCCACGTTGTTTCCCTCACTTAATTAACTGGATTCCCTTTCTAATTAGGGTTGCCAGCTTCTAAACTAGTCCCTGTTCCTGCATTCTGAATTGCAGGTGAAGGAACCTCACTTCCTAATTTTATCTGATCAAAATATTGTAGAGTTGCAATAGCCCATTTGTCTTTATGATAAGCTGGCAATTCTGCTTCCATTATTGAGAATCACAACATTCTGGTTTCTAAATATCCTTTTATTCAAAAACAGCTCTAGAACCCTGCCAGAAAAAAAATCAGGTTCTTTGTTTTCCTGTGATAGCCTCCTTTATTTTAGCTGGAACTTGGCAAAGGTATCTTTGGACTATTTCTCGTAGAATCCCGCACTGGCATGGCCAGTGACCATACTGCTATGGACATTCTGGGAGTTTTTAGTCCAAAAAATAATGTTTTAATCTCTCCAGCTCTACTCCTTCTACCAAGGAGTTCTCTTTCTTTTCCCAGGCAACACTTTCTAATCCACACACACTATTTTTCTTATGGGAGAGAGACTTTAATCCAAAGTGGGACACTGAGAACTAGTGTGCCTTTCCATCCTGAGCAACCATCCCTAGACACTGTACAAAAGATATTCCAATTTGTCTCAGCGACTGCTTTCAACCTCTCATCATTTTCTTTTCCTTACAAGACAAAAACAAAGTGTCATCAGGTAAGTTGCTGCTCTTCTCACTTTTCAGGTGAGGCATCAAGGCAAAAATCCCATCACAGGTAGTATCTGGATTCAGGATTCCTGCTTTTGAGTACTTTGTACCACACTCACTTTGTGGCTTAACAGAAGCTTGGAAACGCTATTTTTGTTTTGACTGTGCAAAGTTCAAAAAGCAACTTTCCCTATTCTCTTTCTAGGGCTTATGAACTGCCCATTGTTCCTAGGTGAACTGTGTCTTCATAGTCTTTATCCCAACTCCCTTGGAGCACAGATACCTTCAAGCAGTATGAAATTAGAGGTATACTTTTAACAGAGGCTGCCTTCCTTCTCTCAATAAGCCACCAATATAGCAAATAGCCCCCAGTGACGCAGCAGGTTAAACTACTGAGCTGCTAAACTTGCTGACAAAAAGGTTGGCAGTTTGAATCTGGGGAGTGGGGTGAGTTCCCACTGTTAGCCCCATCTTCTGCCAACCTAGCAGTTTGAAAACATGCGAATGTGAGTAGATCAATAGGTACCACTCTGGCAGGAAGGTAATGGTGCTCTATGAAGTCATGCTGGCCACATGACCTTGGGAGTGTCTATGGACAACTCCAACTCTTTGACTTAGAAATGGAGATGAGCACCACTCCCCAGAGTTGGACATGACTAGACATGGGGAAATCTTTACTTTTTAATATCAAATAGAACAATGCCATCTCAACGTCCTTCCATCTCAGATGTCCGACACTGTAGAATGCATAGGGATTTACATGGGCAAGGTTATTTAGCTCCTTCCCTCCAATAAAGGGAGATCTGTATTACAAGCAAGGTAGTTCTGTCCTGTCAGCGTTTGGCCACTTCCCTCCCCCCACAAACACACACCCTCCCTGTAAAGCTGGCAGGCCCCCAATGAGTCTCACTGGAGCAGAGGAGCAACTTGTTGTGTTTAAAGATTCATGTTTGGCCTCTAAAATATTCAGCAGATGTCAAAGCTGACAGCAGCTGCCATGCCAAAGAAGGGAGTGGACTGGAAAGCCAAAAGAGGTACATGCGGCACGGGGCAGTCTCAGGTGAGATGCGGGAAATGGGGAGGCTTTTTTGTCCTTGGCAAAAGACAATAGGTAGTGAGTTCAAGATGGAAAAGAGGCAAGAGAGGGGCGGGAGATATCCTTGGCAGCTGCTGGCTCAGCAGAGCCTTGCATTTCTGCTGAGAGACCCCTTAATATAGGGAAATTGCTAGTAATCTGCAACAGAGTCATTTATCCTTCCATCTCGTTATCTCCTACATTTGTCACCTGCCTCTGAACTCGGAAAGTGATGCTGAGTGAGCAGAACTGAGACCTGCTGCAGCAATAGGTCGAGAGAAGAAGGCTCAGATCTCTCAGAACGCTCCTAGTTCTGATTCCTTTAGAAAAAAACTTTGGCTATTGTTGTTCCCCTTTCCCCAGACCACTGTAGTGTTCAATTCCAATTATTAAGACATAACAAAGGTTTTCACAATCATGTGGTACAGCCTTGCCTCTTTCTAATGGACTGCCATGATGACTGGATCCTGGCACAATTCACTCCCAGTCTGAAAACGTTACCGTTCCTATGAGGAGTTTACTCGCTGAATCACAACATGATTCACTGTTCTGGGTTTGTCAAACATGGAGGAATGAATGGGGGAAACAAGTGAAGCAGAAACACAGGGAGAAGATGGAAAATGCCTATTTTGTTATAAAAGTAAATTTTGGTTTAAATCATGATGTGTGCAGCGGGAGATATTTCTTTCCTAGAGAATGTAAGAGGCTTGATTTCCACACTCCACTCTGAGGATGCTTTATACATGAGGTCCTAGATTTGAATCCCAGTCATCCTCATCCCTTTATGTACCCATTTACAATCACTCCAAGTGTTCTGTTTCCCAGCTTCTACTCTTTGACTCTTCCTTAGTAAAAGATGGCATTTTTCTTGCACAGATTGTCAAGTCAAGACCTTGAGGGCTGGATTCTGCACTAGTAAGAATTGGCTAGAAGGCAAAATGTCACCATTGATGACAAATTCAAGGACGCGGGGATGATATGTCTTGAAATTCCTCCTCCCTAACAGGGTTCAAGAGTCAAACTGGCAACCACAGCACCTGGTTCCTACTTGCTACTCAGGTGAGATGTGGCAAAATACTCCAGAATACATACCACTCACTCCCAATTCCACTCCTAAAAAACATAAGAGTTTCCTTGTTCCTTGCCTACTTAGGAATGGCATTTTAATGTATTGTTGAAGGCTTTCATGGCTGGAATCACTGGGTTGTTGTAAGTTTTTCAGGCTGTATGGCCATGTTCCAGAAGCATTTTCTCCTGATGTTTCACCTGCATCTATGGCAGGTACCCTCAGAGGTTGTGACCTCACAACCTCTGAGGATGCCTGCCACAGATGCAGGCAAAACGTCAGGAGAAAATGCTTCCGGAACATGGCCTTACAGCCCGAAAAACTTACAACCCAATGGCATTTTAGATTCTGTAACTTTTAACAAGTGGCAGGAAGGCATTCATGAAATGGACTTTTCCCAATGGTAGCTATTGATAGGTAAAGCTGCACCAGCTGGATTTCTGCCTGTCATGCAGCAACTCAAGCTGCAGGGGGGAACTGAGAATACTATGCCTGTTGTGGGAAAGCCACGGGGGATTCTGGGCTCCCAGGTCTGACAGGTCCATCCTACTCAACTAGCTCAATCTTCTCGCGGAGAACAACAGCGTAAGAAAATGTTGCTTTCATTCTCACACACACGGGCGGGCGCTGCACAGACAGCGTCACAAACACCCCACATGGATGAAGCCAAACACAATCTGTCATCTGCCTGGTGGAACATATGGAGAGAAAGTGCCTTTCCTATCCGGCTCTTTCTTCGCTCTCGCTCAAAGCGCTTTTGGCTTCACACCTTCAGTGTGTGTAAACATTGTGGGGAACCTGGCAGTCCGAGACATGCCCTGGGGAGAAACGCAGAACCCTGGGGAAGCCCGGAGGAGTTTCTTCCCCTGCCAACTGGCATCCATTTTCCCTTTCCCTTGGGCTTTGGTCCTGCACCTAACCTGGAGGCCTTTGCCGCTCAGCTCAATTCTAGAGTTGGATTATGGATGCTCAGGGGACAGCTAATACATCTTGGCACCTTGGCTGCTCCTGAAAGGGGACAGCCCATAATAATTAAAACCTTCTCTTAATTATTTAGATAATCAAGAGTCTTATCCCCCCACCGCCCGCTCCCAATCTTTTCCCATTCCTTTTCTCCCACAACACTGCCAACGCTTGGTGTTGATTTTCTATTTTCTCTGCTGCTGCTGTTATTTATGATGGAATGTGATTTGCCGGGTGCCTTGGCTTGCACAGCAAAAATGCAGAAAGGGAGCGGAAGGCAGGCTGCCGAGCCAAGAACACCCAAGGTCCTCCTAACCACTCAAACCAACTGGACAACCCATCCCTAAAGGGAATGCAGATTTCCTGACTCTCAGCACGCACATATACATATTGTGAGTCTCATGACACACACACAAGCAGAAGACTGGCTTTAACCACTAGGCACTCCTCCATTCGCAGTCAGATCCACCAAGAACCCCCCCCCCCCTTTCCCTCCTCCTTGCCCATTACGAAATGCAGGCGTCCTGGCTCCACACCCGCCTACCCACATATTTAACCCCAGGCCTAAACAGTCAGGCAACCAGATTTGCATAATATACAAATCAGCACTGTAATTATGCAAACTGCATGTGCTAAATGTATTTAATTTAGAATCTGTCTGTGGAGAAGAACAAAGAAAGGCCTTCACTTGTCAGTGTCCTGGTGCAAGGGGAGAGGATTTCCTTCTGCCATACGCCAAGAACTGCTTCTTTTCTCCAAGGAGCATGGTGCATGATGCAGGAGGGTGCAGAATGGGCATTTCCATGCTGGAGGCTTGGCTGCTCTACCTTCTCAAGGTGGGAAAATCAATTTACTCATGAGGCACACTGGCTTACCCTGCTTGCCTCTGAAGTCATCACTGGTTCACTAACTTATTCTATGATTCTAACTTTTCACTGGATACCTGCACATCTTTATTCCAGCTGTCATCTTTCCTTGGGTCATTGAGTGCACACATGCATTATGTGCAGAAGTTTCTGGAAGCAGAGCTTGAAAAGTTACTTTATGGATGACAACTCCTTGATTATGGATGGATTCTGGGGCTGGCAGTCTAAATGTGTAACCTTACTGAGCTCTGCACAGAAGCACAGTGTTCAGTTCCACAGCCTAAGTAGTCATTGAGAAAGTTTGGGAATCTTACTCTTTTGAATTGCAATTTCCAGAATCCAGAATATAGCATTCTGGGAGGTATTGCACCTATGAATAGAGACCATGCTAATTGGGGATTCAGGAATTCTACTCCACAGATCTCTAAACACTGGAGTTGTTAGGAGAAAGAGAGAAAAGGACAGAGGCAAAGCAGGAGAGGAAGATGTTTAGCAGGCCTTATAGGTCCCCAGCCCATCCACTGAACACATGCCTTCAATAATATAGACGGATTTAGTACAGAGCTCGTTTTAAAGGTCCTATAATAGGTTAAGACAGTGGTTCTCAACCTGTGGGTTCCCAGGTGTTTTGGCCTATAATTCCCAAGTGTAGGTTACCAGGATTTCTGGGAGTTGAAGGTCAAAACATCTGGGAACCCACAGGTTGAAAACCACTGGGTTAAGAAGTGGTTGCAAAATATATTGAGTTGGGTATGTATTGAGCTACATGGGTATCTGTATGTGCTGCAAATTGCCTGTCAACGCATAATGATGCCACAAATTTCATTTTCTTAGGCTTTCTTTAATACTAGGAGGGGGGTTGCCACTGCAGTCCTCTGAAATAGCCCTGACTTCACTTAACTTTAGAGGGATCTGGAGCCTTCAGGTTATTTTCACTTTACACTTAAGGTAGACCAAATGAATGAATGATAAATAACTTAGTTCTTCCTGTTCAAAAGTCTAGATTTGGTAAAGGTAAATGTTTCCCCTGACATTTAAGTCTAATCATGTCTTACTCTGGGAGTGGTGCTCATTTCAATGTCTAAGCCAAAGAGCTGGTGTTGTCTGTAGACACCTCCAAGGTCATGTGGCCTGCATGACTGCATAGAGAACTTTTACCTTCCCACCAAAGCGGCTCCTATTGATCTACTCACATTTGCATGTTTTTGAACTGCTAGGTTGGCAGAAGCTGGGGCTAACAGCAGGAGGTCATCCCGCTCCTCAGATCTGAACCACTAACCTTTTGGTCAGCAAGTTCAGCAGCTCAGTGGTTTAACCTGCTGCGTCTACCTTTACCTATAGCTAAATCTGGATCCAATCTATTGATAGTGTATGTGAGCTGGGCACTTAATCTTGCAGTTCTATTTTGGGTGATCTTCAGGACAAACCCATTCAGCTCATTCAGTCCATGTTAGCGAGATCCATAGGAACAGCTGCAAATTGAGTTTATGCTCCAAAGTGCTCTGCTCTTTTACATTGGTTTCTGTAGCTTAATCTCAGCTTGGTTGCTCTCACTCTTCCCTCTTCCGCATACTAATTTGACTTCCTACCGGCAGCACTAAAGAGCATGCTCCCCTCACTTCTCCATGAAAGCCGGATTTTGAGAAATATTGTTTGCTCATTTCAGTTTCGTGCCAAACGGTGCCAACTGTCCGAGCGAAAGATAATGATTTATTTGTTTCAATTCTAAGTGCATTTGAGTCGGGTCCAGCAAAATCAGGCGGAGAAACAGGGCACACAAAGCAATCCCGACATCCTGAAAAGCTTAAGCCAAAGTCAAAACACAGTAATAATCAAACGGCATCGTCAAAATAACAATGAAGGGATGTCTCGAAATCTAGGTCATTTGTGGATTTCATGAGCAATATGACAACTCTTTCTCCTACACAAACCTCCTGTTACACCCACACTTGCCCACAAAGCTCTCCCTGATCTTTGCAGACAAGGAATGTTAGATTTGCTTTTAACAACCTGCAGGAACTGCAGCTACCAAGATGTTTCATTCTACTGATTGTCCTTCCAGAAAATGAAGGGGGAGCAGGGGAAGATAGGTCCATAATCCCATCTTCGAACACTAGCCCACCACTACACTTTCTTGGCATCCTAACTTCCGCCTGTCCATATTCCTACGCTGCTAGTCCTCACTCCCCTCTGAGAACTCCCCAGAGTCCTGGCCTACCAACTGCCCTTAGTTCTAACAAGTTCTCTTTCCTTTTCGCCCTGTCAGTGGATTTTCACTCCTTCCTCCGGATTTAATGAACACCTCTAAGCCTCACGACAGGTAATTTAGCTTTGTCCTCGTCAATGTCAGAAGTTGGGGCCGAGATCCAAGACCTTGTATGGCTTCTCAGATGAGCAAGAGTCCCTTGGAAGGCTTGAAGATTAGCTGCATCCCTGCTTGTCAAGCCAACAGATCCTTGGATAAACAGTAGCCCCCTCGCACCACCCCAAAGGCAGCTGCGTCCCTCGGTAAACGTGCCTCAGCGAAGGATCTCTTTGTGTTGGGACTCGGCCCACTTCCCATCCTTTTCGACCTCAGCTGTCACAGAACCACTTTGTCTCCCTAAGAGGAAAAAGTCTTCCTGGTTGCCATCTCTCCCGGCTCTGGCCTGGTGCCACCAGATGCAGAAAGGGCTGAGGATGGCTGTCGGGTGCCCAGGGCCTGGCAGGGCAGAGACCAGAAAGCATCACTCATGGATAAAGGGCAGGGCTTCCAACTGCGCCTGTCACTTCCATTCAGGATCAGATAGCGGAATAGTGGAAGAAGGGGTGCTTGTGTGTTTACTATCTGTTGATACACATTCATCATCACTGTGCACTTTCTGACATATAGACATTGCTTTCATAGGGCCATTCACAAGATGACATCGTTTTAAAATGATCCCATAAAAGATCCATAAATACTTGGATCTAATTAATGCATTCTGACACCTTTTTAACGGTCCCGACTCAATGCTGTGGAATCATGGGAGTTGTAGTTTGATGAGGCACCAACACTCTTTGGCAGAGAAGGCTAAAGACCATGTAAAACTAAACTCCATAATTCCATAGCTGACGTGCCAAGAGGAAGGCGTGTCAAGCCAACCCTGACCTTCCACCTGGAAGAACATGTCCTCACTGAGGAAGAACATGCAGATCAAGAATAGGTCTCCACAGCCACCTATGGATCCACCACCAAGACACTACACTTGGAGGGCCATCATCCTTGGGCAACCAGAGATTGCCTAAATAAGTAAGTATAGCATTAAGGCATGTTATTTAGAGTGGTAACAAAATGACTTAATTCAACAGTGTAGAAGCAGCCCAAGTTTCATTCTCAGAATCACAATGGTTCTTGAGAGTACTCCAAGCTTAAAAATCTTTTGTTCCCCTTACTTTTTACCTTTCCCAAGCTGCTAACCCCCAGATGTTACACTACAACTCTCATCATTCCAATCAGCACCACTTGAGGTGATGGGAGTTACAGCCCAACACATTTTAAGGGCTTCAGGGGTAGAAAGGCTACCACATTGTTTAACTGAGATGAAGCAAAAGGAACCAAATATAATCCACCCTTTTGAAGTCAGGGAAACAACCCTGTTTCTATGGATAATTCCACACTTCAAAACACACCTGGAAAAGGTATAAAATGTTGATGTCCCTGTAAGAATTTATATTTGTTATGCCCCTCTCCAAGCTGATGCCCTGCAGATATGTTGACACTAACTCCCATCATTTCCAGTCAGAATGGAATTGTTGGCCAAGGATGGTGGATGATCCAATGTGTCAAGAATGGCCACTTTGAGAGAAGCTAGTTTGCCATAAAAGACAGTAAAATCAATAGAATTTAAAAACAAAGATTAGGAAAAGGATTTTTGACAGAAGGTGGTAGCTAGGGTGCTGAGAGACCTGTCAGGTTCACATCATGGTTTCAACTTGACTGCCAAATTTTACATTGCCAATGAGGCTATATATATATATATATATATATATATATATATATATATATATATCATGAATTCTACAAAGAATACCAATGAATCCTAAGATATGTAAGCAGTTTCTTTAGGGATCTCCTTGGGGTACACAAGTAATTTCCCCATTTGCAAAACCTTGATCTTCATTGATACTGAAGAACATTTTTTAAAGCCCCGTTGGAGGAATCTGAATGTTTAACTAATATTTTCTGTGGGATGTGGGACTTATCTAATCCATCTGTCTGGGGGTTATGGGAGTTGTTCTCCAATACTTTTGGACCCTAGGGTGGGGAAGACTGATCTAGCCCAACATCCTGTTTCCCATAGTGTTCAAACAGACATTACAAGCAAGCCCACATTGGAAGGAAACAGACCTCCCCTATTGTTGCTCTCCAGCAATTGTTATTCATGACACAATGTCTCGCTGCATGTTCCATTTAATCACTACGAATACTCAAAACAAGGGGAAAATGCTCTTTAGGTGACATCTTCCAAAATCCCTCCAAGATGGCTGGGAGATTCTGGGGATTGTAGTAAAAAGAGGAACATTGCTGAGCTCTCCCACAGACACGACTCACTGTTAGCTCCATCCTCAAATCATTTTTACAGCTCTCTAAGCCACTGAACACCATCAACACATATAGTGGAAATTCTGCATATTAGCTATACATTGTCAGAAGAAGTGTTCTCCTTCTTTTGTCTGTCCTGTACAATTCTGATCCCTCCTTGCACCTCAGAGAGGATGTGGCAGAGCCAAAGAAAAGCTTCAGAAAAGGACAGCCAATCAAAGGACTACAGCAATGCTACTCTGAGGAAAGGTGACAAAGTTTGGCTTTATTTAGTTTAGAAAGGAGGTGAAGACAGGAGTACATGATACAGTAGAGTGTCACACAGGCATGTAGCCGGGTGGGTGGGGGGTGCTTGAGGAGGTTCAGCCTCCCCCCCCCCCCAAATTCTTACGGTGGTCCGTGAGAAGGCCTTACTGGTACATTATTTAAACTGTTAGGTTTATTCATATCATGATCTGATCACCATCCTCAATATATCCCATATGCATGGGGGTATTGGGATAACAATACAAAAGGTTTGCTAGGGTAGACCCTCTTTCACTCAGACTCAGCCCCTCCCCCCGAATCAAACTCACCCCCCCCCCCCCCTGAATCAAAATCCTGGCTACGAGCCTGGTGTCACATATCCAACCTTTGTTCATCCAGTGTTCTTTATTATCCAATGCAGTCTTCCTCCCACCTGGATCCACAGCTGTTTCAATACATCGCAATGTTTTAGTGCTAAATTTGTAAATACAGTCATTACTACATAACGTTACAGTGTATTGAACTGCTTTTTCTGTCAATTTGCTGTAAAAACATGATGTTTTGGTGCTTAATTTGTAAAATCATAACGTAATTTAATGTTTAATAGGCTTTTCCTTAATCTCTCCTTATTATCCAACATTTTTGCTTATCCAACGTTCTGCCAGCCAGTTTATGTTGGATAAACAAGACTATTGTATATCTGCATGGAAGTCGGAAGTCGATAGAGAGAAGTTTTTCTCCCACTCTCACAATACCTGAACCCACTGAAAATGAATGATGGGAGCTATAAGGCAAAGGGATGAATGTCTTCACACACAATGCTGTCATGTAGTGATGCTCATCAACATGGACAGCCGTAAGTATGAGGTGATCTTGGGCTACTAGTTATGAGTGCTGTGTATGACTTGCGGCATTAGAGGATGTGTGGCTCTGAATCCCAGTTGCTAGGGAACATAACCAGGAGGGTGCCATTATGTTCATGTCCTGGCTGTGGGCTTCTCATTGGCATCTGGTTGGTCACCGTTGAAACAGAATGCTAAACAAGATAGTTCCTTGGGTCCGACCCAGCGCATCATCTTAAAGCCTTTCAGTCCCATAGGGTGATCCCAAATTCCAGCATTATGATGGAGAGAGAAAATTTCCCCTTTCCCCATTTTCTCCTCACTCCAGTCAATAAGTGTATAAGTATGCGCCTAACCGCAGCCCTCTTAGTCATTCAAAAGACGTAAAATACATCTAAGCTTCACAGGTTTCCTTATCAGTCAGAGATGATAAAATAGCATATAGAGGAAACAAAGCGATGGAGTTGCGATAATGGTATTTACAATCTGCTTTGGATGTTAGAGAAGGTGTGTGTAGACCAAAGAAAAAGTTTTCAAAAAGACATCTCCCTGTCTCCCAAATTAAAAAGGAGCCTAAATATTTTGTTCTTTCATTTCAAAAATATTTTGTTCTTTCCTTTCCTTTCTTGTTTCTTGCCTAACATTGTTTAAACCAGTGGTTCTCAATCTTCCTCATGCCGTGACCCCTTAATAGAGTTCCTCGTGTTGTGGTGACCTCCAACCATAACATTATTTCCATTGCTGCTTCACACTGTAATTTTGCTACTGTTATGAATGATAATGTAAATATCTGATATGCAGGATGTATTTTCATTCATTGGACCAAATTTGGCACAAATATCTGATGCACCCAAATTGTAATACTGGTGGGGTTGGGGTGGGGTTGATTTTGTCATTTGGGAGTTGTATTTGCTGGGATTTATAGTTAACCTACAATCAAAGAGCATTTGGAACTCTACCAACGATGGAATTGAACCAAACTTGGCACACAGAACTCCCATGATCAACAGAAAATACTGGAAGGGTTTGGTGGGCACTGACCTTGAGTTTTGGAGTTATAGTTCACCGACCTCCAGAGAGCACTGTGGAATCAAACAATGATGGGTCTGGACCAAACTTGGCATCAATATTCAATATACCTAAATGTGAACACTGGTGGAGTTTGGGGAAAATAGACCTTGACATTTGGGAGTTGTAGTTGCTGGGATTTATAGTTCACCTACAAAGAGTACTCTGAGCCCCACCAATGATAGAATTAGGCCAAACTTCCCACACAGAACCCCCATGACCAACAGAAAATACTGTGTTTTCCTATTGTCTTTGGCAACCCCACTGACACCCCCCTCGCAACACCCCCCCCCCCAGGGGTTCCAACCCCCAGGTTGAGAAACGCTGGTTTAAACCTTCCAGAGCTTAGGAATTATGGCCCATAGTAATGTGATCTGGAACACTTTGAGTGATTATCAGTCATCCAAATATCTTCCTTGGTGGTTGGCTTTTTTGTCAGAACGTGCCATATGTGGAGAACTCAGGTATTTAGTTTTAGAAGAGACAGGTAAGCTGTGTGCAGTTGAGTATGATTGAGCATTTTCCAGGCAGTTAAGTACCATTCAGAAATATCTTGTAAAAAATATCGTAGAGCTGGAGAAGGTTCAGAAAAGGGCAAACGAAACGATCAAAGGGATAGAACATCTTCCTTATGAAGGAAGTCTTAAAAGGTTTAGGATGTGACGACCAAACCAAAGGGGGATTGTGATGGAGGATTATGAAATTATGAACGGTCTAGACAGAGAGTGAAGAGAGAGAGGAATCACTTTCTGTTTTTCAAAACACTTGAAGTCAGGGTCATCCAATGACACTGACTGACAGTAGGTTCAGGACAAGCAAGAGAATATACTCTGCACAGGACTAAATGAACTGAAAGAATTCATTGCTGCAACATATGGGAACAGTCACACTGATATGCGTTTTTAAAGGATGGGAAATAAAGAAAGAACAAACGCAGAGACGGCATAACTTGAATGTGTTCGCTCTGTTAGCCAGGATACTTAGGAATTCAACGATAGGAAATATATCTTTGGTGGGGTAGACGAACAGCACAGATAGCACAAAAAATTTACCATTTCTAGTGCATTCCTCCTCAAACGGGCACTTTCCAGACAGGGATGAATTACAAACACCACCATCTCCAGCCTATATGTTTGTGGGGTAATGAAGGAATTTATAGTCCAACATTGGGCTAGTTATGTCGGAGTCTGAATGCTGAATTAGGCAGACCCTAGAGCTGAGTCACCGGTGGATGTCACTAAATTTTGTGATTACCTGCTTTAGCTTACGAGTTTGTCCTAATCGCAACACTCCACTGTATTACAAATCGAGTGTCATCCACCAGAGAAGTTCCTCTCCAGCTCAGAATGTTAAATAGGACTCTGCCATCATGTGTGGCTAGGCATAGCGGAGCGGGTGGCCACAGCTCACCAGTTTATTGTCGAAGGCTTTCATGGCCAGAATCACTGGTTTGTTGTGAGCTTTCTGGGCTGTAAAGGCATGTTCCAGAAGCATTCTCTCCTGACGTTTTGCTTGCAACTATGGCAGGCATCCTCAGGGGTTGTGAGGTTTGTTGGAAACTAGGAAAATGGGGTTTATATATCCGTGGAATGTCCAGAGTGGGACAACTACCATGTGAGACTACATAGAGAAGCCATTGAGATCCACAAGCATGTAGCCAATTTCAACAGAAAGGAACAAATTATGAAAATGAACAAAATCTGGCTCCCAGGATTTAAAAAAACCTCTAAAATCATAACAGTAAATAAAGAACAACACTCAAAAACAGGGGAATTCCAAACAAGAAACAATCAGGGCCAGCTAATCACCTCCCAACAAAGGATTCCCGCAGGCAGGCAGAAGCCACGTCTTGAAACTGCAGGCCATTAAATGCTTCCCAGAATAATGATCCCATAGCACTTTGTCCTCCAAAGCACTTTACATTCTTTAGGTCTGCTTGTATGTTTTCCACAAACGCCACATCACCTTTTCGCCCATGTTCCAGCATTATTCTCAATTTTAATTTTACATTTGACCTCCACATAGTTTTTAATCATGTGGTCTTATTGTTAATGTTGCATTATTGTATTGTCCATATTTTATTTTAATTGCTTGTATTGTTGTTATTATTGCTTGAATTGTTTTGTTTGGGCTCGGCTTCATGTAAGCCGCACTGAGTCCCTTGGGGAGATGGTAGCGGGGTACAAATAAAGTGTTGTTATTATTATTATTATTATTATTATTATTATTATTATTATTATTAATCAAGGTGGCCAATTGAAACATTCACACCTACCTAAAACAGATTAGAGTTCTTTTTCCCACCCTGGACATTCCACAGATATATAAACCCCATTTTCCTAGTTTCCAATAAACCTCACAACCTCTGAGGATGCCTGCCATAGAAGATACAGGCCATACAGGCCATACAGGACAGAAAACTCCTAACATCTCATTTCACTAGTTGCTTTGATGTATGTGAATCCCTTAATAAAAATTACACAATGATTGCTGTGAAACCAGCCACAAGCTTCATCCTGTCCCATCCACTAAGTAGGCTTTCATGTGGTGAATGTTTTCCTTTACTGGATCGATTCTTTTGATAGCTTCTTTCACACATTTCATGTACTTGTCCCCCATCCAGCTCTAAAATCCCCTCTTGTTCCCAGGTGGGTTTCTCTCTTTTGAAGTCAGAAGAGGAGGGAGGGAGGGAGATTTTATTTCGCAGCAAATCTCTATCATGATTAGTGAAGCTTTGGGTGGTTATAACCAAACCACAATTTGTGATAGGAGCAGAGGGATGCATTAGCATGGCCCCATCAGCGCACATGTAGCTGACATTGGACCTCAGAACTCTTGAAAATCAGATGAGGATCACCTCCCTTATGTTTCCCGAGGAAGCTCATGAATATTAAGCTAATTCCCAATGGGGCAGCAGAAACCTACCTGTCAGTAGCAAGGCTGTTGTTGTTATATTCATAAGCTCCTCGGTAGTAATTTTTTATTTTTAACTTTAGGGATGGAAAAATAAAATTCTTGTACAGAATATGCAGATACACCTTTCTGGGACAGCTAGGCATTTCCTAGATGATTTTCTTTAAACATCGTAGGGGAATATTCATCTTTTTTTGTATTGTAGCTTGCTACAGTGGTTCCAAAGTAAAACTAAAAACTCAAGTTTTCAGATAAAATGTGTTTGTGACAGACAAAAAGACAGCTCATTCACATTAATATCCTTGGGGGCTTGAAAATGTTATTTTTGGAAGAGAGCTTCCAGAATTCTTTTCCTACCATGCTATTCAGGGACTTCTAGGAGTTGGAAAAAGGTGATTTTCCAAGCTGTTAGTATCTTTCCTTTCAATGTCCAGCCTTAGAAGCCAGGTTGGCTTCTGCTGGACAGCAGCTCCCAATGTTGCTCACTGTTAGCTTTTTTTTCGTGTCAGGAGTGAGTTTGAGAAACTGCAAGTTGTTTCGGGTGTGAGAGAATTGGTCTTCTGCAAGGACCTTGCCCAGGGGATGACCGGATGTTTTTATGTTTTACCATTCTTATGGGAGGCTTCTCTCATGTCACTAGATGGTGAGTGAGCTGACAGAGGGAGTTCGTCTGCACTCTCCCCGGATTCAAACCTCCAACCTGTCGGTCTGCAGTCCTGCCAGCACAAGGATGTAACCCATTGCACTGCCGGGGACTCCCTATTAGCTGATGGGACACATAATCCAAGAACATTCAGAGATTTTCATGTCTGCCTTAGAATATGTCTCTAATACTTTGTAATAAAGTTTTAGCAAAGAAATTATGCAAAAGGAGTTTCTGGAAGATGTGTGTGTGTGAGCGCATTCAAGTTGCCTGTCAACTGTTAGCAACTCCAATGAATTTCACAAGGTTTCCCTAGGCAAGCAATACTAACAAGTGTTTGACAGTTCTTTCATCTGAAATCTAGCCTACAGTAGCTGGTCCTTGTTACAGTCTGTCATCCAAATACTATCCAGGGATGACTCTGCTTAGCTTCCATGATTAGACTGGATCTAGTGCCTTTAGGGTATTTAGATCCTTCTAGAGCAGTGGTTCTCAACTTTCTTAATGCTGCAACCCCTTAATACAGTTCCTCATGTTGTGGTGACCCCCAACCATCAAATTACTTTAGTTGCTACTTCATGCTGTAATTTTGCTACTGTTATGAATCGTCAGGTAAATACCTGGTATACAAGATGTATTTTCATTCACTGGACCAAATTTGGCCCAAATATCCAATACGTCCAAATTTGAATACTAGTGGAGTTGGAGGGAGTTGATTTTGTCATATGGGAGTTGTAGTTGCTGGGATTTATAGTTAATCTACAATCAATGAGCATTCTGAACTATAACAATGGAATTGAACCACACTTGGCACACAGAACTCCCATGACCAACAGAAATTACTGGAAGGGTTTGTGGGCACTGACCTTGAGCTTTGGAGTTATAGTTGACCTACCTCCAGAGAGCACTGTAGAATCAAACAATGATGGATCTAGACCAAACTTGGCACGAATACTCAATATGCCCAAATGTGAACACTAGTGGAGGTTGGGGAAAATAGATCTTGACATTTGGGAGTTGTAGTGGCTGGGATTTATAGTTCACCTACAATCAAAGAGCACTCTGAACCCCACCAATGATAGAACTGGGCCAAACTTCCCAGACAGAACCCCCATGACCAACAAAAAATGTGTGTTCTGATTGTCTTCGGCGACCCCTCTAACACCCCCCTTACGACCCTCCCAAGGGTCCTGACCCCCAGGTTGAGAAATGCTATTCTAGAGGTAGGAAAGGAGCCTGCATAGTGTAGGAGCCTGGCAATTGGACTACGACTCTGGAGACCAGGGATGTCTGCTTGGCAAACCTCTTCTGAACAAATCTTGCCTTGGAAAAAATCCTGTGATAGATTTGCCATAGGGTTGCTATATGTCGGAAACAACCTGAAGGCACACAACGACAACAAAACAGATAAGACAAGCAAAACCTACTGAGTTCCTCTTTCTCCACCCCCCATTTCCAGCAGGTATACCACTTAGGGCATACTTAACTCAAGATCCAACCTATTAATTCTTTGAATTTTTGAGACCAGATCTTGAACCCTTAGAGTGCGGAAAGCCTGGAAGGAATGCTTTGCTTGAAAGACATCTAATAGTCACACCAATTTCTGCGTAGAGAACAAATCAAATTCAGTTCAGCTCCTCTTTGTCAAACTCCAGTTCCCCCTCCTCTTTCTCCCCACCCTCCTGCGGGTGACTTCTCCTTTGAATAATTTACACCCGCACTTAGCATGACAGAAGGTTGCTAGTCTGACAGTTCGTCTGAATGAATGATGACTTTCATTATGTCAGGGTGGACTGGGGAAGGAACGTGGCCCTGGGAGACCTCTGCCGCCGGGCTCCTTCTCGCAGGACAGCACCCATCCTGAGCACCCATCCGGCCCAGTCCCTATGCCTCTGGGGGAGGCCTCGCCCCGCCTGTTTGCTTTGTGCGACTCCCTGCGAATGCACACCCTTCCTGGCAGGCGGCGTGACAAGTGCTCCTCTCATCCTGCTAGAAAATTTCTAATTAATTAGGTTTATTTATAACAAGAAACAAACAAACATCGTCCAGAGAAGAACAGGGCAGGGCACGCAAGATCTGACAAACTGTACTAAGAAGCAGATGGTGCGAAGGCTGAGAGCCAGGATGCCTGGTATCTCTCGGGAGGGGAGTAGAGAAGGAGAAGGAGACAGATGCTGAAGGGGGCTTGTAGAAAAGGGGGCTCCTGGGTTGGTGGGAAGGGGCATTGAATGGGACATACTGGTTTACTGTGGTGGAGGAAGCTATGCTGCTCTAGAATATAGGGATGATAGGAGTAGAAACAAAAAGTTCCTTTTGGGACTACAATACTTCCCCTCGAAAAGATTCTGGGGTATGTAGTTGACAGGTAATTTTTTCAAGCTCTGCAATTGAAGTTCAGTTTAGTTCAGTTCAGTTCACTTAGTTAGGCGATACCTCGTTGTCCGAGGATGATGGCCCTCCATGTGTATGTCTTGGTGGTGGGTCTGTAGGTGGCTGTGGAGACCTATTACTGATCTGCATGTTCTTCTGCAGTGAGGACATCGGTTTCCAGGTGGAAGGCGGTCCCAGTCAGGGTTGGCTTGATGCACCTTCCTCTTGGCACGTTTCTCCTTTTCATCCTCCATTTGTGCAGCACTGCTGGTCACAGCTAACCTTCAGTTAGAGCGCTCAAGAGCCGGGGCTTCCCAGTTCTCGGTGTCTATGCCACAGTTTTAAGGTTGGCTTCAAGCCCATCTTTAAATCTCTTTTCCTGTCCACCAACATTACGTTTTCCATTCTTGAGTTGGGAGTATAGTAACTGCTTTGAGAGACGGTGATCAGGCATTCGGACAACGTGGCCAGTCAAGTGGATTTGATGGCTTAGGAGCATTGCTTGAATGCTGGTGGTCTTTGCTTCTTTCAGCACACTGACATTTGTTTGCCTGTCCTCCAAAGAGATTTGCAGGATTTTTCGGAGGCAACGCTAATGGAATTGTTCCAAAAGTTGAGTGTGACATCTGTAGACAGTCCACGTTTTGCTGGCTATAGCAGAGTTGGGAGGACAATAGCTTTACAAACAAGCACCTTGGTATCCCTACGTATGTCTTGATCCTCAAACACTCTCAGTAGTTCAGTAGTTAGGCCTTGATTATATATCCAGTAGAGAGATGAAGTGCCCTATATACTCAAGTATACTACTAGAAATTTTAGTCCAAAAATCAACCCCAAAAACCTAGACCGACTTATCCACGGGTCAATATATGTACAGTACCTAAACATTTCTGAATAAAGTGGTGATAGGCACAAGATTAGTCTGCCCTGGGAGAACCTAGAAAAATGCTGACCCCCTTCTAATTGGTCTGTCATGGTGTTGTTTCTGGACTTTTTGAATGACAACGACAGCAATCAAATAGTGGCTGGCTCCCTAAATCAACATTGCTGTTTTTCCATATCTGTGAAATAACCCTTGATCTATCCATGGGTTACATCAAAATCAAAATTTTGGCCCCAAAACCAGCTCTCAACTTATACATAAGGTTGATTTATACATGGTAGAACAAACTCCACTACTTCGTTAAACAGGTGAGTAATGAGTAATGCCACTCTTGAACAGTCCCCTGAATTTAGCAACCATCTCCCTCCAGGTAGCTAAGAGTTGGCATGGATCTGTTTGCCTGTTAAGATTGTTTGCCTAGGCAAATATATGTATGCTTCTCTTTTAGAAAAGAATGGTCCAAACTGCCTAATGAAGTGTAAATAGACACAAAAACAACCATAACTAAAACATTTCCAGACTCCAGGCAGCAGCAGAAACAACAACAAAAATCCACAAAGAGACAAAACTAGCAGTAAATAAGTTAAATTAAGCGCGAATGGGATTAAATGGTTGGTTTAAAAAGGAACATTTTCAACAGCAAGAGCAACATGCATATGGCGGGAGATAATCTAACTCCTTGTTTGCTCCATGTAAGTAATTCTTACATGGAAAAGCACTGCATGAGGGCAGCAGCAAAGGAAGTGAAAGGAAGCTGGGCTGCTCCATCAAGTTTCTTTCTTCCCTGAACATATCTCAACCCTATGTCAGCTGGCTCTTAGGAGGTTTTGTAATTTTACTGACTAGTGTCAATGTTTGCTGAAGGAAGGACAGAAGTGTAGCTATTGAATGGGGTCCCAAATGAGAGCATTGCCCTCAAATGAGAATTTGCCCCATAACATTTTCCTTCAGTCTCCAAATTATCAGCATTTCAGAAAGTGAGACACTGAAATTCGTTCACCATAGAAGTCTTCTATTTGCTAGGTTTGCATTCCCTTGGTCACTTTATCAGCCCCTTTCATTTGAATGCCTGAGCTATCTTTCTGAATGCTGAACTAAAATCTTAAGTTACTGTAAAGCACCATTTCTCCACCTGGGGGGTCAGGATCCCTGGGGGGGGGGGGGCGGCGGTCACAAGGGGGTGTCGGAGGGGTTGCCAAAGACCATCAGAAAACACATTGTTTACTGTTGGTCACAGGGGCTCTGTGTGGGAAGTTTGGCCCAATTCTATCGTTGGTGGGTTCAGACTGCTCTTTGATTGTAGGTGAATTATAAATCCCAGCAACTATAACTCCCAAATGTCAAGATCTATTTTCCCCAAACTCCACCAGTGTTCACATTTGGGCATATTGAGTATTCGTGCCAAGTTTGGTCGACATCCATCATTGTTTGATTCCACAGTGCTCTCTGAAGATAGGTCAACTATAACTCCAAAACTCAAGGTCAGTGCTTACCAAACCCTTCCAGTAATTTCTGTTGGTCATGAGAGTTCTGTGTGCCAAGTTGTTTCAATTCCATTGCTGTAGTTCAGAATGCTCCTTGATTGTAGATTAATTATAAATCCCAGCAACTACAATTCCCATGTGACAAAATCACATGCACACACCCCAACCCCACCAACATTCGGATTTGGACGTATTGGGTATTTGTGCCAAATTTGGTCCAGTGAGTGAAAATACATCCTGCATATCAGATATTTACATGACGATTCATGACAGTAGCAACATTACAGTTACGAAGTAGCAACTAAAGTAATTTTATGGTTAGGGGTCACCACAACATGAGGAACTATATTAAGGGGTCGCAGCATTAGGAAGGTTGAAAAACACTGCTGTAAGGTTAGAGCTTGGGGACTAAAATAAAAAATCATAGTGGGCCAAACTTTTTACCTGAAGAAATAGACTCTCTTTTTGCCTCCCTCCATAACTACACAGTGAAAGTAGAGTTCCCCCTTCTCCTTTCACTTCCCTATTTCCTTTTGTTCCATGTCTTTTGAGACTGTAAGCCTGAGGGTATGGGCTATCTTTAAGAAACTGATGTACTGTACAAATTACTCTGGAAGAAAAATGATGGTCTTTAAACAAACAAAGAGCATCAATGCTCCCAGTGTGAATAGTCTAAGTCCCTCTGCCATTTCAAGATGCTGCCACTTTATTCTGTTCCATTGTGAATAACAGTCCTTTACGGGGTACAAGCAACAAGAATGCCTGGATTTTGGAGGGGGAAAAACAGCAGCAAATGTATTGCAAGCTGAGTGACAAAGAGTAGAATTAGGACCTATTGGTACCCAGAGATATGAGTGTCTCCAGAAGTTTTAAAAAGCAGGATTCCTAGTTCTGTAGGAGCAGAAAAGGATCCAGTAACAACTCAGACGATCTCTGTAGAATTGTCATGCCATATTCCCACCCCATTATTTTGCTTGAAAAGGTATAAGGTTGGGTTATTTATCTGTGAAATATCCAGGATGGGAGAAAGAACTCTTGTCTGTTTGAGGTAGGTAGGCATGAATGTAGCAATTGCCCACCTTGATTAGCATTTAATGGCCTAGCAGTTTTCAAGGTCTGGCTTCTTACTGCCTGGGGGGATCCTTTGTTGGGAGGTGTCCTTTGCTGAATGTAGCATTTGTTGTATTGGTTAGCCATTAAATGCTAATCAAGGTGGCCTATTGCTACATTCATACCTACCTCAAACAGACAAGAGTTCTTTCTCCCACCCTAGATATTCCACAGATAAATAAACTCCATTTTCTTAGTTTCCAACAGACCCCACCACCCTTGAGGATGCCTGCCTTAGATGCAAGTGAAACGTCAGGAGGGAATGCTTCTGGAACATGGCCATACAGCCCAGAAAACACACAACAACCCAGTGATTCTGGCCATGAAAGTCTTTGACAATACAGGTATATGATTTTCTTCATTACTCTTCAATACCGGGAGAGAGGGTATGAAAGAAATAATGGGAAGAAATTAATGTGACAAAAAGAATAAAATAACAAATAGGAATCAACTCATTCTGTCCAGAGTTTGGAAAGCAAAAACATGGCCATACAAAGCACCTGGAAAGCTTGCATTGCACCTCCAACATCCCCTATGAGAGTGAGACTTCTTCCTTCTTATTTTTCTGTGGCAGAGGAACACAGCTCTCTTGCTCCTGGACACTTGGTGAAGGAATTGGGAACCCTGCCAAAGAAATTAAGATGGCTCCCATAATTACACAGGATGGGTGTCAGAGCTAGTAGTGGAGTTGTCATTGAGAAGGACGGATAATTCCAGACTCTTGGCTTCTTCCGTCTTTAGTGCTAGGAAGGTTTTTATCTGATTGAGCTTGGAAAAGTTACTATTTAAGACAGGAATTCCCAGACTCCCTAGCCATTATGGCAACCAGATAAGTAACTTGTCCAACCTTTGATATGTTTGCATGTTGTAATTCACAGCACAAGACACTTATCTCTCTGCTACACAAAGCCAGTGACTGTTTGGGCTTCCTCTGGGCGTTTAATGCCCAAGTTTTATTTTTGTGTGTGCCGTTTTCTTTCTTTTTTTAACTGGAGATTAGTACGAGGATTAAAATAACTTCACCTCCTACCTGCTGCCATTGCATGTTCCCTAAACTGATTAAAATGGCCCAGGCTGCCTCTCTTGAGCCCCAGCTATGTGTGATTTTGTTCTCTCTAGCCAAGCATTGTCCACATCCACCCATCACTGGGTTTCTCCCCATTTTTCCCCTCCTGTCTTCTCTCATCACCATACCTGCTTGCCTTCCCATATAACTTTTTGCACCCCAGCACATCCTCCCCACACACACTTTGTTTGTTCTCATCCGAGGGGCAGCGGGTCTTGTTTACTCGTCTAGGAAGAGAACATCTGGAGCAATTCGGTGCTTAATTACGGCACTTGTCACTGGCATCACCACGGATACAGGCTCTGGCAAGGGGCGGGAGGGGAGAGAGAGCCTGCCGAGTGAATGAGATAAATAGATTAGCAGGAGATGGAGAGCAGACAAATAAATGAAAAGAAGGGGCCTACGAGAGAACCCTTATGTATAACAGTCACCCTGGGCCAGATGTTGCTCCCTCATGGCTCCAGGAAAAGACACCGGCTGCTTTTCATCCCTCTGATCATGAAAAACATCACCACCAGGACACACAGCATCTTGTAGAAAGGTTTCAAGCTGGATAAATAAAGCCTTTCTGGTGCAAGAAACCAGATCTCCTCGATTCTATAGAGAGGGACCAGATATTTGGAGGAAAGCTTGGAAGCAGAAGGACTCCCAGAATAATTAAAAAGGACACCAAGAGTGTTGGAAATGCAACCAGGCATAGCTTTGAAGAATGAAGAATGCCTCACAGTGAGCAGTAATAATAGGGATAGATAGTTTGACTGACCTGAAGCGCCCCCTTCTATGTCTACCTATCCTAACCTCTCTGTGATGTAAACTGATATTCTTAGGCATGTTACTCCATCTTTTTTTTCTCTTCCTATGAGCCCAATCCTGACCTTCCAAGAAGTAGCTAGGATAGATCAGCATCCTGAGTAACTTCCCTAGCTTGGCATGAAGTTCCTACAATAAAGCTTAGTTCCTTTCTCCAAGCCATTGGCGTATTTGTTCCTTATACCAAAATGTCTAACCACTGCATGCATTCTAACAAGAAGACAAGCTCTGCCATTGAGCAGAATGTGGCAACTGCCTCTAGTTGTTTCTCCTGAATCTTCTGGTGTGATGGACACCAATTCCATGCCACATTGTTCAAATAAGAGTTGATTGCCAGGCCATTTCGCTTCTATACAAAAAGGTGCCATCTTGTCTTTCATCTTTGGTGCACATTCCTCTGGCATCCAACCTAAGGGAACAGCCAGGAGTCAGAACAAAAAATGGGAGGGGGACTGCGACTTGAAACAGTCACTTTGTTCTGCCTGACATCATGGTCAGCCCAACTGCAAGGGCTTTTGGTTTCTCTATGGATGGATTTTGGTGGTCTGCTGGGTTAACAGAAGCAGTTTTCATAAACTTGAAAATCACCACATCACCCATCACTGGAATTGTAATGCCATATTTCTTCCTTAGTTTCAGGAATTCAACTTCAGTCCCTTGACGCTTTCATGTTGGGAAACCCATACATTTCATCACTTCACTGCTTTTTGTTTTTATCCTCCATGACAGTTTCATCCCTCACTTGATGTCCTCAACGACAGAGGGGGTTGAGGCTGGGTTTATCCAGAAAAAGGTGATCAGAAAGATGGGGAAAGCTGCAAGCAAATATTCCTGTTTTTTTTTTTTCAAAGTTATTATATTTTTTTCATCAAGATTCTTCTACTGCAGCATGGCAGTCACAAATTCAACAGGTGGTAGCTTTCGCTATATGGAGATGCAATGAGAACAAAAAACTTCAGCTGTCAATTTCCATGTGTTATTTGGCCGGTAGAGAAGTCATAGAAGATCAGTAACAAACCTCATCACATGCAAGTACCGTCCGTCTCCACCCCCCCCCCCTCCCAGTTTCCACACACTTCTAAAACAGTTCATAGTCGAAGCAACATGGATCCCATCACATTAGGCAAGGGAACTTATATGCTGCTTCATCTGTGAACTATTTCTGAAGTTCACGGAAACGAGAGGAACTGGAGCCAGTTAGAAAGCATCTTCTGAGCTCCCAATGCATGTGGAAATGGGGAAAGCAGGGAAAAACACGTGGGATGGGTTCTGTCATATTTGCTTATGTTGAATTGCTTCAGTGATGTGGAGTAATGGGTATTCCTATGGGCGGTCTCCTAGCAAGCATTGAATTTCTCTCACAAAATTCTGTTTAATGAGCCTGGCATGGTAATTATTTAAATGTAATAATTAGGAATACTGCAAATTCAAGATATCATCCCTTTAGTTTTCCTGTCATTTCTCCTTCATAGTAATCTTGGTTTTCAAAATTGTGCTACTGCTAGCTTTTAGACTTTGTTTTCCTTTTAAAAAAAACCAATTGCAGTAAGTTCTAGTACAGTGGTTCCCAACCTGTAGTCCATGGACTACCAGTGGTTCCCAAGAAATAAAATACGGTTTGTGGCCTCACTGTTACTACACAGCTGCAACGAAAACCTCTTATAGTGCCGAGGCAACAGGGATGTCGGGAGGGGAGAGGTGACTACCCACAAAAGGTACGATGCATCAATGCCTCCTAGGTGCTGCTTCTCCTCCTCCCTCCCTTCCACTGAGTAGAGCCATTCCATGTGGCACCTGGAAGCAGGGGCGCCTTGGTGTCTTCATTTTTAGGCCTATTTGTGGTACTGATTCAGAAAATTGCATTGCATAAACCATATCAGCTCTAGATTATTAAATATGGTTTTCTGTGGAGGAGCAGATGGTGACTACTGGATGGAATATGTTCTGTATCAAAAACTAGAGTTGATGTGGTCTATCCAATGCAATTTTCTGAATCAGAACCCCAAATAACCAAACTAAATCTGAATTTTACCAAAAACTGATTTGTAACCCTTTTGGTACTAATGTTGGAGAGTGGTCCCTGCTGCTTAAAGTGGTCCCTGGTCAAAGTAGTCCCTGGTCAAGTGATCCCTGGTTAAAAAAAAAAAAAAAAGGTTGGGAACCACTGTTTTAGTGGCTAGTAGGTTTTGAACTTCCGCAATCCAGAGTAAGGAGATTGGGAGGGAAAGGAAAGGAGTCCAAAGAGGAGGTGCCTGCATTAAGAACAATGCCTTCTATCTTCTCTATGGATGGTTGAGTTAGAGGTGGAAGGAGGTGATCCTGAATGATGAATGTAAGTATATTCTCCATCTTCTTTAAATATGAAATCACGTGCAAAAAAGACAATTCAACATGCACAGATGATTTCTCCTGCTTTCCCCAGC